>NW_006796397.1:2392450-2424777 GCF_000442215.2 Lipotes vexillifer
TTCCTGCTTGGTGATGGTGGTGACGGTGGGTGGTGGTGTTATTGCCATCCTCCTCCCCCTTTACTTCCTCCCCACCCACCCCACATTCTTCTTCCGTCAGATTTATTGATGTATAATTTAAATACAATAAAATTCACCAATTTTAGCTGTGCGATTTGATAACTTTTCACAAGAATATATGTATATAGTCATGTCATTACCACAATCATGGTAAAGAAGAGTTTCATCATTCCCCAAAGTTTCTTTGTGCCCCTCTGCAGTTAATACCTGGTTACCACTCTCTAGCCCCTGGCAACAGCTTTCGATCAGGTTTTCCCTTTCAACAATTTCATGTAATTGGAATCATACATATGTTGTCAGTTGTGTTTGATTTCTTTCACATAGCATAATGCTTTTGATGTTCAGTCATGTTTTTGCATTTATCAGTAACTTGTTCCTTGTTATTGCTAAATAGTACTCCAATATAGGCGTATACTACAATTTGTTTATCCATTCACAAGTTCATGGACATTTGGTTGTTTCTACTTTTTTGGCCGTTATGAATAATGCTACTGTGACCATTCATGTACAAATCTTTGGATGGGCATATGCTTTCATTTCTCTTTGGTAAATATCTAGAAGTGGAATTGCTGGTCCATATGGTAAGTCAATACTCAACTTTTAAAGCAATTGCCAAACTGTTTTCCAAATTGGCTGTGCCATTTTACATTCCCACCAGGAATGTATGAGGGCTCCAGTCTCTCCACATCCTCCCAGAACTTGATACTATCTCTCTTATTTATTATAGCCATTCTAGTGAGTGTGTAGTTGTGTCTTATTTCGTTTTTAGTGTGCATTTCCTATGTCTAATGATGCAGAACATCTTTTCATGCACTCATTTGCCATCTATATTATCTTCTTGGTGGGATGACTGTTCAAATCTTTCTCCCCATTTTTTATGGCTTAAAAATGAAAGATAATACTTCAATTTTTAAAAGAAATCAGAATAACATCTTACATCATTGGAATAGGGAATTTTAAATTATAAATATGATAAAAATGAGAAATCAAAGAAAAATTTTAATATGTTAGATTATATTAAGGACTACTTTCCACTAAAATATTATAAAGCTGAAAAGACAAACTGCATAACAGGAGAAGATATTTTCAGGACATACAAATAACAAGAACTAGCATCCAAAAAATATAAAGAGCATCTACAAATCAATAACAAAAAGAAAAGCAACACACCCATTAAAGGCTTTAGAAAAGGAAACAGGAATGGTGAGTGAACACAGGAATATATTCTCAAAATCATTTGTAGTTGTGCACGCAAATCAAAACCACAATGAGATATCATGTCTCTGCCTTTTTAATTGGGTTGTTTGTTTTCCTACTTGATATGGACTGAATTGTGTCCCCCCTACCCCAGTTCATATATTGAAAACCAAACACCCAGTGTGATGGTGTTTGGATATGGGGCCTTTGGGAGGCTATTAGGTTTAGATGAAGCCATGAAGGTGGGGCCCTAGTGATGGCATTAGTGCCCTTATAAGAAGATACACCAGAGAGCTTCGTCTCTTTCTTCCTGCCATGTGATGGCACAGGGCCTTCTGCAAGCCAGGCAGACATCTCTCACCAAAGCCCAATATTCGGGCACCTTGATCTTGAACTTCTAGCCTCTAGAATAGTGAGAAAATGAATTTCTGTGTTTAATTTCTGTGTTTAAGTCTGTGGTATTTCGTTATTGCAGCTGGAATAGACTAAGACACTACTGTAGAAGTTCTTTAAGTATAACAGATATGTCTTTGTTGGACATATGATTTGTAAATACTTCTCTTATCTATGACTTGCCTTTTCATTTTCTTAATGCCTTTTTTTTTTTGGCGGTACGCGGGCCTCTTACTGCTGTGGCCTCTCCTGTTGCGGAGCACAGGCTCCAGACGCGCAGGCTCAGCGGCCATGGCTCACAGGCCCAGCCGCTCCACGGCATGTGGGATCTTCCTGGACGGGGGCACGAACCTGTGTCCCCTGCATCGGCAGGCGGACTCTCAACCACTGCGCCACCAGGGAAGCCCTCTTAATGCCTTTTGAAGAGCAAACATTTTTAATTTGGGTGAAGTCCAATTTATTGATTTTTTTTCCCCATCTATTTCCCTTATTTTGTGTTTTTTGAGTAACAAACACAAAGATATTTAAGAAATGTCTTCCAACCCCAAGGTCATTCAGATTTCATCCTATGCTTGTTTCCAGAAATTTTATAGTTTTACTTCTTACCTTTAGGTCTATTATCCATTTCAAGTTAATTTTTTATATTGTATGATGTAATTGTCAAGATCTTTTTCTTTTTCCTTTTCTGTTCTTTCCTTCCTTTCTCTTTTCCTTTTCTTTTTATCCCCACAGCATAATTTATTGAAAAGATTATCCTTTCCCTATTGAATACCATTGGTCTCCCCATCAAAAATTAATTGACCCTATGTTTATGTGTCTATTTCTAGACTCTCTGTTCTATTGCATTGAGCTATGTGTCTATGCCAATACCACAGTGTCTTGGTAATTGTAGTTTCATAGTAAATCTTAAAATCAGGTAATGTAAGTCTTGCAAATTTGTTCTTCTTTTTCAAAATTGTTTTGGCTATTTCTAGGCCCTTTGTATTTCCATATAAAATTTTTAAATTAATTAATTAATTAATTAATTTTTGGCTGCATTGGGTCTTCATTTCTGTGTGTGGGCTTTCTCTAGTTGCAGAGAGAGGGAGCTACTCCGTTGCAGTGCACAGGCTTCTCATTGCGGTGGCTTCTCTTGTTGTGGAGCATGGGCTCTAGGTGCACAGGCTTCAGTAGTTGTGGCACGTGGGCTCAGTAGTTGTGGCTCGCAGGCTCTAATGTGCAGGCTCAGTAGTTGCTGCGCATGGTCTTAGTTGTTCCGCAGCATGTGGGATCTTCCCAGACAAGGGCTCAAACCCGTGTCCCCTGCATTGGCAGGCAGATTCTTAACCACTGTGCCACCAGGGAAGTCTTATTTCCATATAAATTTAAGAATCAGCTTGTCACTTTCTACAAAAGAGGCTGATGGTATTTTAACGCGCTTACAGTAAATTGATTGATTAATTTAGGAAGAATGTGCAATATTAAATCTTTTAATCCATTAATATGGTGTATCTCTCCACTTATTTAGGTGTTCTTTAATTTCTCTCAACAATGACATATGGCTTTCATTGACCTGGACTTATATTTAGTTTGTTAAATTTATCTCTAAGTATTTCATATTTTTGATAGGATTCTAAATGATATTGTTTTATTAATTTCATTTTTTGATTGTTTATTGCTAGCATAGAGAAAAACAATTGATTTTTTTATATTGGCCTTGTATCCTGCAGCCTTGCTAGACTCACTTATTAATTCTAGTAATCTATTTTGTAGATTTGCAAGAACTATCTATCTAGTCTGCAGATTTCTAAGGTTTATCTATCATGAATGGTTAGGGACAGTTTTGCAAACAGAGACAGCTGTAGTTATTTTTTTTTACAATCTGCACATTTTATTTCTTTTTCTTACTTTATTACTCTAAGATCTCCAAAACAATCCTGAACAGAAGTGGTGAGAGCTGACAACCTTTCCTTGTTTCTAACCTTAGTGGGGAAACATACATTCTTTTACCATTAGGCATGATATTAGGATTAATTTTTTTTGAGATAGTAACCTCATTATCAGGTTGAGAATGTTCTCTTCCATTCCTTCTTTGCTAGAAAATATATTTTTAAAATCATGAATGGGTGTTGAATTTTGTCAAATGTTTTTTAAATATTTCTTGTGATGAGCATATGTATTTTGGTTTTAGTTTGTTATTATGGTAAATTATATTAATTGATTTTTTTCATGTGAAAGTAAGCTCACATTTCTGGGATAAACCTCACTTGGTTATGACATGTTATCAATTTTGTTAAGGATTTTTGCATGACGTTCTTGAGGGAGGGATATAGGTCTGTGGTTTTCTTCTCTTGTAATGTCTTTGCCTGGTTTTGAGGTCAGGTTAATGCAGTATAATGACCATTGAGATGATTTTGGCTGCAGTGATTTAGGGTACTCTTGAGCAATCATTAGATTATTATTAGATTTTACAAAAAAAAGGAAGCGTCATTTTTGTGGTAACATGATTTCATTAAAGCCTGGGATTCTTAGAATTAGAGAATAAACAATTTCATCCAAAAGCAAATAATGGTCACCATAATGAAAATAACTGAAAGGATAAAGCTGATTTTAGCAGAAAGTCTCCATATAAAATCACTTCTAAATAAGCAACTGGGCAAATGAATAAATCTTATTTCAGATCTTGGGAAGAGGCTGGCAAACTCCTCGGTTATGCTCAAGAAGTTGGGAGGAATTCAAGTACGGCACTCAGGGATGTTCACTGCACACCTGCTGCTGAGATAAGATGCAAATTGTGGCTGCAATGGGGATTCTCTTGATTTGTTTCATCTTCCTGATTTCCTTTGGCACATCTTCAGACTGACAGTGATAACACTGACCTCCCCACTGAGAGTGTACGTGGGGAGAAGAGGAGACAGCGTTGATTAAAAGCAACAATTGTTTAAGGAAACAGGGAGTCTGGAACCTTGACTGCTATCAGGAGAGAGGTGTGGAGACTCCCGGGGGGAGCAGGTTAGAGATAGACTTGCAGCTCCAGCCCAGATGCCTGCATTTATGTGATGAGCAATGATCTTTGTGTGCTTTGTCAGTCCTGAGAGAGTCTTCTTCTCAAAATAATTATTTTATCATTGTAGCAGGAAAAGCTCTCATCTTTCGTCTAAATTGGTATCTTCATCTGCCTTATGGAAGCTTCGTCCTTACTAAGGCTTTGGCTGAGATGGCTGCGTTCTGCCACAGTCAGATTTTCCTCCTAATATTTTCAGGATATTTTAGTCTGTAGTGACTTCTAAAGGAGAAGGAAGTTCAGCATCCACCCCATCATGTCTCCAGGATGAAAAAAGATTGAATAGAGACAGAGAGAAAAATCACTGTGGTCACTAGCAGGGAGCAATATGTAACTGGGTGGAGTGGTTTTCTCGAGAAATGGTCATTTCTTTTCTGTCCACCTACCTGGGTTCCCTTAAAAGCAGAGCCTGAGACAAAGGCTTACATACAGGTAGTTTACTTGAGAATGGGGTCTCAGGGGGCAGAGATGAGTGAAAAACAACAGAGAAGGAAGGAAAGCCAACATAAGGATGTGTTGTTGAGCTGACCATGGCATAGGCAATTGGGCGACCCTGCAGAATTTTCTGAGGATCCATACGAAATGTGTTTCAGAACGTCCATGGGGGATGAAAGAAAGAAACACATATTTATCAGCTCTTATCTGCCCCTCATCACCAGTGGCCCCAGAGTGTCAACAGCCCTGCATTTTGAGCTGTCCACCAAGGAACGCTGTGCCATTCCCATCTTATGATTCTGACATCAGAACAGTAGTTGTGAGACATAAGACAGCATGGAAAGGAATTATTAGGGACTCGGACTGCAGCAAGGATGAACCAGACAGGCCCCCAGTTTGGAATGTGGGGTGGAGGATGGTGCATCCGTTTTTCAACAAGTCAGAGTGCAGGCCCTGAGATGGGGCTGGCCCAAGTCTGACAAGGTGTCAGGACTTCCACTAAAGGAGCTGAGGTCGCAGATGGGAAACTAGAGCATTGCAGAGGAAATAGAAGCAGTTGTAAGATTTCAGAAATTGGGGGATTGCAGAAGGATTGACAGAATGCTTAGATAGCCTTTTGGGCACAGAGAGGCTTCCCCACCACCATCCACAGGCTTACAGAAGGCAGACTAACTTCACGCCAAGCACTGGGTCCCTCTGAATTGACTGTTCGCCTGAACACATGGTGTGATTCACGGGTTCAGAATGAGGGGATTGGTTCCCCTGGCTGGGGCTGGGGATGACAAACTAGAAACTTGCCTGACTCTTAGCTCAACTGCAGCTGAGCAGGAGGCCTCTGCCCTAGCGGGGTTGGCACATAACCCCTGACCCTGATCCCAATCTGACATAACCTGCCAGTTGACCCTCAGACCGCAGGTTAACCAGGCCCCCTTGCCTCGGCTGACAGGGTGACTGCCCCACCACTAACACCTAATCCTTTGAGGCTGAGACCAAACTCTCAGCCGGGACTAATAGCTCACTGACCGATGACAGCATAAACACACCAGATATCCCAAACTGTAACTCATTTTTCCTCTGTTAATTTCATTTGGGGGGAAAGAGCCGTATTTTATTATAATGGACCAGGATATCTGTTGCATCCTACCGCACACGGTAACAATGTAAGCAAATTCATTTCAACAAACTTTCCATTTTTATTCTATTTAATATAATACCTTTCTTTTATGGTGTGCAAAGAATGATCTCAGATCCTCTAGGTTTTCATGGAGAAAACACAACGAATTGATGTTTTTGATTGAAACAAAGATGTTGAAAGCAAATTTAAATGAGACGTGTGGTTTTATAAATCGTTGGCTGTGTAACAGATGATAAGTTAGCTTCCCTTTATTTTTCTTCAAAGGAAAAAATTCCAATTGAATGATGCTTTGAAAATAGCTAACTGGAAGCGTGAGGGACTTGTTTAGAAAGTTGAGGTGACAACGGAGAGTCAAGACCACACATGTTCCTGTGTTTCCTAGGGGAAAACATTTCCAATTTAAAGAGACTTGGGTGCTGCTGCCATTTCTTCAGATATAATGCTTAAGGATGGAAAAGATGGCTTTTCTTAATGAAACATTAGGATGTAAATGTTTTAAAATCAATATGAAAAGTGACATTTTTCCTTTCTCAAGATGTTTCCCTTATCTTGTCATAGTTTTATTGTTTGATGTTGACATCTTTAACTCTGTGCTTTCCAGCAGCACCTGGGGATACTACAGGGGTGTGTCTTCGGGAACCAGGAGTCTCGCTCCTCCCCATGGCTCCCCACACTTGCTGGACCGCTGTTTCCTGAGGTGCCGCCCCGCCTCCACGCTCCCCTCCTCAGCGTGCTATGTGCTGTCCCTGGCCCCATCCTGTGCAACCTCTTCTGAACTCCTCTCTCCCTGTTCACTGAGACACATTATCCTTATTTCCCTTCCCAAATTCCTGGCAGATTTCTACCTGTTCTCCATCTTTTAAGATTAATCCTAGATTACAGTGTTGATGAGTAGCCTGAGTTCCTAAAATAGGTCGCACATAGACCAAGGTGGAAAACTGAGCTAACTGGGTCACTGAAATTAAGTGAATTTTGTGTCATAACAGGACCCGGTCCATCAGACCCTCTCCCAGCAGCATTAGCTCTTGAGCAATGTGATAAAAACCAGAAGTAAACAAGAAAGTCTTCTAAAGCGACGAGTCAAATAGCTGTTCACAGAATCCACATAACTTTATTTCTTTGATTAAATTTAACAAAAACTTATTGAGTATTTTCTATCTGCCGGGTGCTGTCCCGGGTGCTGTCCTGGGTGAATAACCTCAGTAATCTCTCTCTATCGTCTGGTGCCAGAAAGGATCTTAGGCAGCTGGTAGCAGAAACCTGTAAAATGAAATGGCCAAATACAAGTTTTTAAAACTCTGGGTAAGGCAAATATAAATTAAAATAGGTCACATCCAGGGGAAAAAGAGGACACAGATACATGGCCAGTGACAGCCTTTGTAATTGTGATTCTGAGCTGTGAATTTGACTCTAAGTGCGTTAAGTGGCTAAGGGAAAAGGGAAACATGGTTGGATACACGTTTCCGGTTGCAGAAACAGAGAAACTGTTTAGTTACTTAGGGAGAGGAAGATGAACAAGACATGGTTCCTAATGACAAGGAATTTGTAATCCAGCAGTGGACAGCTGTAGAACACAGCTGTATTATGACGGTCTGTATAAAGTGCTGAGGGAATAGAGAGAGAGCAGCAATGTATTGGGCTTGAGAAGGAGAAGGTGCTACAAGGAGGTGAAGGGTGTGTGAGTCAGCACGAAGGAGTACAGTGACCCTAGATTAGCGACTTCCAGATATTTGCGCATAAAAATTGCTTCTGGTGCTTGTTAAGACTCTGAGTCAGTAGAGCTGGGATTTTTCACAAGGACTCCAGAATGCTAATTCTAGTGCGGAGGGACCTGACTTGGAGAAATACTGGAATAGAATCTCCCGGTGTTGCACAGTGAAAGATGACGTTGGAAGAGGAGGCTGGACCCATTTGGAATGGGCCTTGTATGCTGCAGGCAGAAACGTAGGCTTTATGGGTAATGGGGGACGGCTGGCACTTAAAAGCCTAAGCAGGCTAATGACACTATCAGATCTGTGTGTGTCTGTGTGTGGGCCTGTGTTTTACTCTTCTTTTCCCTGATTATAAATGCAACAGCTAGAGGATGAAAAGCAGGAAGAGACCAAAGCAGGGAACCAAATAGGAATGTTGCAGGGTCCAAATCAAAGAAGGTAGGGATGTGCTTAGGGTAATGGCAGGGGAAATGGAGAAGGTGAACACTTTTTTGCAGTGAGCGTGAACCTGTTATTGTATTATTAGTCACAGATTTACTTTTCTGGTTAATCTGTCGTTTTCATGTCTCACCTAGTATTATTTGACTTCAGTTTCTGCTCTCTGGCATCTGGCTTAAACCAACAAGCAGCCCCAGTGATCTGCAGGGGAGAGGGTCCTTGCTGAGTTCTGTGTGGTCCACGTGTAGGGGACTGGGATGGCTTTGAAGAGCCGTGAAGGACGCTTGCTCACTGTCATGTAGGGGAGGCCACTTCTCTCACGGTGAACTCACACTGGAGGGTCACATAGTGTGTACAGTTTTTTTGTTTCCTTTTGTATGTTGACGCATTTTTAAAACTCTGTTTTCATAAACAGATAAAATAGAGAGGACAGCAGTGAATCCTCATAACTAATTACTCAGATTCTGCAATTTCAAGATTTTTATAACCTTTTTTCAGCTATATTGAGGTATGATTGACAAAATTGTATATTGTAAAGTACACAACATGATGATATCACATATGTACATTTGTGAAATGACTACCACAGTTAGCTTCATTAACATCCATCCCTCACAGTTACCTTTTTTGTGTGGTCACAACACTTAAGGTCTACTCTCTTAGCAACTTTCAAGTACACAACACAGTATTACGAACTATAGTCGCCGTGTTGTACATTAGATCCCCAGAGCTTATTCATCTTATACCCTTGGACCCTATTACAAGCATCTCCCTATCTCCCTGCCACTGGACCCTATTACAAGCATATCCCTATCTCCCTGCCACTGGACCCAATTACAAGCATCTCCCTATCTCCCTGCCACTGGACCCGGTAACCACCATTCTGCTCTCAGTTTCCAGAGTTCGGCTTTCTTTTTTAGATTCCATGTATGAATGAAACCATACAGTATTTGTCTTTCTCTGGCTTATTTCACTTAGCATAATGTCCTCTTGGTTTGTCCATGTTATTGGGAATGGCAGTATTTCCTTCTTTCTCACAGCCAAGATACATACACACCACCTCTTCTTTATCTGTTCATTCATCCTTTCTCAGACATTTAGATTGTTTCCATATCTTGGCTATTGTGAATAATGTTGCAAAGCAGTGGTCCCCAACCTTTTTGTCACCAGGGACCAGTTTCATGGAAGACAGTTTTTCCACAGACCGTGGGAGGGGGGATGGTTTTGTGATGATTCAAGTGCACTGTATTTATTGTGCACTTTATTTCTATTATTATTACATTGTAATATATAATGAAATAATTATACAATGCACCATAGTGCAGAATCAGTGGGAGCCCTGAGCTTGTTTTCACCTGCCACTCACTGATAGGGTTTTGATATGTCTACAAGCAATTGATTTATTATGGTCTCTGTGCAAACCTCTCTGCTAATGATAATCAGTATTTGCAGCCGCTCCCCAGCACTAGCATCACTGCCTCAGCTCCACCTCAGATCATCAAGCATTAGATTCTCATAGGGAGCGCGCAACCTAGATCCCTCGCATGCGCAGTTCACAGGAGGGTTCGCGCTCCTAAGAGAATCTAATGTCGCTGCTGATTTGAGGCGGAGCTCAGGCAGTAATGCCAGTGATGGGGAGCAGCTGTAATACAGATGAAGCTTCGCTTGCTCACTCGCCCGCCGCTCATCTCTTGCTGTGCAGCCCGGTTCCTAACGGGCCATGAACCACTACTGGTCCGTGGCCCAGGGGTTGGGGACCCCTGTTGCAAAGGGCACGAGAGTAAAGATATCTCTGAAAAATATTTTCTTCATATTTATACCTAGAAGTGGAATTGCTGGATCATATGGTAGTTCTATTTTTAAATTTTTTGCAGAACCTCCATACCGTTTTCTATAATGGCTGTACCAATTTCCATTCTTACCAAAAGTACACAAGGGTTCTCTTTTCTCCACATCCTTGCCAACCCTTATTATCTCAGATCTTTTCTATGGATAAACCTGCTTCACACATCTGGTTGCCTCTTTGGGGGGAAATTTTCTCTCAACCCTGCAAAGTCAGGCCATGTGCTGACGGCCACGTGCTTTCCTTAGTGTGGTACTGGTACTTGAGTTGGTGTGCTTTCTCTGAATCTCGCAGGCTGGTTTTCTATGCATGCTCACCAGCCCTCTGCAAAGGTCCATACTTGCCACCTTCAGGGTACACACAGGGAGTCAGACATGGGGCAGGGGTGTGTGTGGGGGCGGCAAATGGAGCAGTCAGGATGTCTGTGAGCCAGCTGGGGGGACCTGCAGGTGAGGCGTCCCCAGCAGCTCATGGGCAGGCTTCCTGGGGGATTCCGTGAAGCAGTTAGTAGGATCCATGTCCCTGTGATGCCCTCTGAGAGCCTTGTCTGCTTCTCCCAAGGCCCTCCCACCCCCATGCCGTGCGGCACACCTCCAGCTCCTGGATGAGGTGAGACAGAAGGGGGCCCCTTTGGCAGCGTTCCACACAGCTGGGGAAACCAGGTGCTCCCTCGCACACTCACTCTCCCCCGTGAGAGGTTCTCTCTTGCATTGAGCTGTGCTACCTTGGGGAAAAGATAACGTGGGTAAAGGGAAGCTGTTCCTCTTACCCTCTTCAGTGTGTCCAATGTTGGATTTGTTTTTGTTCCAGTGCCACGTGGAACTCCCCCGCCAGTCTCAACTTTCCTCCATGGCTGATGATAGTTACAATTGCTGTTCTTTAGGGGGACTCAAGAGAAAACTCCTATTTCACCATTTTGCTGGCATCACTGCTATGTGTTTTTATTTGTTCTAAGAAAATAGCTAATAATGTCCAGTTCACTAAATTCTGCAAACACAATGTCTCCCCCTCAAAAATGGCAATAAATTCCAGCACCTTTGCATGTAGCCCACAAAACGTAGTGTGTCTGAAGCTGGACAGCGTTCTAGTGCAAAGTCCAATTGTTTCGAGTTTCCTCTCACACTTGCAGGGGTGTTTCTGAACAACAAGCCTGTGGTCCAGTCCGTTATTTCATTTATGGTACAGGAGCCACTGAGCACAGGCCCAAGATAAAGTCAAGTAAATAATATTTGACTGGGCTTCCCTGGTGGCGCAGTGGTTGAGAGTCCGCCTGCCGATGCAGGGGACGCGGGTTCGTGTCCCGGTCCGGGAAGATCCCACATGCCGCGGAGCGGCTGGGCCCGTGAGCCATGGCCGCTGAGCCTGCGCGTCCGGAGCCTGTGCTCCGCAACGGGAGAGGCCACAACAGTGAGAGGCCTGCGTACCGCAAAAATAAATAAATTAAATTAAATTTAAAAATATTTGACTGGGATACACTGATTAAACCTGTGGTTAGCAGGACAATGACCTCCCAAAGATGTCCATGTCTTAATCCCCAGGACCAGTGAATATGTTATCTTACATGGCAGAAGGGATATATTGGTTTGCTGGGGTTGCTGTAACAAAGTACCGCAAACTGAGTGGCTCAAACAGCAGAAATTTAGTCTCTCACAGTTCTGAAGGCCACAAGTTCAAAATCAAGATGGCAGCAGGGTTGGGTCTCCTGAGGGAAGTGAGGAAAGTCTCTGCTGTTCCAGGCCTCTCTCCTTGGCTTGTAGATGGCTGTCTTCTCCCTGTATTTCTTCACCTCACCTTCCTTCTACGTGTGTCTGTGTCTGTGTCCAAATTTCCCCTTTTAATAAGGAAATCAGTCATACTGGAGTGAGGCCTGCCCCAAGAACCTAATCTTTGTTGATTATATTTACAATGACCCTATTTTCAAAGAAGTTCACATTCTGGGGTTGAAGACTTCAACGTTTGAATCTGGGAGACACAGTTCAACCCATACCAAGGGACTTTGCAGATAGGATTAAGGTTAAGGACGGTGAGATGGGGAGATGACCCTGAATTGTCAGGGTCAATTAGATGGGCCCAATCTAATCACACGAGTCCTTACAAGTGGAGAACCTGTCCCTCTGAGGTCATGAGAGAAAGTTGTGATGACAGAATAGCGGTCAGAGCAAGCAACATTGCTGGCTTTGAAGACGGAGGACGGGCCACAAGTCAGGAAATGCCAGTGGCCTCAGGTGCTGGAAAAGGCAAAGAAACAGATTCTCCTGCAGAAGGACCTCAGCCCTGACGATGCCTTCCTTGTTCTTAGCCCAGTGAGCCCTGTTGTCAGACTTCCTACCCACAGACCTGTAAGATGGCACATTTGTATTGTTTTCAGCCACTAAGTTTGTGGTAATTCACTACGTCCGTCAGCAGTTGAAAACAAACACAACCCCCTCCCAAGCACAGCCCCTAAATTCACCACACAATCCCAATCCCCCATAAATAATGCCTCTCTTTTGGGAGTCACTCTCCAAAGAACTTCCCCCACAGCCACTGATCAAAACCGAGTCAGGTAGTGTCAGATTCCTGGCAGAGTGTCTGGCCAGCCCACGGCCACTACACTGTGCACCCCCGACGTCAGGGTGAGCCTGGACAGCACGGTTACAGGAGACTCTCCTGCCTGCACTGAGCTGTTGAGCAGCAAGAATGGTCTCTCTCAAGATCTAGAGCTAAGAGGCTCTGGGACCAGGAGGTGGGAGCTGCTTCCTGTTAATGACAGGGGTCTGGAGAGAAGGTTGGTGGCTTAGCGCTCTTGAGGTTCTGAGGGCTGTGCTGCTCTGCTTACAACAGTTCGCAGGGAGTTTGTATGACTTGCCAGAGAACCTGAGCGCTTGCACTTGCTAACCCAGAAAGTCCCACCGAGAATGCACTGGAGAGGAGGAAAGGGAGATGCAGAAGAAACCAGGGCAGGATGCTGCACCCTGGTGTGGGAGAAGGCTGCCACCCCTGGAAGGAAAGAGTCTCAGAGGAGTTTCCGGGTTCCGTGTTACAATGATATGTTGTCAAATGACTCCGTGTTTTCTATGATGCCAGTAACCAATTTCTAGAGGCCTTGTTTTCTTCTAGAAGAGCCAAACCACACATCTCTTATTGTAGGTGGCTCCTGCACCAGAGGCACTTATCTCTCTTACACAAAGGCTTGCAAAATACTCAACTGCCTCTCAGTGCCTTTGTTTTGCATTGTTTTGTTTTGTTTTAACGTGTTTGATTTTTGAAAGCTGTTAAGACCTAGATTGGAAACTCAGATGATCTGATGCCCTCCAGTGTCAGGATGCTTAAACAAGGCTCTAGTCTTTTCTTTGTATCTATTTCATCAGGAACTGCTGGAGATAAAAGTAAATGTCTTAGAAGAGCAAGTGTGACATCTGGTTTGCTATCAGGAATAAATCTCTACCTGCCAAGCAAGACTGTACGGCAATCTGGAACCAGTTACTGTGCAAACTTGTTTTATTTCAAAATCGTATCACCTGACTTACCTCTCTATTTATTGCCTGTCTTGAATTCTTTTTCAGTATCAAGAAGCTCCTAATGAAACACAGTTGACCTGGGTTTTTTTTTTGTTTCAACATCTTTATTGGAATATAATTGCTTTACAATGTTATGTTATTTTCTGCTGTACAACAAAGTGAATCAGTTATATGTATACGTATATCCTCATATCTCCTCCCTCTTGCCTCCCTCCCACCCTCCCTATCCCACCCCTCTAGGTGGTCACAAAGCACCGAGCTGATCTCCCTGTGCTATGTGGTTGCTTCCCACTAGCTATCCATTTTACATTTGGTAGTGTATATATGTCAATGTTACTCTCTCACTTCGTCCCAGCTTCCCCCCACCCCACCTGTGCCCTCAAGTCCATTCTCTATGTCTGTGTCTTTATTCCTGCCCTGACACTAGGTTCATCAGTACCACTTTTTAAAATTCCATATATATGCGTTAGCATATGGTATTTGTTTTTCTCTTTCTGACTTACTTCACTCTGTATGACAGATTCTAGGTCCATCCACCTCCCTACAAATAACTCAATTTTGTTCCTTTTTATGGCTGAGTAATATTCCATTATATATGTGTGCCACATCTTCTTTATCCATTCATCTGTTGGTGGACACTTAGGTTGCTTCCATGCCCTGTCTATTGTAAATAGAGCTGCAATGAACATTGTGGTACATGTCTCTTTTTGATTTATGGTTTTCTCAGGGTATATGCCCAGTAGTGGGATTGCCGGGTCATATGGTAGTTCTATTTTGAGTTTTTTAAGGAACCTCCATACTAGTCCTTGACCTGAGTTTTGAGGTGAATGGTGAGACAGGGGTTTGTCAAAAGGACTTAAAGGGAAAGTGCTCTTATTTCCTCTAGGCTTTGTGTCTGCAAAGACACCACAGAAACCAAGCCCCAGCTCTAAAGGAAGGGAAGGGAAACTGATGGTGCTCTGATGCCCAAAACCCCACCCTAGGAGCTTGTTTTAAGATGTGATGAATAGGCAATACATTTCTGCACTGATGTGTAATGTGGGGTCAGATGCCTGTTGGGCCACTGTCCAGTGTGTTGAAGGGTCTTGGATGGATGATGTTGGAGAGCAGGCCTATGCCTGCATGACTTACTCTCAACTGCATCCCCCTGCCACCAACCCTTCCCCCCCCCACAGGCAGGGACTTGGTGAAGGCTTGAGATGACTGGCTTGAGGTGATGGTGGTACCTGTCAGCTGCCGTGTGCTGACAGATAGTGCCCTAGCTTTTCCAGATGCTGGTGCCCTGCCAGTTGAGTATTTGATGTGCAAAAACATGGAGGTGCCAAATGGCAGGCAAACCCATACATCCTCAACGTGAGCACGAAAGACTGGGAAGCAACAGGCCCGTGATATAGGGCTGTTGTTTGTATAGCAGCCTTCACATTTTCTTACACACTCTCCTATATGTTATCCTGTAATACTCTTCAGAAAAACCTGGTGAAGACACTGCCGTCTTTCCCATCCTACAGATGAGGATGTGGAGGTTCAAAGGGCTGACTGACTTACTATTAAGTTGAGGAAATGAGTCTCAAGCCTCTTTTGCCTAACTCTAATGCAGGGGTCTCAAACTCAGATGCCTGAGGGAGCAGGTCAGTAATTACGGGAGAGCAGTGGCCTGGAGACCACACAGCCCGTCCACAGGGGCAGCAACTCTCAGCAAAAGAGGGCGCTGCCATCTGAGAACTCAGGTCCAAAGTTACCAGAGCCTTCCATTTTTTCACTGCATAGTATGGATTTGTGTGTATGTGTGTGAGACTGCAACTTATTCAAAACAGCTTATTAAAAACTAAAAACGAAAGCAATTTTGTGAGCCCTAAGCAGCATGTCTTAAGGCTCTCTTTTGTTTTCCCACTAGTTTGCAACATCTCCTGGTAGCTCATTTTATGTTTATTGAGCACCTACTATGTCAAGGGACTGTGCTGAGTGCCGGGGGGCAGACACAGTCCCTATTTGAAAGGAGCCAATCTGCTGGTGGAGGCTCCTTTATTCATATCCACTGAGTCTATGTAAACTCAGCTTCCAGTCCTGGCCCCATGCTGGCTGCTAGGGTTAAAAAAAAAAACCCACATGGTTGCATAACAATGTGAATGTACTTAATGCCATTGACTGTACAGTTAAAGACGGTTAAAATGGTAAATTTTATGTTATTTATATTTCACAACAATAAAAAAGTCAAGCTGTAAAAAAAAAGCATATAATTTTTATCCTTAACAAAGAAAAAACCTAAATGAGAAGAGAAAATTCAGTGCTATCAAATACTTCAACTCAGCAAATATCTGAGCACCCACTGTGCATGCAGCACCATCCTAGGTTCTGGGAATAGAAAGTTGAGGAAAATTAGTTCCTGTCTTCAATGTAGCTTCTACTTGGAGATGAGAGAAATGTTGGGAGCAGCCTAGGCTTTTGCAGTTGATAGATGATAACTCCCTGCCAGGCACTTTAGAAAGGGCTTTGTGTTCTCTGGCTATTTCATTTGAGCCTCACAGCAACCCTATGGGGCAGATACTATTAACAACCTCATTTTACAGAAGAGGTGGCAGAGGCTCAGAGAGGTCAGCATGTTGCCCTAGGTCACACAGCACCAGAGAGTGGAGAAGCCAGGTTTTGAGCCCACAAACACTGACTCCAGAGCCCACGGCAGAGGGGGTTCAAGAGCCCTGGTGTAATTAGCCAGCAGAGATGGATGGGGCTTGGGAGGCAGGAGTGCTGAGGAGGCTGGGCGAGGGGGGCTCAGGACCAAGGCACAGGTGCCGCTCTCCGTGCAAGTAAGTGTCCTGCACGTCTCCTGTTCCAAATGCATGGCAGTTTCACAGAGCTCATTGTCTTAGTGTGTTCGAGCTGCTATATCCAAATACCACAGACTGGGTGGCTTGTAAACAGCAGAAATGTATTGCTCAGGCTGGAAGTCTGAGATCAGGGTGCCAGCATGGTCAGGTGAGGGCCCTTTTCCAGGTCACAGACTTCTTGTGTCCTCACATGGCAGAAGGGGTGAGGAAGCTTGGTGGGGTCTCTTTTATAAGAGCACTAATTCCATTCATGAGGCTCCACCATCACGACCTAATCACCTCCCAAAGACCCCACCTCCCAATACCATCACTTCTGGGGGTTAGGATTTCAACATATGCATTCTGGGGGACACAAACACTCAGTCCATAGCAGTCACGAATGCTGATTCCTGAAGGATGAGAGATGGAGGAAATGGGGGAGCTCCCGCTGGCCACATAGAACAGGTTAACACAGGGCAGGGGAGAGTGGCTGCCAATATCACGGAGCCCTCAACGCCCAGCTGTGGCACAGTGAAGGGTGACATCACACAATGTGGAGGGACATCTGAGGGAGGTGGCAGCTGTGTCAGGGCCTGGGTACCTGCATGGGGCTTGTGGGTCTTAGCGACCTCAGCAACAGACACCCCTCCCACAATAGGACTAGAGGAAGGTGTCAGGCACCACCTGGTAGCTGAGTGGGCTCAAGTTGAAAACTCTTGAAATATCAGGAAGGGCGGCTTCTAACGGTGACTGGAGGTTCTACCAACATGCATGGGGTGGAGACTAAGAAATGTAGTTGGATGCAGGGGATGCAGCACTGTTTTAGGCAAATGAACCCAACTGTAGATGCAGGGGCTGTGACACTCAGCCAGGGTGGCCTGGGGCACACGTCATTCATTCAACAAACATTAATTGAGTGAGTCCCCATGAGTGTCATGCTCTGTTTTATTTTTATTAAAAAAATTTTTAAATCAAGATTTTTTATTGAAGTATAGTGGATTTATAATATTAAATTAGTTTCAGGTGCACAGCATAGTGATGCAGTCTTTTTACAGGCCATGTTCTGTTTTAGATGTTGGGGACACACCAGTGAACAAGACAGGTGAACTCCCTGCCCTCAGGGAGCTCATTCTAGGTAGAGTTTATTATCTGACTAGATAATACACAAGCAAACAAAAATTATATAAGAAATTTTCAGAGAGTGACAAGAATATGAAGAAAACGGGGGAGGAGCATAGAATGTGATGGTGGTCACTAATCTAGATAATAGTCAGGGAAGGCTTCTCTGAGGAGGTGATATCTGAGCTGAGACCTGAATGTTAAGATGGGGTGGGCATGAGCTGGAGTGAACAAGGCAGAGGGGAAAGTGGTATAAAGAGCCTGAGGCAGGTGTGAGCTTATTTTCCTGCAGCTTTGAACACATCTGTCTGAGGAAAGGAGGAAGGTCAGTGTGGTCAGTGGGGAACGTTGGGGAAAGAAAGGTAAGAGATGAGGTTGGGAGGGGACCAGAATATATTGAGCCTTGCAGCCTCCAGGATATAAATGCACACGCATTGGAGCAGCCTCAACACTACCCTCAAGTGGTTTCTGGACAAGCTGGGAAGGGTTCAGGGAAAACCAGCTGGGCCATAGAGTGAACTCCTGTGAGGCTGGTTGACAGTCCAGGGTCAACCAGGGACCTGCAAAATCAAAGCTTGGTATAAGAGGAGACGGTCATATAAGGTGCCTGAATGCAGAGCGGAATATGGCTTTGGAAGTCCACCACGGAAGTGCCCGGCCACGTCAGTCTGAGCTAGTGGTGAAGGGGTTGGGTTTAGGGTAACACGGGAAAAGATCCTGGTCAGGTTAACAGGGACTCTGTGAATTTCAGGGCTAACTGGGTAAGAGAAGCCAAAGCCCAGGTAAGGGTGGGCACCGGCTCCAAGCTCAAGCTCAGTCCCTCAGTCCTAGGCAAGAGCCCTGGCAATAAGGCTGTTTCGGGCGCCACCTACTGGTGGCCTTCAGCGGCTGAGAGCATCCTGGTCCTGGTCAGGTCCACCTCCAGTAGAGGACAGGAGGGAATTTGTAACAGCATTTATGATCGGATTCTTACTATCTCTGTTTTGTTTGGGGTATGACTACAACAGATGCTAAATTCCAAAGGGGCCACTGTGCAGAAATTTCAAAGCCGTATCAAGAACAGGGAAGACAACTCTTAAATTCCTTAGCCACTAAGAAAAGGCAAAAAGGATTTGCAAAGAGAATTTTTAGAGTGAGCAGCTATCAAATCCCATCCTTCACAGGGTTGGGGAGGTGAGGGGCTGTCTGTGGCTGCTCCTTGCCTCAAGCCCAGAGAGAGAGACTCTATGGAGAATGCTTGGAGGGCTTGATCAGTGTTTCCTGAATAGAAAGACACTGGACTAGGATCTACCTTCTGCCTACAAGATCCAACAAGCTTCAAATGGGCTGGCTGCCCTGGAACTTTTCAAGGAAATAGCAGGTATTGATGTAACTAGCCAAGAGTAATAAACATCACAAGATATGAAATACTATATTTCCCAAAGTGAATATCTATTTTTTTCTGAAGAAAAAAATAATGCTTGCTAATCAAAATTCAAACATCTCAGAAATATCCATTAGCAGAAAATGAATTGCTCCTTTATTCCCCACGCTGGTCTCTAAGGCCTTTTCCAGCATTAATAGTCTCAATCTACGTTCTGCGGTACGTCTTCTGTGTTGTGACCAGCAGGTGGCAGCACACCACTGCGTTAAAGGGACCCAGAAAAGAAGATAAGAGGTAAGTTCCAGCCAGCAGAGAGCTGTGTAAAACGGCTTTAAACAATTTCTGTTTTTAAAAAATGATGTCAGGAAAACCTCGTAGTGATTGTTTTACATGTTGAGACATGGTCAGTTCTGGCCACTATGCCCTAGTTTATTGCCCCTGATCTCTGAGCTTTTGAGAGCAAGAAAAAAAAAAAGTTTAGAAAACAAAGGGAATTTATTGGCATACGTAATTGAAAAGTCCATGGATTTGTTCTGGTTTCATTCCATCATTAGGGCCTTGGGTCTGTTTTCCTGACATTTTCCACTGTCCACGGCCACCTTTGTCCTGGGACTGCCTTCCCTCCCGCTGGAAAACAGTCACAACAGTTCCAGGCCTCATCTCTGCATGTTTCACCTTCTGGAGTGCCTCCCACCTCTGCCCCACACTCTCCCCCAAATGCTGCCTTAGGTCTCAGCAGCCTGAATTGGATCACTTGCCCTTCCTGAAAGCAAACACAGTGACAGGGGGATGGAGTTGTGCTCATCCACTGGAGCCTTAGCTTCACGCCCTAGGAGAGCCACCAAGTTTTCCCCGAAGTACATGGGCTGTGTTGGGGTGAGGGAAATACCCGAGGGACTAAGAAGAGTTAACATGGGAGGTGGGTGGATGTTTGGTGGCCATGCATGGAATGTCAGCGGGACTCTGGTACCCTAGGTCTCTGAGAAGTCCTACCAGGGACCAAGCCTCAAGGTAGCAAACCCGACAACCTCCTCCAGGCCTTCCCACTCCGATCCACCCTCCACCCAGCCAGCCCCTGAATGGCTTCTTCAGGCTGCACACACTTCACTGCACATTCCTCTACTGAAAGCCCGATCGATGGCTCCTGTTCTCCAAGCACAAGTCCTCAACATGGCACACGAGGCCCCGACCCCTCTGGCCCCCAGTCTCCCCAGCCTCATCGGCCTCTAATATCTCTGGCACTTTAGCCTCCAACTGCATTGATCTGCTTGTTCATCTCTTCACTCTGATGGGAGGGTCTTTCCACTTTTCTCACGTGAGTTTAGTTCTCTTCCTCCTTCCAGAGTTAGCGCAAGTATCAGCAACTCCTCCAAAGCACCTTCTGCAGACGCCCCCAGGGCTGCATGGTGCCCTTGCCCTTGGCTCAAACACCACACAGGGCGAAAACCCACAAAACGGCTCTAACCACGGGGTGTTGCAACGATCTGCTAGCCATGCGCCCCCGTCTCCAGAACTGTGCAATTCTGGATGGCACAGGACTGAGGCAGGTGCTCAAGGGGTGTTTATGGAACTGCTGGAATGCATTCTCAACCCTTCCTCAGCAGCAGGGGGGTCGCTTTCTGCTCTAGGAGGCAGAGAGTGGTTTTCCACTCAAGAACTGAACTTCCTCCATCAGTTGTCTTTTTCCCCAGGAACCCTCCCATCCCACTGGCCTGAGTGATCTTCTGGGATCCCTTCCAGTCCTATAGTGTATGATTCATCGCTGGAAATAGCATTTGAGGAGCGGAAGAGAGCTGGTCCCACTGATCAGATTGGTGGAGAATCTGAGCTTCCTGTTATAGGAAGTCAGATTGGATCGCTGGGAACAGCCCCATATTTTGGATGTACGGGGTTCTGAGTAAATCATACAAGCTGCCCATGGTCTGCAACCTCCCCATCTTCTTTCCCCCAAGAAAGACATTTTCATTTTTTGTGGAGATTTCTAATGTGTTTTTTAATTTTTTTTCTTCTCAGTTTCCTGGCTGATTTGCCAAGGTGGAAATGTCCTGGTGTTCTTTGAATGAGCAGGGAGGTCAATAGAGTCAGGCCATTTGGAATGACATGGCTATTAAGGAAGGCTCCCATTTTTTGAGAGCTCACTTTACTAGCTATCATTTTAAGTACGATAATGTATTATTAATTATCATATGTAATTCAATGTTTACAACATCCTATGAGGTACACACACCACTATCATCCCCATTTTACAGATGAGGAAACTGAAGTGTAGAAAGGTTAGGTGGCTTGCCTAAGGCCGTGAAGCTACTCAGTGACCAAGCCAGGATTCAAAGGCAGGCAGTCTGGTCTCCCAGACCCTCAACTGCCATCCTATACTGCCAGTCTTCTCCAGTCTGTGGAGGAAGTAGGAGGGAGAGAGGCCAGTTTGGAAAGGGGCATCCACGCTGGTGGGACCCTCTCTCCATTGCCACCAAGGCTGCTGGCCTCCAAAGACCAAACCTGGCTCAGTTCTACCTACCCGGGAGCCTTTAAACCATCCTAAACACTGATTATGGTGAGTAGAATGCCTGCTATTAATCTATCATGCTACAGCTCTCAGAACGCATCACAAGCCTTATTTCATTAGAGACGGACAATGGCTCTGTGAGGGAGATATATTAACTCCGTTTTATAGGAGAGGGCGAGGCTCAGCAAAGCTAAGTGGCCACTCAAATGCCCCAAACAAGTGGACAGAGAGCTGGGACTCACTCCTGGGGTACCTGTCTATGGACTCAGGACCCGCATCGCAGAGTTTCTTCCCTGTGGGCATGGGCTCTCAATTTCAGGAGAATCTCTAGTGAAAACAGCTCTGAGGCGGCTTGTCCTTAGTCTCCATTCCCTGCTGTCCCCATTTCCAGCCCCTGCCCAGAGGGCCATGCAGGTCAGAGGATGGAGAGAACTGCCTCCGTGCCTAGGATGACTTTTCACCCCTCTCACCCCCCCAATCTGTGCCCACTTCCTTTCCTCCAAACACCCCCTTTTCATTTTGCCTAGAAATGTTTGAGGTTTGGTAGGCTCTGCCTCTGAGTCACTAACTAACCCCAGCTGGTGGCCAGGGCAACCCCGCTGCTTCCCACAGCGCAGGCTCCTTGCTTTCATGGGCCGTCATTCCCCACTTCGCTTCGGAGTCCTTCTTGGGTCCTTGGACTTTCAGGGACATTAGAGCCTGAAGTGCTGGCCAAGGTCAGGCCCGCACTTCACCACCCTTCTCAGGGTCCCTCCAAGGACCCCTTAGAAACGGTGCTGGGAGGAGAGAAGGTCGTGTTTCTAGTCTTCCTCTCTCGGGGTAGATGTTGATTAAACACCACTATTTGGTCATTCAAACAGTTAAGGAAAGCTCGCTCCAGGAAGAAAAAAATTCCCTGTTTCTCTTTCCTGGAATCCCTGAGACCCCCAGCAAATCACTCCTCCCAGAAATCCAGTCACCCTCTCTTACTCACATGGACACCTGGGCTGTTGCAGCGTGGTCAGTGGAGTTGGGCCATTTGGAATGACGTTATTATGACTGATAAGGAGAGCTTACATTTTTTTTGAGAGCTCACTTTGTTAGCTAAGATTCACTGAGCTCCTACAAGCACAAGCTATCACTTTTCTTTTCCTTTTTTTCTTTTTTTGGCCACACCGCCCAGTATGTGGAACTTCCCCAACCAGGGATCGAACCTACATACCCTGCAGTGGAAGCTCGGAGCCTTAACCACTGGACCACCAGGGAAGCCTCAAGATATCATTTTAAGTATAATATATGTATAAATCATTCAATATGCACAATCTTATGAAGTAAGCACCATTATCCTTCCTATTTTATAGATAAAGAAACTGAGGCATAGCAAGGTACCTGCCAAAGGCCATGAAGCTAGTGTGAATAAGAGAAGCCAGGAGCTAAGATCAATTCCTGCTCCATCCCTAGACTCCCCAAGCAGGTGGGCAGATCCAACCACTCATCTCTTCGGGTACCTGCTAAGTTCAGGGCATACAAAGAAAATAAGGTTTAGGCCCCGGCCTCTGTAAGTTCAATGCCTGATAGTGAAGACAGACATGTAAGTTATAGCACAATGAAACAAGTGCTAAGAGAGGGTAGGTAGGAAGTGTGTGGGAACAGAATGGGGAATTCACTGAGACAGAAGGGTGTTACACAGGGGAGGTTGCATGTACCAAAGTTCAGAGCCTTGAAAGAGGACTTCCTTCCTGGGGCACTGCACTGTGACCCACAGCCCTGTTGGACCTCCTGTGAGTGGGGAGGGTGGCACATACCCACCAAACAGCTGGATCAGCCACTGAGCTTCCCAGCCACTGGCCAAACACCCAGGTGGCCCTTTCTATAGAGATTCAGGGGTGGGTGATGGGAAGAATCACCAGGGATGTTTCATGACAGTATGAGTCCTGCTTTCTGGGCCCTCTTAACACATGCTGTGGTTTTCTGATATTTTCCATATGTCACAAAATTTACGAGTCTCACAGAGCAGCCAGAAAACTCAGAGGCAAATGGTGATGTATGTGGACCTTCTGGCTCCTCCAAGAAATGATTCTTCAATTGTGTCTCTTAAAGTGATTTAATACTAAATCTTAGGCTGGAACGAATAGAAAATGCAAATCTGCCTTCCTTCTTTAAGGATTTTGCATTCTTTGATAGTTTCAAAGCAATCATGCAGAGAAACAACATATTTTAACAAATATAACTCGTTGGAAAGCGTAGATGCTTTGACAAATTAGAAAGCCAACCAAGTCACACACTTTCTTGTCAACCCTTGATTCCAGCTGGCAAGCATTTAAAATAGTATTTCAAGAAGGTTTAACATTCATGATTACATTGTTTGATTATTGCACTTTCTAGATAATGGTTTTTCAAAATTGTATCTTGCAGCTAAAAATTAAATAGCTACTTCTGGGTATGCACGACATTCTTTAATAAAGTGAGACCCAACGTAATATTCTCAGAGGCTGAGCAGTAATATAGAAGAGATTTACTGTAGTCCGAATGAGTGAGATCACTGATCCTATAGGATTCTTATTATTTTCTCAGGCTAAACTCCAGAGAATGCTGGGAATGGAGCCACAAGCTCCATTCACATCTTCCAGGATCCTACATGGGCTTTTCTCTCCCACATGGATACCTGAAGAATTCTTGGGGCCTTCTTGCTGTGTGCTGGGAAAATGCCTCCTGAGAGAAGGCTGTGGACAGAGCTGTTTATTTGTGTCCACTGTAAAAACATACCTCTGATTTTTAGGGCAGTGAAATAATATGTTTGATACTATAATGGTGAATACACATCACTCTACACCTTTCAAAACCTACAGAATGTACAACACCAAGAGTGAACCGTAATGTAAACCATGGACTTTGGTTGATAAGGATGTGGAATACGAGGTTCATCAATTAGAACAAATGTATCAGTCTGGTGGGGAAGGTCGATAATGGGGGAAGCTATGCAGGTGTGGGGACACTAGGTATATGGAAACTGCATGTGATTTCTGCTTAATTTTGCTATGAACCTAAAACGGGACTTAAATAAAAAAGACCCTCTGGACTGCTCAGCTCAATATGCAGACCTTCCCAGCCAATGCCAGCAGCCCTGGCCCTGCCAACCCTCCGTATTCTCAGATTGCTCCTTCCAGCTCCACTACATTTTGTGCCAGATCCGAACCCTGGACTTTGTTTCTTGCTTGTCCCTCAGGACCCAGATGTTCAATCAATGTTTGCAGTGGAGATTCCGGACTGTGCCAGGCAGTGGCTTACACTTGGGCTCAAGCTTGGCTCAGACCCGGTCTTCAAGCATCTACATAGAAGAGGCCCCAGGTGAGTTTGGGTACAATAGGAGGTCTGATGGGCTTTTCCATATGAAATATTGATTTGATTAAAAAAATTATTTACAAATGTCCTGGGTGGTAGGTCCATCCCATGTTCATATATCAGGTCGAAAAAAACAGACGCACCTGAGGATGAAATCCATGAGTGTTGGCAGCATCTTCCTCCCTAGGCTAGCCTGCTCCCTGCACTCAGGCTAGGCTGGATTAAGTGGGTAACAGACAACTCTAATCTCCATGGCTTAACACAATGAGAGCTAGGCTCCATCCACACAAAGTTCAATGTGAATGTCACTGGTCAGGTGACTCTGTGTCATGAGTTCAAGGGTCCAGCTCTGACCTCTCGGAGTCCATTGCTCCAGGCACAGAGATGGTGAAGCCAGGGACCATGGAAGAGCTTGCTGGGCATTTTAGGGGCCAGGCCCTAAAATGGCATTTACACCTGTGTATCTGCCACACACAGTAAGGGAGCCTCTCCCACCGGGGATGATTTTGAAACTAAAAGGTCATTTTCATTCTTCCTAAAATTTTTATATCCCATCTACTAGGCTTTTCTTCTTCTATATCCATAGTCATTAAACCAGAGACTCTTGGACATAAGTGTTCTGAGTAGCTCACCTACTCACAGGACAGCCCTATGTGTTAGGACAGGCAGCTCACAGTGGACAGCCTTTTTGCTTTTCAAGAAAGGGATAATACAAGAAGTGCAACGATACGCAGCAAGGATTCTATATGGGAAACTAGTAAGAAAGAGAAATCCATCCTATTTTTCTGGGACCCAATCTTAAGTTTGAAAAACATCATTCTCTTCCTAATTGGGAATATATGGTTAGATCTAAAGCACTTGATATTCATTATCTGCAAATATTTGTCATTGAAAATCTGTTGTGCTAAGTTGTCCTAAAAGAGTTATATTAATGAACTCTATTAAGTTTAGAGAAAATGCAAATTTCCCCCTTTGTTACTTCAGGTAATCATACCTACATTCAAAGGAATATTCTCATTAGAGAATTTCAAGGTAGAGTCCACAAAAGAGGAGGGTTGGGTGTGTGTGTTCTCACACATGTGCACAGTGGTACCTGCCAAAGTCCAAACCCTGTTAATGCTGATAGTTTCAAATATGCTATGATGATAATGCCTTTATTTGTGTACTTGGGGCATTCCCTCACCGCACCCACTTCCCCAAGAACCAGGAAATAAGATTGCCCTTTGAGAACCAAGCAGTAAGATCAACATCAAAGAGAAACAAAGTCACTCAAAGGAGACAAAATGTCTCAGGAGCCTGTAAAGCCCCCCCCCAGCAATTCAGAGAAGGTGTGACATATACAAAGGAAGAATATGTCCATTAGAAGAGCAGCTAGTCAGCCCTGGAAGCCTAGAAAAAGAAAATCTGGGGCATGTGCTGATGGCATAAGCAAAGGGTCTTGAATACTAGTGCAGAGGAATTGGGACTGGTTCCCAAAATGATGAAATAGTTACATTTGTCTTCAGTGTCCTTCTATTTTCTCCTTTTTACCTATTTCAACTGTTTTTAAGACCCGTTTTCCTCCATTTCCTCCAGATGGCCAATACTGTGCTATCTTGCTTTTTTTCCAAAAACCAAGCTTTTCAGATGCAATAGGAAACCATGGAAAGGAATATTACCCTATAGAGGTCATGATTCTGGAATATACTTTATTATTATTTTTTTAACATCTTTAATGGAGTATAATTGCTTTACAATGGTGTGTTAGTTTCTGCTATATAACAAAGTAAATCAGCTACACATATACATATACCCCATATCTCCTCCCTCTTGAGTCTCCCTCCCACCCTTCCTATCCCACCCATCTAGGTGGTCACAAAGCACCGAGCTGAGCTCCCTGTGCTATGTGGCTGCTTCCCACTAGCTATCTATTTTACATTTAGTAGTATATATAAATTCATGCCACTCTCTCACTTCGTCCCAGCTTACCCTTCCCCCTCCCCATGTCCTCAAGTCCATTCGCTAGTAGGTCTGTGTCATTATTCCTGTCTTGCCCCTAGGTTCTTCATGACCTTTTTGTTTCCTTAGATTCCATATACATGTGTTAGCATACGGTATTTGTTTTTCTCTTTCTGACTTACTTCACTCTGTATGACAGACTCTAGGTCTATCTACCTCACTACAAATAACTCAATTTCATTTCTTTTTATGGCTGAGTAATATTTCATTGTATATATGTGCCACATCTTCTTTATCCATTCATCTGTCGATGGACACTTAGGTTGCTTCCATGTCCTGGCTATTGTAAATAGAGATGCAATGAACATTGTGGTATATGACTCTTTGAATTATGGTTTTCTCAGGGTATATGGAATATACTTAATTATTGATTCTTAATTTTTAATGCCTATCATATATGCTCAAATATAAGATGAGGATTTTTTTCCTAAAAAAACTATCCCTTGGTAGGAATTCGTTGGCAGTCCAGTGGTTAGGACCCCATGTGTTCACTGTAGAGGGCCCGGGTTCAATACTTGGTCCAGGGATCAAGATTCTGCAAGCTGTGTGGTGGTGGAAAGAAAGAAAGGAAAGAAAGAAAGAAAGAAAGAAAGAAGAAAAGAAAGAAAGAAAGAAAGAAAGAAAGAAAGAAAGAAAGAAAGAAGAAAGAAAGAAAGAAAGAAAGGGAAAATAATCCCTTGGTAATGAGAAAGTAGCCTTATATATAAGACCCCAAATAGGCTCTCTCTCATGCAGTTGCTCTCTCAGTTACTTTACTGTGAATAGCAAATAGCAAAGTGCTGTTTGGGGAAGATTCATCCAGGTTAAAGGAGGTCCAGCACAACGAACTGAGTCACTGGGCCCCCTTGGCAGAGACATCCTTAATATGAAGATGAGCACAGAGGGTTGAGGCCAGCTGAGTTCTAATGTTCTAACTATAGCCCTGGTTAGTTTTCGATGGAAGCATCAGTTTATATTAGTTTGCTTTCACTAAACATCCAGGTCATTTAGCACTGTTGTTCTGATTCCATAACCCTCCCTTTACCCGCAGGCAACCTTCTGATGAATATGTAGTGTCTGCCTTCAGAAAAAGAATGTACTGCTCGTGTAGACTTTTGAGCATTATGGTCCCTATGACAGTTACTTCTTGTTGCCAATTAGTACCCTGGTATATTGCTTTTATTCTTCAGCCTCACTACTTGGCTAATGAATCTTTATCTATAATAATAATTTAAAAAATGGATCTGCTCCTGGCGGGTTGTTAAAGTTCTAAGTCTGCAAGGCTGAAATTTAGACCAGCCCCCGGACAACCCACAAAGGTAGTGGTGGCCACAAGTCAAGGCTTCCCTGCAGATGGACTGATGATCTTATTTTGTTTTTTTGTTTTTTTTTTTTTTTGCGGTACGCGGGCCTCTCACTGTTGTGGCCTCTCTCGTTGCAGAGCACAGGCTCCGGATGCGCAAGCTCAGCAGCCGTGTCTCATGGGCCCAGCCGCTCCATGGCATGTGGGATCTTCCCGGACCGGGGCACGAACCCGTGTCCCCTGCATCGGCAGGTGGACCCTCACCCACTGCGCCACCAGCGAAGCCCTGATGATCTTGTTTTTCAAGAAAACATTTTGACTTGTTGGGTGAGTGAAAGAGAGCGTTTTTTTTTTTTTGGTCATATAATAGATATTTTCTGTTTCAAATTATAAGCTTTCAATCCCCATCTCTGCATAGCTCTAGGTTGCTTCTTTTTAGCGCACCAGGAATGAATTTTGCATGTAATACCCAAAATTTCTATATTACTGGCAATTTTGGAGGCAACAAACTTATCAGTTCTTATTAGCAATTTCCGAAAAAGAAATCACAGTATACTCACAGCTCAGTATCAGAGCTGAGCTGATGTAAGCTATGTCCTCCAGATCTGAAAACAAAGACTGCAGCTAATAAGGTTGACAACCAATACTTTCTCCTTTTTGGTGTAAAGCTCCCTCCTCAAGCTTTTTAGGGCATGTGTTTTTTGGCAGGCTCCCATGTACACATGCATGCATACATGTGTATGCTTCTGAAATAAAGCTTTGATGGGTTCTTGAGTCTGCTGTCATTTTTTTTTTCTTTGACAACTCTACACATGTTAAGTTAGCTTTCTCTAACCAAGGGAGGCCAGTTTAGGACGTGGGTTTTAAATAAAAATTGAAAACATCAGGAGCCACTGCCTTCGTAGGAACTTGGGAAATGAGAAAGTTTCTTAGGATAAGAAACTTTTCTTGGGATAAGAAAGCAGATGTCCGGTCATATGTAATAAAACAAACTAAGTGGATAATTCTGAAGGGACTGCTTATAACTCCCTGAAATATGCTCACATGGCACCCTGTCCTCTCATAACTTTTTTCCATGGTTGCAGTTAACCAATTATGGAATTGTTGGGTTAATGTCTATATTCTTGCAACATTTCAAGTTTTAAGAAGGCAGGGACTATGTCTGGCTTTTTTTCCCTCTGAAAACTCAGCACCTACTACAGTGTCCTGCACTGTAAAGATGGAAGATGGTTGGTAAGTATTAGATGACTTGTTAATATACCATCCAAGGGACTATGTCTTTCATCTTTGAACCACCAGTGCCTAGCAGAGTGCCTAGCACAGCAGGGACCCAGGCAACAGCTGTGAAAGGAAGGAAGGAAGGAAGGAAGGAAGGAAGGGAGGGAGGAAGGAAGGGAGGGAGGGAGGAAGGGAGGGAGGAAGGAAGGGAGGGAGGGAGGGAGGGAGGGAGGAAGGAAGGGAGGGAGAGGTCATCACCATCCCATGAACTCAGTGCAGTTGGACTTGAGCTTTCCTGATTAATATCATCAAAGGGAAAATCTTCTCCTGTTAGCAAAAGATATGAAAAATAAACAGAGTGCCATCTAATTTAATTTGAGATGCAAAGAAAGTGACTAACGAGGCATTTCTGTATTTGGGTAGGAGGAGGATTCTCTAATTGCTACCTGGAAATGGCTTTAGTTACTTTGGTGACTGTTATAGTCTTGTGAGAATAATCTCCTCTTAATAAGGACAATTACTTAGATTTATTACTCCTCTGTGGTCTCGTTAAAGATCTAAGAAGAATCCTATTTAAATGAAAGGAACAATAGGAGCTTTTTAACAGGGAACAAGGTTTAATTAAAACCCGAGCACCGGATTGGTGCCTCTGTGCCTGGGTGGAAAAACTAGGTTAAAAGAGAAAAAGCAGGGTAAATAATGGCACCTACTTTTGGGGAAGAAGGTCCATTTTGAATGAAAAGGCCTCAAAAGGGCACGTGCATTCAGATTACACAAAACATGCCTTTTTTGAAAGTGGCCTTTGGAATCAAGTCCTCCCACCTAGTTTAATGAAATATCCTTTAGAATTGAGATAATGAGCTCGATTACCTGCCAGGGTGTCTGATCCAAGAGGCAGAGCTGGTTGACTGATGTGAATCACTGTAATAATATGCAGTGGTATTTAAAGTACTTTATAATGTTCCCAGTGAGGACCCAGCATGCTCTCAAAGAAATACATTGTACCAGAGTCCCATCCCACAACTAGAGAAGCTTAGGGTTCTTCCTGCTTGAGTAATAACAGCAAGAGCTCTTTAGAAACCCCCAAAGCTCTGACCCTGGGGAAATGTCATTAAAAATAATTGCTATTCTAGAAGCTAACAAAAATAACGGAATGAAACAAAACAAGTGTGGTAACCCATCAGATGGGGGCCTAATAGGCTGCCGGGTGTACGCTGCCACAGATTGACAGCTTCTCAGCTGTCTACGTGGCTCTTTCCATGTTGGAGTGGCGCATATAAATACAGCTGTCTGCTGTTTGTAGCATTATTCTGCCCTAAATAAATAACCAAGAGCAGTCATTTAGATGCATTTTGGGTGACAATGGCACATGCGAACTCATGTCACCTAACCTAAGCCAGAAGTATTTCCACATTAAATTATATGATTGAAAACAATGAAGGCATAAACATGGGGTGGGGTGGAGGTGGGGAGGCTCTTTCTTGGCTTATGGGGTATGTTCTGATTTTATGTCACCCTAGTGGTCAACAAATGTCATACCAAGAACAGATGAGCACTAAATGAATCTCTTCTTGTGATGATTATAACAAGACTGTAAAATGGAAAACAGTAAATATAACTCATCCTTATTAAGACTCTCTGGTATTTGTTTCCAGCTAGAGCTCCTATAACAAGAGAGTAAACAATACTTGGTCTCTTGTGATTGCTAATTAAAATGCAATAAATTATGGAATCAATTTAAATTCTGGATCAGCTCTACAGTGGGTTCAACAAACCTCCTAAATTTTATTTTCCCCTTGGGGTCTCTCTTCCAGAACCTTGGGCAGGGCGGGGATGTGCATGTGCATGATCTCTCTTTTGTTTGCTATTTAATTGCTGGTGGCTTCTTTCAAGGAAAGATAGCCAATAGCAGGACAAATTTCGGGATCCCTGCACACATTTCCTCTGCCTCTGAGTCACCTCTTTGCTTTTGGCTTGTTATTTAGACCAGGATGAGACCTGGGGTTGTTGCCCAAAGAAGTTCAGTGGCAGTGGCCTTGGCAAGACCCCCAGAGTGACAAAATAGCCTGGCTTGCCCACAGTCTTGCCTGGGCCCAGCAAGAGTAACAGGGTCTAAGTCGCACCCTTATGTGTTTAATGCAGGAAGGCAAAGTGTTTGTCATCAAGGCCAACAGGAGAGGAGACTAGTGTCTCTCAAGAGAGGAATATATAGATATGATATAGATATAGATATGTAGGTATAGTTATAGATATAGGTACAGTTATATAGATATGGTATCCTAAGCCAGAAATATTTCTATATTATATTATTTAAAACAATGAAGGAGAAAGGATCTCTCTCTCTCTCTCTCTCTCTCTCTCTATATATATATATATATATATATATATGTATATATACCTATATATTCCTCTCTATATCTATCTATATAGCTAGTTATATATAATATATAGTCATATAATATATATTATCTAGTATAGCTATATAACATAGATAATAATTATGAATTACAAGCAATAATTACTAAAATATGTAGTTATTCATATATTATCTATATAACAATATCTACCTATTTATCTACATATATTTCTAGTTTTGTTCTGAAGCTATCTGAAATCTAGTAGAACTCTGCAAGAAAAGAAAATATTCTAAGAAAGATTCCATCTTGGAAAAACAAAGTTACTTTGACCAGATGTGGCAGTGGCCCTTTCAAACTGCCAGAGAGAGGACAGGAACAGCTTGCTGTAACTTATGATTCTAATCCCAGACATTGGAGTGAATGGAAACCCTTGGAGGGCTTTGCTGACCACTCCTGATCTGCACCAGTGCCAGCGAGGGGCAGGTGAAGCGTGAAGAGGGGTGTGTATGTGTAGCTAGGATTGCCTGCTAGGCTGAGGTGGAGACAGAGTTTCAGGTAACGTCACAATTTATATCACAGCAGATACACAACCCAAGTCCGCTCTTT
>NW_006796397.1:2424787-2490411 GCF_000442215.2 Lipotes vexillifer
CCCTGTGTAGAAGATGTCTAGTTCTTTTCTGCCTCCTTCAGACAAACGATATCAGCAGTTTCATCTCTTGCTACCTGAGAAGCAAGCTTGACACGGTAAAAGACATGCCACTTTCCTGGCTGCTACTCAACTGTAACTCAGAAGAATTAACTTCCATCCAATTTGAATGCGTGACATGCTCGCATCCAGCCAGTACTTAGTAAATTTGTATTGGTTATTCTTGAGGCAAAGGACATTTTCACCTTCTAGATAGGCCATATGGTCTCTTTCAAAGTCATCATGATGTACAGGAATAAACATAGACTTCAGAGTAAGTCATAGTTGGGTTCAAACCTCTGTTTTGTCTTTTATTAACTGCATATTCTTTTTTTTTTTTTTTTTTGCGGTACGCGGGCCTCTCACTGTGTGGCCTCTCCCTGGCCTCTCCCTCCATGGAGCACAGGCTCCGGACACGCAGGCTCAGCGGCCATGGCTCACGGGCCCAGCCGCTCTGCGGCATGTGGGATCTTCCCGGACCGGGGCACGAACCCGCGTCCCCTGCATTGGCAGGTGGACTCTCAACCACTGTGCCACCAGGGAAGCCCTAACTGCATATTCTTTAGCAAGTTTTTTTGCCTTATGTATAAAATGAGGTTAATAATGCCTACTGTCTACTCAGGGCTATTGTATAACTTAAGCAAGTTCTTATATATAAAATGCCTACAACATCTAGGCATTAAATAAATGTTGGTTAAAACAATTTAAAATTTGGTTTTGTCTATTCTATTAACTTTATTTTTATACCTATATATTGTGGCGAGACACATTGTCCCAGAACTTATAATTTAGATTATAATGCCTAGAATCAATGATGGAATGCTTTGATTTGAAACTGTTTGTACTGTAACTGCTTTTATTGCTAATCGCTTGACTTGGCTTCTGTGAAACTGAGCTTTGCTTGCCAGCATAACGTGAACAGGAAAGTTCTGAAGTTCCAGGTGGCCGACCCAAGATGTTAAAATTAGCACTAACAACCTCTTTACCCTGGGATATAAAACAGCGCCTGTGTGAAGTCTCGGGGTCTCACCCTCCTTTTGGGAGAGGCCCCGATCGATCAGTTTGTGTTTCTGTGCTTAATAAACGCCTATTATTAATATACTTTTGATCTACACTGGCTCTTGCTGTTCTTCCTTGGTGCTGGTTCCTCTCCGGGGGAGTTCGCAAGTGTGTGCGGGACCGCAACAATATCATTTTGTATATTAAAAAACCCTAAATATAACCATCTCTCATGCCTTTTGTCCAGGTTATTTTCTTAAGGAATAGCATGACAAGATAATTTAAAAAGCAAAGGATGGTTTTTCTTTCCTTGGAGAGCACACATACATTTGCGCACACACACAGAGACAGGTGGGTGACTTTCCAAAGTTCCTCAAGCTTTGGGTCGTCATCATAATTAAAAAGGGGATATGACCAAAGTGAGGAAACAATGCACAGCACGTTGTGAGAGATGTATTCCTCTGTGATCTGTAACAGATGCTTTCTGAAGAGCCTGGCAGAAGCCAGATGCAGGCCCAGCTGCCTGCCGGTCAGGATGACCAAATTCTGTGTTCATGTGTTAGAAGAAAACTAAAAACCAGAACCCAGCAATCACTTGCTCTGAGCCAACTTTGTGGTAGCTGCTAATGAACATTTAATAATTATTAGTTTCATTCCACCCTGGAATCTCTGACAGGAAAACTGTTGGCAGAGCTGTAAACAATAACTAAAAAAGACTGCATCTCTAGAGAGAATAACCAGGCCACTAAAGGGGTCTCTTCTCTCTGTCCTTCTAATTGCCCTTGTATTTTAGATATGACAGAGTCCCGTGCAATAAGTCTTTTCTGTTCATCCTCATTCTTGGGTGGGTAGTAAATCAAACTCCATCTTCTCATTTCTTTCTTCTGCTGGGTGACTTTTTTGCATCTAGTGTAGCTCAAAGACCATGCAGTGCTGGAGAGCCAGTGCCAAGTCGGTGGTCAGGAAGAGGAGTCCAGACAATGTGGACAAGAGGGTGGAAACCCCAGGCGGTTGAAAGGCTGTGGTCAGACCACTGTCCTCAGATAGGAGAAGGCCCCCAGAAAAATTGTTGGAAAATAAATGATTCCAAGTTCTAGAAGAGGACAAGGGAATCCTTTTTATCACAGAAGGCATCAATCTTATAGACATAAAGGAATTAAAAAAGAAAAAGGCCACAAAGAAGAAAGTTGACTTTAACTCTTTTTAAAAATTAAAAATAAGGAACACAAAACACTGGCCTTAAAAAGTCTGGCATCATTTATGGCTGGTTAAGGGGATGGACATGAGAGAAAGGATATATTGACAGAAATGTGACGGATTATGGAAGATGAGCTTTGGGGCTTCCCTGGTGGCGCAGTGGTTGAGAGTCCGCCTGCCGATACAGGGCACACGGGTTCGTGCCCTGGTCCGGGAAGATCCCACATGCCGCGGAGCGGCTGGGCCCGTGAGCCATGGCCGCTGAGCCTGCGCGTCCGGAGCCTATGCTCCGCAACGGGAGAGGCCACGACAGTGAGAGGCCCGCGTACCGCAAAAAAAAAAAAAAAAAAAAAGATGAGCTTCGTTCAGGCACACACAGGGCAATCCTTTGAGCCCCAAATGCATCTTTACTTTTAGGATCTTGAAGAAGGCGAGAGCGCAGCGCCTGTGTGAATCAGCAGAAGGAATCTTTGTAAGGTTGGTGTTTCCAAAGCAGGGCAGGTGTTAGAGGAGGCCCAGCTCAGACAGACGCCTAGGGAGCCCGCAGTCAACCGGTCCAGCAGGAAAAGAGCCCCGACCGGAGGCTGAGATGGAACGAATACAACCTGCCCAGCCCAGGGTAAAAGTTGAGAAGAACTGGGACTGACGGAGCTTGGGAGCAAGGACACACCCGGCCACCCACCTCCCCGTGCGCATGCGCACTCACATCCACGCCTCCCCCTCGGGCCTTGGGACCAGCAGTCGGGTCTCCGCCCAGCTTTATCCCTGTTTACCTCTTTTCCCAAGAGAGGCCCGAAAATCAGCGATCATTCCTCATGCCCTGGACACTTCATGCACATTAAGTCCAGTGCATCACATTTTCTGACCCCGTCTCCCACCTTTCCTTTTCTCCTGAAGCTCTTCCTCTGTGCTCCCTGGAATTCAGTCAGTTGGCAGCAATACCCATCTATTCGATCCTCCACTTCTTTTCTGAATACTCCTTACTTCGTGCTGACACTTGCTCTTCTGAGGCATTGCTTCTCCTGTGGGTCTATGTGGTAGTGGCTCCCCAGCTCCAAATCAACTGATCCTTTCCCCCTTTCACTGACCCCTCATGTCCTCTTTTCCCAGCTTAAGTCCGTGGTGGGTCATAACAATTACTCCCAAATTTAAATCTGGACTTCTCTCCTGAGCTCCAGTCACATAACCATTTGCCTATTTGACATCTCCACTTGGATGTTTAATGGGCTTCTCAATCTCTAACTGGTCCAAAATCAAGCTCAGAATCTTCCCATCTGCTCCTCCTGCAGTCTCCTCTGTTTTGATAAATAGTGACCCTTTCTTCTAATTGCTCAGGTCAAGAAACTTGTTGTCATCTTTAGGTCCTTCTCCTCCCACCTTTATTGAGATATAATTGACATGTAACAGTGTGTAAGTTAAAGGTGTACAACGTGATGATTTGACAAATGTATATATTAGGAAATGATTACACATCCATCACCTTACATAGTTACCTTTTTCTTTTGGGGTGAGAACTTTTAAGTTCTACTCTCTCAGCAACTTTCAAGTATATAATATGGTATTGTTAACATAGTCACCATGCTGTACATTAGCACAACCAGAACTTACTCATTTTGTAACTGGAAGTTTGTACCCTTTGACCACCTTCTCCCATTTCCCCCACTCTTCCGCCTGGGCAACCACCTATCTACTCTCTGTTTCTATGAGTTTGATCTGTCTTTCAGATTCCACGTATAAGGGAGATCATACAGTATTTGTCTTCGTCCGTCCTGTTTCACTTAGCATAATGCCCTCAAGTTCCACCCATCTTGTTGCAAATGGCAGGATCTCCTTATTTCTCATGGCTGACTAATATTCCATTATGTCTGAAAATACACCAAATTTTCTTTATCCATTCATTTATTGGTGGGCATTTAGATTGTTTCCATGTCTTGGCGATTGTAAATAATGCTGCAATAAACACAGGGGTACAGATATCGTTTCAAGATAGTGATTTCATTTCCCTCGGATATCTACCTAGAAGTGGAATAGCTGGATCACATGGTAGTTCTATTTTTAATTTCTTGAAGAATTTCCATACTGTCTTCTAGAGTGGCTGCACCAATTTACATTCCCACCAACAGTGCACAAGTTTCCCTTTTCTTCACATCCTTTCCAACACTTGTTACTTCTTGACTTTCTGATGATAGCCGTTCTGACAGGTGTGTGGTGATAGGTCATTGTGGTTTTGATTTACATGTCCCTGATGATTAGTGATATTGAGCACCTTTTCATGTACCTGTTGGCCTTTTGTACATCCTCTTTGGAAAAACGTCTATTGAGGTTCTTTGGGTCCTTTCTTTCTCTCATATCTCATAATCTGTCAACAAATCCTGTTGGCTCTACCTTAAAAATACATTCTGGATTTGATCACTTCTCACCATCTCCACCATCACAGACTGGTCCAGGCCACCATCATTTCTTGCCTAGATTCTGCCGTAGCCTCCTAATTATTCTCCCTTGCTCTCCTTCAGCTCATTCCCCACACTGCAGCCAGCATGACCCTGCTAAAACTAAGACATGCTGGGCCACCCCTCAGCTCAGAACCCTACTATGACCTCCCACATGGTGCAGAGCAAAGCCAGGGCCTTACTAGGCCCTGCAAGACATACCCGGTCTCTTCCCAGCCTGCCCCACTCCGACCTCATCTCCTGCTTTTCCCTCCTGCATCGGCTTCTGCCTTCTGCCACTGTGGCCTCCCCACTCTTCCTCAGGCTCCAGGAGTGAGCTTCTACCTCAGGCTTTTGCACTTGCCTTTTCTCCCTGGCTAAGTTCAGACCTTCTCAAAGAGCCCCTGCCCTGGCTGGTCCATTAAACCCCATTCCAGACTCCTTCTATTCCCCTCCCTGCTTCATTTTTTCTTTATCACTGCCTAACTTACTGAAGTTTTACGAGCTGTGTCTTTGCTTTATTTTATCCTATTGATTGTCTCTTTCAAGAAGGCAAGAGATTTTTGTCTCTTTTCTTCACTACTGAGTCTCCTATTGCCCCAGACAGTGCCTGGCACACAGTTGTTTAATAAATGGGTGAATACCCCAGGCTCTGGGAGTGGGGCATTGGTGAGAGCACAGAAGAGGAAGGTGGAATTGCACTGCAGACATGATGGAACTGGGCTTTGGAGGAAAAGAAGATATGGGTTAGGGGGGGTGGGAACCAAGAAAACAGGCTCCTAGAGATGAAAGCCTGCCTTATGGTCCCCAAGATTTCCTCAGCATCTGGCACACAGCCAGGCCCCAGCAGCCACTTGGAAATATTGTTGCAATGAACGCACTTTCTTTAGATTGGAGAAATCTGAAAAAGGAATGGGGCAAAACCAACCAGAGTTGTTGATTTCAGAATCTTCCTATAACCTCAGGTTACCCAGGAGTCTGTCACCTGGGTGCCCTCTTGCTAGGCCACTTTTTTCTTTACTATTTAAATGAAAACACCTCAAGTCTTGTGGGCCACAAGCTATGGGAAGTCCAGTGACTGCCCCAGAGGATCTCTGTAAATCCCTGGGCCTCTGCTGAGTCACCTCTCTCACTAACCTCCCAGGCCTGCCAACGCTTCACCTGACATGTGGGCTGCTCCCCTCTCTCGTCCCATGAAGACCACCCCCGTGAGCCCTGGTAATACAGAGTAGTGACTACAGCAGGCTCATTCTAAAATTAGGGGTTATACAGCAATACATCACACATTTAGTTTGAAAATTCATTATCCCTGTTCATAAAAGTTCCTTGGCTTCTCTCACACTGACCATCCGCACTCCCAGGATTTCTCATTGCCCCACTTTTCTCCTCAGGCCTCACATAGACACAAGTAGGATAAGCCTGGCCCGTGACTATAGCTCTCCTCTTTGGGTCTGGCAGAGTTCCCAGAAACACCCTCACCTGCAATGTCAGGACACTGAGACCAGGTTTCACACAGCTATTTCCATTTCAATTAAGTATGTGTGATTTGGATTTTGGAAATGTGGTTTGGGTTATCTCAATTAAATACTTTGTGAGCACTATTTCTGACTTGCAAATAGTTACAAAATTGCTTCCTTCTCAACCTAAGTGTGTGGAGGGAAATTAAGAACAATTACCCAAGAGCTAATAATTCAGACCACAACCCCCACTCAAACCCCGACTTTTTCAGCCACTGTGGATTTAGGGGAGGAAATAAGAGAAGGTCAGGCACTGGAGGGGGTGCCTCAGCTATTTGCACTCACTAGACAACAGGGTGTGGAAAGGAATTAAAGCTACAAAAAATCTGCCTTGCACCTCACCTCTGTCATACTCTTTTTAGAGATCAAGTTGCAAAAAACCACTTGCCTTGGGCTTCCCTGGTGGCGCAATGGTTCGAGAGTCCGCCTGCCGATACAGGGGACACGGGTTCGTGTCCCGGTCCGGGAAGATCCCACATGCTGCGGAGTGGCTGGGCCCGTGAGCCATGGCCGCTGAGCCTGCGCGTCCGGAGCCTGTGCTCCGCAACGGGAGAGGCCACAACAGTGAGAGGCCCGCATACAGCAAAAACAAAAAAAAAACAATAAAAAACCAAAAAAAACCCCACTTGCCTCTAAGAGCAGGCTTTGCTTTAGTGCCGGAGTCCCCAGCCCCCGGGCCATGGACTGGTACTGGTCCTCGGCCTGGTAGGAACCGGGCCGCACAGCAGGATGTGAGAGGCGGGCGAACGAGCGAAGCTTCATCTGCCGCTCCCCATCACCCCCTACGGCTCCCCATCTCTCGCGTTACCGCCTGAACCATCCCCCACCTCCCGCCCCTTCCCATCTGTGGAAAAATTATCTTCCACGAACCTGGTCCCTGGTGCCAAAAAGGCTGGGGACTGCTGCTTTAGGAGGACTAGCTGGCCTTCCAGCCGCCTCTGGAGAATTGTTAGCCCATAGAGGAGAAGTGTGTGTGGCTGGCTGATTGCGGATCACCACCACCCATTCTACTTTGGCTCATCCAAGGCAGAGGTTCTCAGAGCATGGTCCCTAGACCAGCCATGTCAGCATCAGCATCAGCTTTACTTGGGAAGTGGTTAGACAGGTACATCTCATGTCCCACCCCAGACCTACTGAATCAGAAACCTTGGGAGTGAGGCCCAGGAATCTGTGTTTTAATGAGCCTTTCAGGCAATACTGATGCAGCTCAAGTCTGAGGACCACCGACCTGGCATTCTGTACAGCCCATATGCAAAGTCAGGCCTCCAAGTCTGGTGAAATCCGCTCAATCCTTCCCATGTAATGGGAAAACAGTAAAAAAAAAAAAAAAAAAAATTATTTATATAGATGGATGAACAAAAAAGGCACAGAGAGGATGCTGGATGGTGCTGCTTTAAATCACCAGGCACAGCAATGGTCTGTGTGTCCATGTCTTTGGGGGTGAGGTGCTGGAAAGGTCAGCCCTCCAGTGACCAGCAATGAACACGCAAGTGAGTGAAAACATCCCCTGACTGTCCACTGAGCTGCCACAAAGCCCCGGGTCCTCTCTTAGAAACACTTCACTTTTCGGGGTAACTCGTGGTAAGCTGCAGCCCCCAGAAGTCTGTGCCATGTTCTGTACCCACATCCTTCCATCTCACAACAACCCTAGACAAGTATTTCTTCTCCATTTTATAAATGAGAAAACTGAGGAAATTAATTGTTCAAGTTCACACAGGAAGTAAGTGGTGGAGCTGGAATTCACCCTAAAATGTTGGACTCCAAAACCCCTGCTCTGTCTCACCTGCAAAATCCTGCCTTGTCTGATTAGAAGTGGTGAGGGGGATTTACAGGGCGGCACACACTGGGTGAGCGGGAGAAGGAAATGCTCAAGCAAAGGAGGAGGCTGAAAGCCGCAACCGAAGAGCCATATGCAGCCCAGCAGGCCCAGCAGCCACTGCTGGGTGGTGACCAGTAACAAGAATTCATTTTCACAAAGAAAAAGTAGGTGTTCACTCAAATCTAAAAGGTAGGCAATTCCCACCAACGGTGCAAGAGGGTTCCCTTTTCTCCACACCCTCTCCATCATTTATTGTTTGTAGATTTTTTGATGATGGCCATTCTGACTGGTGTGAGGTGATACCTCCTTGTGGTTTTGATTTGCATTTCTCTAATGATTAGTGATGTGGAGCATCCTTTCATGTGTTTGTTGGCAGACTGTATATCTTCTTTGGAGAAATGTCTATTTAGGTCTTCTGCCCATTTTTAGATTGGGTTGTTTGTTTATCTGATATAGAGCTGCATGAGCTGCTTGTAAATTTTGGCAATTAATCTTTTGTCAGTTGCTTCGTTTGCAAATATTTTCTCCCATGCTGAGGGTTGTTTTTTCAATTTGTTTATGGTTTCCTTTGCTGTGCAAAAGCATTTAAGTTTCATTAGGTCCCATTTGTTTATTTTTGTTTTTATTTCCATTTCTCTAGGAGGTGGGTCAAAAAGGATCTTTCTGTGATTTATGCCATAGAGTGTTCTGCCTATGTTTTCCTCTAAGAGTTTGATAGTGTCTGGCCTTACATTTAGGTCTTTAATCCATTTTGCGTTTATTTTTGTGTATGGTGTTAGAGAGTGTTCTAATTTCATTCTTTTATATGTAGCTGTCCAGTTTTCCCAGCACCACTTATTGAAGAGGCTGTCTTTGCTCCATTGTAAATTGATACAGCCACTATGGAGAATAGTATGGAGGTTCCTTAAAAAACTAAAAATAGAACTACCATATGACCCAGCAATCCCACTACTGGGCATATACCCTGAGAAAACCATAATTCAAAAAGAGTCACGTACCACAGTGTTCATTGCAGCTCTATTTACAATAGCCAGGACATGGAAGCAATCTAAGTGTCCATTGACAGATGAATGGATAAAGAAGATGTAGCACATATATACAATGGAATATTACTCAGCCATAAAAAGAAACGAAATTGAGTTATTTGTAGTGAGGTGGATGGACCTAGTGTCTGTCATACAGAGTGATGTAAGTCAGAAAGAGAAAAACAAATACCATATGCTAACACATATATATGGAATCTAAAAAAAAAGGGGAGGTTCTGAAGAACCTAGGGGCAGGATAGGAATAAAGATGCAGATGTAGAGAATGGACTTGAGGACACAGGGAGGGGGAAGGGTAAGCTGGGACAAAGTGAGAGAGTGGCATGGACTTATATATACTACCAAATGTAAAATAGATAGCTAGTGGGAAGCAGCTGCATAGTACAGGGAGATCAGCTCAGTGCTTTGTGACCACCTAGAGGGGTGGGATAGGGAGGGAGGGAGGGAGATGTCAGAGGGAGGAGATATGGGGATGTATGTATATGCATAGCTGATTCACTTTGTTATAAAGCAGAAACTAACACACCATTGTAAAGCAATTATACTCCAATAAAGATGTTAAAAAAATAAAAGGTAGGCAAGTATGCAATTAGTGTAGAAATGCTAAAATGCAATGTGCTTACACTGAATGGATTAAAATTTAAGTATCATTTAGGAACGATTTACTTTTAGGGAAAACAACCCATTTCCTGATGGTGCTGGCTAGATAAGGGAAGTATCCCTGCAGTATACTTCTGTTCAAGTGCACGGTGAGTTTTTAAAGAATGGGTTTAGTCATAAGTTCTGCACGGGTGAACAGTGTACCCACCCATTTCTTGTATGTCACCCCATGAGCTCAAGCGATGACGCTCAAAGAATTTCTCCTGCAGTTTGAGCAGTCAGCATCCTCCAGGGAATTCACTTTAAACTAGAGAGTTTAACCAAAGCCAAGCAAAATTCAGCACTTGGTTATTACTATTATTGTTTTAATAAGCATCTTCAGCAAACCTACCAATCTTCCAGAAAAAAAAAAAAGAATCTAGTTCTTTTCCCCTGTTGACAAGGGAGTAACTTATGAAAATATTGCCTTACAGTACAAAGAATGATGCAATGACAGGCAACACTCAAACTGGCGATTAATTAGAACTTGCATCTCCTGCCTGTTTCTAGTATGTTGATTAGTTCTGTCCTTGCCATGTGGGGTTGTGTCTTCCACATGAAACACTAGAGAAGGCGGCAGCATTCCTATTCTGAGGATGGAAGAAACATTAATTATTCCTTGGAATCCTGTTGGGTGAAGTGGGTTTTTTTTTCTTCCCTTCACCAAGCGAAACAGGAGAATTATTTCCTAATAAAACTTTCACTAGGCCAGATAGTGTTGCTTGAACATAATTTTTAATATACAGTGGCCTGGAACCTGGCAGATATTGGCAGAGTGGGTGCCCCTGTTTTAAAAAGCTGAATGTGGCTGACAGTAATATCACTGCTTCCTTATCTCTATTAGAGTCAGGGCAAGGTTAGACAAATACATTCCCACAAGCACAAAACAGCAACTTTCCAAAATGTGTCAGTGGTGTATTTACAGCCAAATCCAGTAGGAGCTTGTACTTCTTATGCTGCTCCCATTAATGAGACAAATGTCAGCATCCATAAGCTATTTTTTTCTTCCTGCTTATCAAATCTTTCAAAAAATTGATAACTAGTCTTTATAGATTGTGAAAGTCAGATATAACTCTGAATGTATTACTTTACTGCACCCCTTGGGGTAAACTTATCACCTGGAAACCATTTTACATGGACGATTTGACTGTCATGTGGAGTGTCATAATGCACCCTGGTTGGAAATCTAAAATAAAATATCTGGACTACAACCTTCCTCTTGGTGGAATTTATGATTCCCTCAGTACAATAATTTTGAAAACTGTATCCCTTAAGCTACAAGACTTGATAAATTATTAACTGCTTGAATTGGAGAAGCTTTCCAATGGGCTTATGTGCTATCTAGAGGCACGGATTAATATCTACTGAACTAGAAGGTCACCTCAAACTGTTTTTCAGCAATCTAAACTACCTGCTTCCTCTTCTGTCTAGGACAGATCAAAGTGTCCATTTCTTCTCTGGCAGCTCCGGGAGGCGCTGCTTTTAGCAAAGCTCTGCCAAAAGATGATGACCATTGATCCACCAGAGAATTGGTTGTGTTCAGTCAATCACAGTCCAGAGAGACTTGCATCCACCTGGGGCTCTTATCTTTCTATTTCTCGTGGCATTTTCTGGTTTAAATTCTACTCTGGAGGAACTGAACTGGTACACAGAGAATGCTGGTAGGAGGGAGTCTGGAGGGTATTGTTTTTGTGAACTTAGGGAATAGTAATTTTTTTTTAACTTCAGGGGCTTGTGCTGCCAGAGGGAAAATGTTCACCTGTCTTCTGTTTTACAGCCCCTCTTCTCTCATCCTGGACACCGTGCCTTGAAATCCAGCCACGACCAGGTGTATAAGAACCACCAGACTGACCAAAGGCAGAAAGGGCCCAGAAAGCTTTCTGCGGAGCTCTCCTTTTTTTTTTTTTTTTTTTGTGGGGGGGTGGATTTTTTTTTTTTATTCAAACAGAAAGTCACAAAAATTATAATCAACCTCATCAGTTCACTCAGTCCCATGTAATTAATTATTTTTTCATCTTGATCTTTTGTTAGCACTTTTATGAATTCATCAGTTTTCCATTAGAGTTCTGAAAATGCTTATTCATTCAGTTCAGCAGTATAGTCAGCTACCAGAAACCTGTACCTGTCAGAGTCTTCTCCATGAATTCTTTGAAGATGAAACCCTTTTATAGGAACATATTTGCAAAAGCATCAGAGTACACCCAGAACTGTCTGTAAATGACAAAACACTGTAAAAAGACCACAGTTAAAGATTTGATGAAAGTTCATAATAATGCAATTGATGAGGAAATTTAGTTATTTCTGAGATATACATTTTAAAGTACTAACTAGAATTACGACTTATAACATTATACCAGAACATATAAGATTTTTAGGAATTTCATGTAATGTCTGAAACATTAACATATTTCCATACAAATAACCCAAAGAAAGTTTAGTATTAGTTGTTTTGTTTGTTTTTTTATACAGCAGGTTCTTATTAGTCATCCATTTTATACACATCAGTGTATACATGTCAATCTGAATCGCCCAATTCAGTACACCACCATCCCCACCCCACCGCGGTTTTCCCCCCTTGGTGTCCATACATTTGTTCTCTACATCTGTGTCTCAACTTCTGCCCCCGCAGAGCTCTTCTAATAGATTGTTTCCCTTCACCCAGGTCAGTTGAGTTGGGAGTACATTTAATAATCAGTTTTACGGTCAATTCTGTGTGTAGTCAAGATAATGTTAACTGTCTTGATATAGGGACAGCTCCTATAAACACTGTTTCGGGGACACAACAGTGCAGTACCCAAGAGCACATTGCAATAGAAACCAATGTGTTCTGTGGCCCAAGGTGCCAGGAATATGTGAAAGTATTTAGGATCAGTTGCTCCACAGGAAAACTTGAAATTCCCTGACATTTCACAGCTCATGTATGAAAGAAGTAGAGGCTTTCCCATTTGATAATGATCCTAAAACTTTACATGACAGTACATATAATATATTGTAAAGATGAAGTAAACTTTTAAAAACTATCATTAATAAGAAATGAATTTTTATCAACCACATTAAAGGATAGACTGAACAGGTAGGTAGTCAATTGCAGGGAAAGTGTCATAGAGGTGTAGCCAGTTAATCAATTAACGTAAGTTAGTTTTGTGGCTTTTGTAAGGCTTACAATGTGTTGCTTCCTTTTTTTAATTTATAATTTGTTGTGTTTTTCCCTCCACTTAAATAAATATTCACTTTGTACTCAATTTTGTATCAGTGATTTTGTATTTATTTATTAAAGAGAGTCCTCCAAATTGAATAAGCTTCAGGCCTCACAATACCTGGATCTACCCCGGGTGGTTTAATCACCCTTCTCTAATCCTGGGATGTCAAACTTTGGATAATATAATCATCTTCTATGTGTATAATCTGATCAATTACCAGGACTAAGCTTTGTAGAATTTATAGTTTTAAAATCTTTATTAAACCTAAAGATGTGGGGAGTTCCCCAGTGGCCTAGTGGTTAGGATTCTGGGCTTTCACTGCCATGGCCCAGGTTCAATTCCTGGTCGGGGACTGTTATCCCACAAGCCGTGTTGTGCAGCCAAAAAAAAAACCCGAAGCTTTATGTATACCTCTTTATGGGGAATATATCGAATACTTCAGCAAATCAACATTGAGATTCTTTTTTCAAGTTAGCATAATAGAGTACTCTAAAGGCTCTAAAGTTCTCTATGAAAAACATCTCTTTATGGTGAGTTTCTAAATTTTTCTTTTTCCCTGCTAGCTATTTAATTATTTATTAGTCATCTTTCTCTCTTTTAAAAAGGATGTGTATACCAAGGACTTTTGTCATCCAGTAAATATTAACATGTAAGGTTTAAAAATATGTTGAGAATTAGTTACCTAACTTATTTAATAAATAAATAATGCAATGATCAAAAGCTGAATCGATATGAGTAAAGTCTGTTACTTAAAGGATCACAAGATACTTCTTTTCTATAAGAGAATCGAAAGTTATCACTTAAGGGATCATCATTTACAAGATGTTCTCCCTGAGGGGACTGTGGACTGGCTGGCAAGATGAAGGTGTTACTATCTATTTCTCTGGCCTTCACAGCAGCTAGTATACAGCAAGCAGTTTCTAAACAAGCTCTATTTTGCAGATGGGGAAGGAGCCAATAAGCACTGGACTGATGCAGGGCCAAAATTTGGGGCAAATCTCAGAGGAACCCATCTCCTTCCTCCAGAGAGCATGTGGGACACTTGCCTGGAAGCAGGACAGATGATTCCAGGATCTGTTTCTCACCAGCTGTGACCCTTAAGCCACAGGCCATGGGGCAAGGGCATATGGTGGGTACTTGGCAAATTTTCAGGGATTTCTAGGCCACAGTAATTTCTCCCCTAATCTTTTAGCCAGGCTGTTGGAAATACTTTTTAGAATATGGAAACTGGAGCTTTCTTTCACCCTTCAAAAGAAGGTTGACCCTGCAGAGGACAGAATGAAAGCAGAGAAAGCATCACTGTCTCTTCCCCAGGAGACCCCTGGGCACACAACACTCTTTGTTAGCTGTACAGAAAACCAAGTTTGAAGTTGGTAACTTTGGCTGTCACACAGTCTATGCATTTGTAGAGCATTTAGCTTATTGACCTAAATGTTCTCATGTTTAGAAAAAAAATGTAGTCTAATTAATTCACAATAAAAATCTTCCATTTCATAGAAGATAAAATTCATATAACCCAAACAGAATTGAATGTGTGGTAGGATGAAGTCATCAACATGCAGCCATCAGCATGCAGCAGCCTTAAAAATTACAATATCTGACCTTAGTATGTGTGAATCTATCAGAATTCCATTGTCGACATGTATATTTTTCAATATTCTTCTCTGAGCTGAAATTATGTCATTTATATGCAAATGACCACATCTTCAGCAGCTGCTGCTTCTCCGTTGAAGCTGAGGGACTTATTTGCACTTAATAAAGCCTCATAAATAGGTTTTGCCTGTAAAAGGGTGGGGGAGCAGGAAACCCATCAGAGCCTTTTACAGTTACAAGCTTCTTTTTGTTTTGAAAGCGAGCGGCCACCTCTAAGAGGACGGTTCTCAGTTATCAAAGAAACAGGACTCCTCACCCAGCCAGCTCGCTCCTTCCCTCCTTGGGAAACAAACGCTCCCGTCCTTCCTGGCACCTATTTGCCACCGCAGCTGTGGGTATTGCCAGTCTCCAGCCGGGTTACAATTTAATCCAGACTTTAGTACAAAGGGGGACTGCTCTCTGAGCAGAGTCTCCTGCCAGGTGGTAAGAACAGGTGTCCAGCCCCAGGAAGACCCCTCAGGGCCCCCCAGGATGTCCTGTCCAAGAGGAGGAGGGGAATCCCTCTGCAAGTGGAGGGGAATTATTCCTTTCATGAGTTATGAGTTTCCCTTTAAAACACTCTACATAGGGAAGGGACAGCATTTGGGAAATGTTTGTACACTCTGACGGCCCAATCAAACAGCATTAAAAGAACATTAAAAACTCACCTTAGGGCTTCCCTGGTGGCGCAGTGCTTGAGAGTCCGCCTGCCGATGCAGGAGACGCGGGAGGTCCCACATGCCGCGGAGCGGCTGGGCCCGTGAGCCATGGCCGCTGAGCCTGCGCGTCCGGAGCCTGTGCTCCGCAAATGGGAGAGGCCACAACAGTGAGAGGCCCGCATAACGCAAGGAAAAAAAAAAAAAAAAAAAAACTCACCTTAGGGGAGACTTTAAGATGGCGGAGGAGTAAGATGTGGAGGTCACCTTCCTCCCCACAAATACAACAGAAATACATCTACATGTGGAACAACTCCTACAGAACACCTACTGAATGCTGGTAGAAGACCTCAGACCTCCCAAAAGGCAAGAAACTCCCCACGTAGCTGGGTAGGGCAAAAGAAAAAAGAAAAAGCAGAGACAAAAGAATAGGGATGGGACCTGCACCAGTGGGAGGGAGCTGTGAAGGAGGAAAGGTTTCCCCATACTAGGAAGCCCCTTCGCGGGCGGAGACTGCGGGTGTCGGAGGGGGAAAGCTTCGGAGCCACGGAGGAGACCGCAGCAACAGGGTGTGCAGGGCAAAGCGGAGAGATTCCCGCACGGAGGATCGGTGCCGACTGGCACTCACCAGCCCGAGAGGCTTGTCTACTCCCCCACCTGGGTGGTGGGGGCTGGGAGTTGAGGCTCGGGCTTCGGTGGTCGGATCCCAGGGAGAGGACTGGGGTTGGCTGCGTGAACACAGCCTGAAGGGCACTAGTGCGCCACAGCTAGCCAGGAGGGAGTCTGGGAAAAAGTCTGGAGCTGCCGAAGAGGCAAAAGACCATTGTTTTGGGGTGCGCAAGGAGAGGGGATTCAGAGCACCGCCTAAACAAGCTCCAGAGATGGGCGCGATCCGTGGCTATCAGCGTGGACACCAGAGATGGGTATGAGATGCTAAGGCTGCTGCTGCGGCCACCAAGAAGCCTGTGATCAAGCACAGGTCACTATGCACACCTCCCCTCAGGGAGCCTGTGCAGCCCGCCACTGCCAGGGTCCCGTGATCCAGGGACAACTTCCCTGGGAGAATGCACAGCGTGCCTCAGGCTGCTGCAATGTCATGCTGGCCTCTGCTGCCGCAGGCTCGCCCCGCATTCCGTACGCCTGCCTCCCCACGGCCTGAGTGTGCCAGAGCCCCCGAATCAGCTGCTCCTTTAACCCCGTCCTGTCTGAGTGAAGAACAGAGGTCCTCAGGCTACCTTTACGCAGAGGGTGGGCCAAATCCAAAGATGAACCCCGGGAGCTGTGCGAACAAAGAAGAGAAAGAGAGATCTCTCCCAGCAGCCTCAGGAGCAGCGGATTAAATCTCCACAATAAACTTGAGGTACCCTGCGTCTGTGGAATATCTGAATACACAACGAATCATCCCAAAATTGAGGCCATGGACTTTGGAAGCAAAGATATATATATTATTTTCCTTCTTCTCTTTTTGTGAGTGTGTATGTGTATATTTCTTTGTGTGATTTTGTCTGCATAGCTTTGCTTTCACCATTTGTCCTAGGGTTCTGCCTGTCTGGTATTTTTTTGTTTGTTTTTTCTTTTTTGTTTTTTCTTTTTTAGTATAGTTTTTAGTGCTTGTTATCATTGGTGGATTTGTCTTTTGGTTTGGTTGATCTCTTCTTTCTTTCTGTTTTTTTTCCTCTTTTTATTACTTAAATTTTTTTTATTTTCTATAATTATTTTTTATTTTAATAACTTTAATTTAATTTTATTTTCTTCTTTCTTTTTCTCTCCATTACTTCTGAGCCGTGTGGCTGACAGAGTCTTGGTGCTCTGGCCAGGTGTCAGGCCTGTGCCTCTGAGGTTGGAAAGCCGAGTTCAGGACATTGGTCCACCAGAGACATCCCGGCTCCATGTAATATCAAACAGCAAAAGCTCTCCCAGAGATCTCCATCTCAATGCTAAGACCCAGCTCCATTCAACGACCAGCAAGCTACAGTGCTGGACACCCTATGACAAAGAACTAGCAAGACAGGAACACAACCCAACCCATTAGCAGAGAGGCTGCCTAAAATCATAATAAGGTCACAGACACCCCAAAACACAAGACCGGATGCAGACCTGCCCACCAGAAAGACAAGACGCAGCCTCATCAACCAGAACACAGACACAAGTTCCCTCCCCCAGGAAGCCACACAGCCCACTGAAACAACCTTAGCCACTGGAGGCAGACACCAAAAACAACAGGAACTATGAACCTGCAGCCTGTGAAAATGAGACCCAAACACAGTAAGTTAAACAAATGAGAAGACACAGAAACACACAGCAGATGAAGGAGCAAGGTAAAAACCCACCAGACCAAACAAATGAGTAGGAAATACGCAGTCTACCTGAAAAAGAATTCAGAGTAATGATATTAAAGATGATCAAATCTCGGAAATAGAATGGAGAAAATACAAGACAAGTTTAAAAATGACCTAGAAGAGCTAAAGACCAAACAAACAATGATGAACAACACAATAAACGAAATTAAAACTCTCTAGAAGGAATCAATAGCAGAATAACTGAGGCAGAAGAACGGATAAGTGACCTGGAAGATAAAATAGTGGAAATTTTAATGCAGAGCAGAATAAAGAAAAAAGAATGAAAAGAACTGAGGACAGTCACAGAGACCTCTCGGACAGCACTAAACACACCAACATTTGAATTATAGGGGTCCCAGAAAAAGAAGAGAAAAAGAAAGGGACTGAGAAAATATTTGAAGAGATTATACTTGAAAACTTCCCTAATATGGGAAAGGAAATAGTTAATCAAGTCCAGGAAACACAGAGAGTCCCATACAGGATAAATCCAAGGAGAAACACACCAAGACACATATTAATCAAACTATCAAAAATTAAATACAAAGAACAAATATTAAAAGCAGCAAGGGAAAAACAACAAATAACACATAAGGGAATCCCCATAAGGTTAACAGCTGAACTTTCAGCAGAAACTCTGCAAGCCAGAAGGGAATGGCAGGACATATTTAAAGTGATGAAGGAGAAATCATACAACCAAGATTACTCTACCCAGCAAGGATCTCATTCAGATTTGACAGAGAAATTAAAAGCTTTACAGACAAGCAAAAGCTAAGAGAATTCAGCACCACCAAAGCAGCTTTACAACAAATCCTAAAGGAACTTCTGTAGCCAGGAAACACAAGAGAAGGAAAAGACCTACAATAACAAACCCAAAACAATTAAGAAAATGGTAATAGGAACATACATAATAATTACCTAAAATATAAATGGATTAAATGCTCCAACAAAAAGACATAGACTGGCTGAATGGATACAAAAGCAAGACCCATATATATGCTGTCTACAAGAGACCCACTTCAGACCTAGGGACACATACAGACTGAAAGTGAGGAGACAGAAAAAGATATTCCATGCAAATGGAAATCAAAAGAAAGCTGGAGTAGCAATTCTCATATCAGACAAAATAGACTTTAAAACAAAAAATATTACAAGAGACAAAGAAGGGCACTACATAATGATCAAGGGATCAATCCAAGAAAAGGTATAACAATTGTAAATATTTATGCACTCAACATAGGAGCACCTCAATACATAAGGCAAATGATAACAGTCATAAGAGGGGAAATCGACAGTAACACATCATAGGAGAGGGCTTTAACATCCCACTTTCACCAATGGACAGATCATCCAAAATGAAAATAAATAAGGAAACACAAGCTTTAAATGATACATTAAACAGGATGGACTAAATTGATATTTATAGGACATTCCATCCAAAACAACAGAACACACTTTCTTCTCAAGTGCTCATGGAACATTCTGCAGGATAGATAACACCTTGGGTCACAAATCAAGCCTTGGTAAAGTTAAGAAAATTGAAATCTTATCAAGTATCTTTTCTGACCACACGCTATGAGGCTAGATATCAGTTATAGGAAAAAATCAGTAAAAAATACAAACACATGGAGGCTAAACAATACACTACTTAATAACCAAGAGATCACTGAAGAAATCAAAGAGGAAAACAAAAAATACCTTGAAACAAATGACAATGAAAACACAACGACCCAAAACCTATGGGATGCAGCAAAAGCAGTTCTACGAGAGAAGTTTATAGCAATACAATCCTACCTCAAGAAACAAGAAACATCTCAAATAAACAACCTAACCTTACACCTAAAGCAGTTAGAGAAAGGAGAAGAAAAAAAAGCCCAAATTTAGCAGAAGAAAAGAAATCATAAAGATCAGATCAGAAATAAATGAAAAAGAAATGAAGGAAACAATAACAAAGATCAATAAAACTAAAAGCTGGTCCTTTGAGAAAATAGACAGAATTGATAAACCATCAGCCAGACTCATCAAGAAGAAAAGGGAGAAGACTCAAATCAACAGAATTAGAAATGAAAAAGGAGAAGTAACAACTGACACTGCAGAAATACAAAGGTTCATGAGAGATTACTACAAGCAACTGTATGCCAACAAAATGGACAACCTAGAAGACATGGACAAATTCTTAGAAAAGGACAACCTTCCGACTGAACCAGGAAGAAATAGAAAATATAAACAGACCAGTCGCAAGCACTGAAATTGAGACTGTGATTAAAACTCTTCCAACAAACAAAAGCCCAGGACCAGATGGCTTCACAGGAGAATTCTATCAAACTCTTAGAGAAGAGCTAACACCTATCCTTCTCAAACTCTTCCAAAATATAGCAGAGGGAGGAACACTCCCAAACTCATTCTACGAGGCCACCGTCACCCTGATACCCAAACCAGACAAAGATGTCACAAAGAAAGAAAACTACAGGCCAATATCACTGATGAACAGAGATGCAAAAATCATCAACAAAATACTAGCAAACAGCACATTAAAAGGATCATACACCATGATCAATTGGGTTTATCCCAGGAATGCAAGGATTCTTCAATATACTCAAGTCAATCAACGTGATACACCATATTAACAAATTGAAGGATAAAAACCATATGATCATCTCAATAGATGCAGAAAAACCTTTCAACAAAATTCAATATCAGTTTATGATAAAAACCCTCTAGAAAGTAGGCATAGAGAGAATTTTCCTCAACATAATAAAGGCCATATATTACAAACCCACAGCCAACATCATTCTCAATGGTGAAAAACTGAAACCATTTCTAAGATCAGGAACAAAACATGGTTACCCATTCTCACCACTATTATTCAACATAGGTTTGGAAGTTTTAGCCACAGCAATCAGAGAAGAAAAAGAAATAAAAGGAATCCAAATTGGAAAAGAATAAGTAAAGCTGTCACTGTTTGCAGATGACATGATACTATATATAGAGAATCCTAAAGACACTAGTAGAAAACTACTAGAGCTAATCAATGAATTTGGTAAAGTAGCAGGATACAAAATTAATGCACAGAAATATCTTGCATTCCTATTCACTACTGATGAAAAATCTGAAAGAGAAATTAAGGAAACACTCCCATTTACCATTGCAACAAAAAGAATAAAATAACTAGAAATAAACCTACCTAAGGAGACAAAAGACCTGCACGCAGAAAACAATAAGACACTGAGGGAAGAAATTAAAGATCATATAAACAGATGGAGAGATATACCATGTTCTTGGATTGGAAGAATCAACATTGTGGAAATGACTATACTACCCAAAGCAATCTACAGATTCAATGCAATCCCTATCAAACTACCAATGGCATTTTTCACAGAACTAGAACCAAAAATTTCACATGTTCTATGGAAACAAAAGAGGCCCTGAATAGCCAAAGCAATCTTGAGAAAGAAAAATGGAGCTGGAGGAATCAGGTTCCCTGACTTCAGACTATACTACAAAGCTACAGTAAGCAAGACAGTATGGTACTGGCACAAAAACAGAAATATAGCTCAATGGAGCAGGTTAGAAAGCCAAGAGATAAACCCACACACATATGGTCACCTTATTTTTGATACAGGAGGCAAGAATATAAAATATAGAAAAGACAGCCTCTTCAGTAAGTGGTGCTGGGAAAACTGGACAGCTACATGTAAAAGAATGAAATTAGAACACTCCCTAACACCATACACAAAAATAAACTCAAAATGGATTAAAGACCTAAATGTAAGGCCAGACGCTGTAAAATTCTTAGAGGAAAACATAGGCAGAACACTCTGTGACATAAATCACAGCAAGATCCTTTTTGACCCACCTCCTAGATAAATGGAAATAAAAATAAAAATAAACAAATGGGACCTAATGAAACTTAAATGCTTTTGCACAGCAAAGGAAACCATAAACAAGATGAGAAGACAACCCTCAAAATGGGCGAAGATATTTGCAAATGAAGCAAATGACAAAGGATTAATCTCCACAATTTACAAGCAGCTCATGCAGCTCAATATCAAAAAAACAAACAACCTAATCCAAAAATGGGCAGAAGATCGAAATAGATATTTCTCCAAAGAAGACATACCGATTGCCAACAAACACATGAAAGTATGTTCCACATCACTAATCATTAGAGAAATGCACATCAAAACTGCAATGAGATATCACCTCACACCAGTCAGAATGGCCATCATCAAAATATCTACAAACAATAAATGCTGGAGACGGTGTGGAGAAAAGGGAACCCACTTGCACTGTTGGTGGGAATGTAAATTGATACAGTCACTATGGAGAAGAGTATGGAGGTTCCTTAAGAAACTAAAAATAGAACATAAACTTTTTTAAGAACTTGGGATTCATGTAATTTGTTCATATAAAAAATTTAATATCATTTTGTTACCTAACGCATTTTCTCTTCCTTTATATAATCACTTATAAATGAGCATAAATTCCTCTGTTCTGAATTAGTGTAAACTATGGTTCAATTACTGTGATTGTGATTTTATGTACGTCATCAAATGTTTTTTCTTACACAAGTCTTTTATATATTCGGGAGCCAGAGATACATATTTGGTGGTAAATTTTGTATGTAAAAGCAAAATTACAAAGAAACAGATGAAATTAAATTATAGGATAAATATAGCTGATAATCAGCTTTTAATAATTAGCTAATTCCTACGGTAATATTTGTGTGTTTTCTATTGCTAATAATGTCATTCAGGTAAGGAAGAATTATAAAGCAAGTAGCTGGACCAACAAAGAGAACACAAAGAAAGCTATTAGGCATGCACTGAGTTATTTGTGGTTAGTTCCTTGAGGACAATGCCAGATCCTTGATTTAGACTGAGATGGGAAGCAGATCTTAAAAGATTTCTGTCATTTTAATGATGTTTGAATATCATGTTTCTGTATACTTAGTAATTGGTCTGTGCAGTCTTGTCTTTTTAAAAATCTTTATGAGTATTTTAATAAAAGCTTGGGAGAAAGGTAAAGAAAAAATAAAAAACCTAAAAATAGAACTACCATATGACCCAGCAATCCCACTACTGGGCATATAACCTGCAAAAACCATAATTCAAGAAGAGTCACATACCACAATGTTCATTGCAGCTCTATTTATAAATAGCCAGGTCATGGAAGCAACCTAAGTGTCCATCGACAGATGAATGGATAAAGAAGATGTGGCACATATATACAATGGAATATGACTCAGCCATAAAAAGAAATGAAACTGAGTTATTTGTAATGAGGTGGATGGACCTAGAGACTGTCATACAGAGTGAAGTAAGTCAGAAAGAGAAAAACAAATACCATATGCTAACACATTTATACAGAATCTAAAAAAAAAAAAAAGAAAGGCTGTGAAGAACCTAGGGGCAGGACAGGAATAAAGATGCAGACGTAGAGAATGGACTTCAGGACATGCAGAGGGAGAAGGGTAAGCTGGGACGAAGTGAGAGAGTGGCATGGACATATATACACTACCAAATGTAAAATAGCTAGCTGGTGGGAAGCAGCCACATAGCACAGGGAGATCAGCTCCATGCTTTGTGACCACCTAAAGGGGTAGGATAGGGAGGGTGGGAGGGAGATGCAAGAGGGAGGAGATATGGGGATATATGTAAATGTATAGCTGATTCACTATGTTATAAACAGAAACTAACACAGCATTGTAAAGCAATTATACTCCAATAAAGATGCTAAAAAAAGAAAAGTAAGGTGCCAAATTATTTTTATTCCTGATATATATCACTGGAAAAAAAACTCACCTTAATTCATGGGGTAAGTACATAGTATTTCTCCTTTCCCCCTCCAACTCCCATCTTCCTAGCTGGCCCTTATTTGTCAACAGAATTGGATGGAAAAGGAAAAGACTATATATGCATCGGGTGTGCATATAAGATGAATTCTACCCATTTTCTATTAATGCTCCTATAAAACCACCCAGGCTTCTATATTGGGGTCAACAGAAACGTTCCATTTACCATTTAAGACCACTTAAGACATGCAAAAAAAAAATAGAAGAATATTAAGGGGATAATTTTCTCCTGCTCTTAGATGCTAAGACAAACCTGAGGCACTTATGAAAAATAAATACTGATGTGAAGCAGGGTCATTTATTTTTAAAGCACTGTGCTGCTGATTTGGTAATAATGACCTATTATCCCTGTCAGAGTAATAGTCTATTCCTGGAGCTTCATTTCTGGTGTGTGAGCAACTGGCATAGTAGAGATGATTATACTGTCTGATAAATGTATATAATCATTGAAGACACTGGTTGACAATACTATCATTAAATTGTCACCAGCTTGGCAAAGAGACAAACACCTCTACCACATCAACCTATCAGAGATGTTTATAACTGCAAAAACATCCAAGCACAATATTAATGTTAATAACTGAAATCTCATACACACACACACACACACACACACACACACCTAAAATTCCAGCCACTAGGACCAAAGTGTGGCCAGGGATGAGTTGGAAAGAAGTGATACCTGGTCCTTGAGTCAGGAGTCCTGGGCTCTAAGCTCATCTCTCTGAGCCTCAGTTTCTTTCATTTTTAAAATAGAGATCATGTCTGTCCTGTGCATCTCACAGTATTATTATCAGTAACAAAATTGTAAAAGATACAAAATACCAAGTAATAATATTATTACGTATCTATATAACATTATGGTACAAGTTGCTCTTGGTATATTTAAGATTTTACATTGGTTTACTTTTTAAAAAAATTATGGTGTAATACATATAAAATTTATCATAACCATTTAAAATTGTACAGGTCAGTAGTATTAAATATGCACATTATTGTACAACCTTTATCAGCATCCATTTCTGTAACTCTTCATTTTGCCTCACTGAAACTCTGTACCCATTAAACAATAACGTCTTATTCCCCTCCTCCCTCCAGCCCCTGGCAACCACCATCCTATCTTCTGTCTCTATGAATTTGACTACTTTAGATATATAAGTGGAATCATACAGTATTTATCCTTTTGTGTCTGGCTTATTACGGTTTGCATAATGTCCTCAAGGTTCATTCATGTTGCAACATATGTCAGTTTCCTTCCTTTTTAGCTTAATAATATTTCATTGTATCTATAAATCGTTTTTGGTTATCCATTTATGGGTTGATGAATACCTAGGTTCCTTCTACCTTCTGGCGATTGTGAATAATGCCATAATTTATATGAATAGGAAAATAGGAATATATTCTATTTATGAGTATGAAATATATCTATTCAAGACCCTGCTTTCAATTATTTTGGTTATATACCCAGAAGTGGCATTGCTGGATCACATGGTAATTCTATGGTTAATTTTTGAGGAACTTCCATACTGTTTCTCACAGTGGCTGCACCATTTTACATTTCCACCAACAGTGCACAAGGGTTCCACTTTCTCCACATTATCAACAAGGCTTATTTTCTGTTTTCTTTTCTTTTTTTTAGATAGCAGCCATCCTAATAGGTATAAGGTTGTATACATTGGTTTATTTTTAATACAATGAAGGACAAGAACCATTGTCTAATATTATCATGAAAGTTTTCACATTTGGAATGACATTTTATTTTATTTTTATTGAAGTGTACTTGATTTACAATGTTGTGTTAGTTTCAGATGTACAGCTAAGTGATTCAGTTATACATACATATATATCTATTTTGTTTTTCAGATTCTTCTCCCTTACAGGTTATTACAAATATTGGAATGACATATTTCTTAACCATAAATTAGATTTGTCAAGTATGTTTACAACTATAGTACAGAGCAATTTAGGAGCCCCTCTAACACCTGTGTGTGTGTGTATATGTGTATATATATATATATATATATATATATATATATATACACAGGTATTTACATATATAGTGTTAATGGAAATTTGCCCCCAGAAATTATTTATGTTAATTATATATGTAACTCATACATATATAAATAGTGATACCTAAGAAGTTTTATAATTTATATATGTATATATAAATTACAAAGCTTCTTAGTTTTATATATGTATAAAACTTAGTTATATATAACTTCTTAGTAACATATATATATATGTTTTATAAAAAATAAGCTTCTTAGTTACAAAACTTCTGAGATATATCAACCAGTCAATCTAGAGAATAAGAATCACTGGAAAGCTGAAAAACATGTTGGTGCTCAAGCCTCATCTCCAGAGATTCTCATTTAGTTGGTCTTGATCAGGCCCAGATGTCAGTATTTTGATGATTCTAGTGAGCAACCCGTGTGGTGAACCACTGCTGCCCTGTATCCATTCCACTGCAATTTTAAATCTGTTACTCTCTAACTTTTCAAACTGGATTTGGGTCATTATCACCATCAGCATTATCATCATCATCATCATCATCATCACCTGAGAGCTTAGAAACTGAGACTCTTGGGCTCCACCCCAGACCTACTGAATCAGAATCTGCATTATAACAAGACCCCCAGGTAAGGCATATACACATTAGTCTGAGAAGGGCTCATCAGTGGAGATGGAGAGAAGTTGTTTACCACCAACCACACACTATTTCTTTTCAAATCCTTGCACTGTAATATGCTTTTGAATAAAACCTATTTATAAGAAATACAAGCTGCTAAGACATGTACTCCATACTCTGCTTATAAAGTTTAATATTGGACTAAAGTAACAGACTAGATTTTTTTGTAGGCAAATTTTGTATTGTTTGATTTGGTCTGTTGTTTCAGCCATATGAGAATTTTTTTTGAATTCTAATTTTGTAACCCATCATTCTTTCATTGATCACCAAGCTGCAGATATTAGCATAAAAGTCATTAGTGAAAATGTTGAACATTTTAGGGCTGAGGGATCAACCTCTAATTTATTCCTCCTGGAAAACTTCCTCTGAATTTATAATATTTCTTAACTAGCATTGTTTGTATTATTCAACAAGTTAAAAATCCTCTTACCTAATACAACCAGCCCACAGTTTTTTCATAAGGATATCTTGACTTCTTGGTCATACTGAAGTCCCAATATTCTGTCTATAAAATTCCTCTGATTTCCAGTATATAGCCCTTTAGAAAAAGCAAGATGCATTTAGACTGATATGGCTTTATTCTTACTGAACCTACACTATTCCTAGAGATCACTGTTTACTTTGGAAACTCTTTAAAACTATCTTTAATTTAATTAGTCCTAGTTTTATTGACTACTTATTCACAACATTTATTCTTTACAATTTCTTAAAGATTTCTGATGTCATTTCAACTATTTAGTTTATAAAAATAATAACGATACAATGAATAGCTACTGTACATCAAGCATTTATTATGTGCCAGGTGCTGTGTTAAAGTGGCTTACATTGAATTGTCACCCTAGCCCTATGAGGTATATACCATTATCCCAATTTTACAGGTGAAGAAACTGAAATTTAAATCTGTTAAGTAACTTGCTAGGAAAACAAAGTGGACTCTAGGTCTGACTTCGAAGCCTGTTTTCCTAATCAACATACTATATTACCTTCCCTTGGAATGCAGTGGTTCAGATGTGGAGTCTTGAATAAACTGGGGCTCCAATTCCTTCTTATCAACATTCATTAACACCCTTTCCAGTCAAGTCTGATGAGCAGTCTTCTTACCCAGAAAAAATATTTAAAGGTAGTACAACAGGAGTGGAGAGGTTCTGCTTCCTCATTGCTGTTACATGCCAACCTAGCATCATTATTTTCAAGCCAGTGGCCATTCCCTTCTCAGAATTCTTCCCACTCTGAATTTCTTATTTTCTTTACTATTTTTGTCTGGTTCCAATATTAGTCTTCCTCCAAGACTTGAGCTACTCCAAATCTTGGGTACGTGTCATCCCATTCAACTTTCATCCATGCTCATCAGAAAGCTTATTGTCCAATCTAATAGATCTCATTGGATTCCTCCAGTTTTTCTTCCTTGGTGGAACCACTGCAATAGTCAGAATCAAATTGTGCACTTAATCATTTTCATTGTTTGCCTTACTTCTGATGGAGTCACTATCATAACATCAGTTAGCAAACTTTCCCATTAGGGCTGTAAGAACTAGTACACTTCTCAGAGACAGCCAGGCTTGCACTCACAGTCGGCCCATTCTCTGACTGCATTTGGCAGTAGAACTTTGCCTGGTGTTGTATGTGATATATGTTTTTCCTCTAGCAAAACCTTCCTGCATTCTAAGGAATCTGCTGGGGTAGTGCACTTAGAATATCAAGAAAACAATAAATATGCCATGACTCTGTCATACAGAAAACTTTCTTGGCTGTCAGCCATAGAACTTCTGATGTGGAGAAGGGCTGTAGAGTAGCCGTTAACAGCTCACACTTGGAGTGCATAAAATCTACCGTGAGTCAGCTGTAGGCGATGTGGAGATGGTGCCATTTCTCAAGCTTTAATTTCCTCCACTGAAAATAGGGATGGTAAGAATGGGATAATACGTTAATGCAAATGTTCCTTAATGTGATGTAAGTGTGCCTTAGCCCAGTGGCTGTTAAACTTCAACTCCTTGGCCCCCCCGAGCAAGATTTTGATCAGCTGCCCCAAGCTCCTTCCCAGCCTACACTATCAGCCCAAGGGTGTAGCTGAAGCTTGTGACCCCAGTGAAAACACTTAACCACTTTCTAAAGGCTTTGTGAACATTCTCATCCTCCAAGTGGTTTACTCTTGTTTAATTTTGAGTACAGAACAGGGGCCAAATTGATTAAAAGACATTGTGTATAGTTGTGAATATCTTTTTAGAAAATATTTTTGGGTTTTAAAAACCTGGGAGAGGGAAATTAGCTCACTGGTTCCTTCCCATACTTAGAAACCCTAACACTCCATTTCTCAAAAGTTCTGAAAATAAACAGGAGCAAAGTGAGCTTCTGTTGCAGGGCCTCCCTGTCTTGGATTACAGGCATGGGAAAGTCATTTCGATTCAATTAAAATGACATCCGTGTGGTTCTGTGCCATGAGGCACAAGGTGGTACATTAGATTCTATTGCTGCTGTAACAAATGATCACGAATTTAGTGGCTTAAAACAATATAGATTTATTACTTATAGTTCTGGAGATCATAGGTCAAAAAAAAAAAAAAAACCAGTCTCACTGGACTACTGGGCTAAAATCAAGGTTGCTTGATTCTAAAAACCAGGGCTGCATTCCCCCTGGAGGTTCTAGGGGAGAATCGATATCCTTGACTACTGGGTAAAATCAAGGTTGCTTGATTCTAAAAACCAGGGCTGCATTCCCCCTGGAGGTTCTAGGGGAGAATCGATATCCTTGCCTTTTCCAGCTTCTAGAGGCCACCTGCATTCCTTGACTTGTGACCCCTTTCTCCATCATAGAAGCTACACTGTGGTATCTTCAAATCTGTCCCCCTCTCTCTTTCTCTGTCTGAGCTCTGCTTCCACCCTCACATCTCCTCTGATTCTGACTCTCCTGCCTCCCTCTTTCATTTATACGGACACTTGTAAATGGAAGTGGGCTTTCACTTTCAGAATGGGCTCACCCAGTTAATCCAGGATAATCTGTCCATCTCAAGATCCCTAACTTCACATCTGCAAAGTCCCTTTTGCCATGTTACTGACATATTCACAGATGTGGGGGATTAAAATGTGGACATCTTGTGAGGGCCTTATTTTGTCTACCACAGGTGTGGATTATACATTCTTTCCTCAATCATGGGGCCCAGATATTAGCAGTACTGGTTTATATTTTACAGTCAATACTTCAAATGGGACAAGGTGGCATTCAGAGAAGCCAAAGTTAATCAAATAAAAAGCAGGTATCAGCATGCACTTTATCACATCACCAAGAGAATCAAAACAGTATGATAGTAAATTTGACTTCTTGTCACGTTGAATTCTTCTTTCAGTGCTATGTTATCAGAAAGAGGCAGTATTGTTTAAATGTAATTTATATAGTGCCTTCCCCTGAGTGATGAACAGAATATTCCTCAGTATCCTCAGAGAATTAGGCTCTCTATCTCTCTTTATCCCAGTTCAGCCACTCCAGCAATATAATATGCAGCAATATAACATCTGTGTGCAAGAAATAAATCAGACTCACTAAATTTAAGGATGTTCACTTAAAGAAATTCCTTTTGGAGTTTTTTTCTCATTTGAAAATGCTCTTCTTTGGGTATTATAAAGCCATTGACCCATATTAGATTAATTAGGTCAATTAGCCTTTATGTAGTAATTACCAGTCAGATGGCTTTGAATAATTCCCTTTTAATAAAGATGTGACTTGAAAAGAGATTATCAACTTAAATTCCTGCCACATAGTAGCATTAAAAAAACATGCATTTAGTAATTCTTTCTGCAATTTGGTTTGGGTGTAGCAATGATACTGGGTAGAAAAAGCTTAAGGACTACCTTGATGAGTTGATTATTCACATTCACACACTGTTAAAAGCCACGTGGGTATTTTCCATTCAGAGAAGCTGTTGGTAGCCCTGAATGCTGAGCCTAATTCAGAGCAACTCCCTCTCTTTTTCTAACCTGTCAATAGGAATTCCCATATTTTTAGACTCACACTGGCCCCAGCACCTAAACTGGGACTCCCACTTGCTGACAGGACTATCTGAATTTTTTTGCTCTCTGCTTCTCTCCTTCAACAACATCCCCATATTTTATCCTAATACTGACAATAGTTGCCGCTCAATGAGTATTTGCTAGGTTCCAAACATTTCACATTTGTTATTCCTAATTGTTACCGTGAGTTAACTCACTACACAGATGTTTGCTGAAATATTTGTTCTAGATACTGGAGATAATCAAGTGGATATCCTATGTCCATGTAACAGTTGAGGAAACTGAGATAGAGGACCTTAGTGAGGAGTCTAAGGTCCTGCAGCATGGGGTTTTGCAGGAAACCCAGCGTCTGACTGGCTCCAGCTTGGCTCCGCCCACCCCACCGGGCTGCCCCAGTGTGGGAGGGGGCACTAGAATTGCTGTCTCCTTTGAAAGCTGTGTTAGAAAACTCACCGGACTGTTTGGGACATAAGGTTACTAATGAAGTCAGAATCTTCAAAGGCACTTTAGGAATCAGGTTCAAAAATAGAAAACTCACAATTACTTAGAACAAAAGTCCCACTCCTAGTAATTAAAGGGTTTAATTTTTTTTCTAAATTTCAGAACTCTGATACATATACAAGTACAAAAAAGTTGAGGTACTACTTAAGTAGTACAAATACATACAAATGGCATGAGCGATAGTTCTAGGTGCATCCCTTGCTGTTTTCTCTTGCTGTAGTTCACTCAATTCCTGATGTTTAGATCAGAAGTCAGTGCTAAATTGTCGGTTGCACCCTGACATTAACATGTTGTGTAGTCTTTGATCTTCCACAGAACAGAAAGGACTCTGTGAGCAAATTTACTCTATTGCTAAGATCTGGACATTTCGGTGACCTGGAATATGGAGATAACTTTGTTTCTGTTGGTTTGTTTTACAAAAGTTTTAGGTTCCTACAAGAATCAGAAAGTTTCATATTGGGAATGTAAAAATGGAGTTTCTGGAGGGCAATTTGACAACAATTTGTTTCAATAATTTAAAAGGCAAATAGATAAAGATGTATGCTTAAGAATGCTCATTGTAATACTAGTTATTAAAAAAACTGGAAACGATCTAAATATATATCAGTGGGGTAATCATTAAATGTTATGCACATCCATGCTTGTACTACATGAAAAATTATTATGTATAACATTTATATCGTATTGCTAAATGAAGAAGAAAATAAAGATTAAAAAACAGATTATAATCCCACTTTAAAGTGTGTGTGTGTGTGTGTGTGTATCTCGATGACTGTATTCCAAAATATGCAAACTGTGATTATCATCAAGCAGTGGGATTGAGGGTGATTTTAACTTCTTTGTACATTTCTGTATCATCTGAAATTTTATTCTTTTATCCACATTTGCCATTTAGATCACCCAAACCACCCCCCACTGACAACAATTCTAATGCATTTGATGTAAATCTTTTTAGTTTGCATATATTTCTACAAAATATATTTTCTTGTTTTTTGTTCAGATATTTTAAATTTACTTAGTTTCATATTCTATTCCTTAACATTTTTCACCTAGTACTGTTTGTTTAGGCCTCTGTTGTTTGTGTACTAGTCTATTGCTGAACTATTTTCATAGTATAGGCACTGTAAATATGCATATGCTACTTTCATAATCAGAAAAAAATCCAGCAAAGCTCTTTTTATTATGAAGAAAGAAAAAAGAAAGATAATTATTTCTTCTAACATAAGAGCATAAATTGCTTTACATAATTTTGTAAATGAAATATCCAACTGGAGAAATATTTATTACACTGAAGATTCTATTTTTCTAAACACCCCTACTTTAGAAAAGTGTTTGGACATATGGAACTCTTTTCTATAAGTATAGAAAATTCAAAGAGAAAAGAGAATATTTCTTTCTATGAAGACTCTAAAATGATTTACTTTAGGAGGCAAAAATTTCAAAAGACAAAGTTATTTTGAAAGTGAAAAGTAGTGAAATGACCTTATTACAGTGTTCTCACTATATATTAAAAATGAAATTAAAATCATTTAAAATAAAAGAAATATGACATTGTAACACAAGCAGAAATTGAGGAATATCCCAGAAGGATAGGACATGGTTGATGGACAGCACAGGAAAATGAAAAGACAATCAGAGGAAGTAATAAAGCCTATTGGAAAAAACTTGAAATTTATATATTGAAAGTTCATAATTTTTAACATAAAAATCTAATAATAACTGATAATCCCTTTCTTTTCTTTAAACTTTAATTTGAGGATAAAAATAGAACTTTAAGAATTACTTTATTCAATCATATTTTTATAAGATAGATATCAAATACTCTCAGTAAGACTGTGTTTAACTTTCAAACTTTTCTTCAAAACAATATATTCCTAGATGAGAGATGTGGAAAAAAGTCACATATAACTATTTGTTATGGGGGAAAGTGGCAAGATGAGTCATATTTCAAGCAGATGTTACTTAAGTCCTACGATCCTGGAAAAGGTCACAAAGAACTGGGTTTCTTCTCTTTCTTTTTAAGGTTAGTTTTCACTGGCAGCAGAGAGAAGCTTTATGACATACCACTAGCAGACAAAACCAAGTTGCCTTTATGAAAAGGATTTTGTTGAACACAGGGTCTTTTTTTTTTCTCTCTCTCTCCCCAAAATATTGGGTTTCAAAATGAAGTCACTGACCTAGGAAAGACAAACAAATAGTCTCCAGGGATCAGGAGGCAGGACAAAAAGCAGGTTAAAGTACAGAAGTTTAAGTGTGAGAACCAAGAAACAAAATAATGACCTGAGGGCTCAGGGCCAGTTGGGAAGAAGAGATGTCTACTAATGTTGACAGGTGACCTGCAAAGGGGAACAGCCCAGCTCAATGACCAGGTTCTCCAGGGAGGAGGTCACAGCAGTCTTGCTTCTCTGGAAACTAGAGTTAAACTGGCCACTGAGAATGTAGGAGGTGTCTTGGCTAAAAGTCCTCTTGAATTTGCCTTAAATTCTCTAATACAGAAACTCTAAAGATTAGGAAAAACATGAATTTTGATGATTTTATGCAGCTATAAAGATTAGTCAGTGTTTCACTCATTTCTAAGCAGAATGGCATAATGTTTACTCAAAGGATTGCACAAAGTTCAAGCTTTTTGACCTCTTGCAATTTATTTAGCTTCCTCATGTATAAAATATATACATAACAGGAGAATTTACCTCATAGGACTATTGTAAGGACTAAGCTAAATATGCCATCCATGTACTATGTGCCCGATGGCCTTATGCAGGAAGTAAAAAAAGGAAGTATGTTTAACATTTGAGCATCCACCTGAGATTCAGATCTGAATTTTTATAGCAATTGAGAGTAGTGTTTTGTAATGTTTCTGATAGATCATATTGAATCTGAAGAAGACATTGTTTGTTACTAATAATATTAAGAAATGAGATCTTGCACAAATCTATCACTATTAATAATATAGTGGGTACGAACCTCGGTCCATTAGCTCAAGGATGCAAGAAATGTTGTTTTAATTTTTCTTTCAAGCCCCCCTTCCACTAGATGTTGGAAAAACAATCACAGTCAACTCAAGTTTTCCCTCCCCTTACATTGGGATTGCATCCATGTTCCAGGGGGCTGTTACCTGTTGTCAGTTGTCATCCTCTCTCTACGCTACTATCTGGTAAGGTGTACATCCTGGTCCTGATGTACAAAGTTTATGTCCGTGTCCTCCTTGTGTTGGACATCAGCTTCTGTGACTGATGGGAGAGTGGAAAAATGAATGAGGCACTAAAAGGCCCTACTCCATCCCCTTCTAGCCTCTGGCTCATAGAAAATGCTTCTGCTGTGCCCCATGCTATCCTGGGGAACAAAGGGACTCTGTGAGCTTATCTCAGTCCCCTTTTCCAACTCTAACACACCACACTGCCATTGCTACTCTACTGCTCCCACACCATCGACTGTGGGGTCTTATCACCTTCTCAAAGGAAGTAGGAAAAGTGACATTCTTTCTACTCTTGAATCTCCAAAATTATGCAGAGATGAGTGTTCTATTATTCCCTAAACCTTACCACACCCTACTTCAGATGAATCCAGGAGAAAGCTGGGCACAAGTCCTTTTTCAGGTACCTAGCATCTTTACTTTTCCTCTGACTTCTCTCTTTCTCTAGAAGTCTAGAGAGTCTTCAGACTTGGGGACAGGGAAAAAGGTTTTGACTCATCAGGTATTTTTCCAATTCTTTCATCTCAAGTTTGGATCTTGACTTTTGAAATTAAAAAAATCAAGGATTTGACATCTCCCTTGAGGAATATCTACTTCATAGTCTAGTTGCTTCAATGAGGGAGCAACAGAAAACAAAATCAACCAAACAAACAAACAAACACGATAGTTCAATACACCAGAATACACCAAAGTAGGGAGGGATGTATGTTTTATCATTTTCATCTAAACTTACATTTTAAATACTCTCCATAATGAATTAAAAAGTCTCCCAACTAAAATATTTGTCTTTGGTTAAAAACATGGGCTACCTTATATACTATTAAGTACTTGATTTTATAATTTCCTTTATAATTATTAATTACATAAATTTTATGCATATAATGATTCTAACACTAGTCTGCCAGATGAGGATGCTTCTTTTTACTCTCTCCTTGCTTCTTTTTCTCCTTCTTTAACCTGTTTGTCAATGTTCCTCAGTGATCTCTTGTTACTCTCTGAATTTATTCCATCCTTTAGCTTCATATTTTTTGTTTATAATTTGCTATCCAAAAGAATGTGTAGCTTTCCTTTTTGTAAAATTTGACTATGTCTGCATATTACTTCCTTAAGAAGTCCAGACACTATAAATCTTATGTAGAGTCTAGAAAAGCCTTGAAGTCAGAGACATTTGATAATATTATTTGATGGTGATGATGTTTATTTTTAAAAAACTTGATAACGTTAAAGGTCATACATTTTTGTTGAATTTTGATCCCTGTTACCTGGATCATCTATGAGCCCTTTGAAACATGGTGTGGTCATATTTATCTTTCTAGGACTAGTTCATGATACAATAGATAGTATAGCAATTGTTTAATCACTACATTGAATAAAAGAACAATAAGATATTTGCCTTTTTTAAAACAGTAATGCATAGCAAGAGCATTCTAATCTACATACACCATATACTAGAATATATGTGTACAATATTTCAAAAATATAAGTGTAGCAACAACTATGAGTAAAATTGTGTTTGGAATTGAGTTATTATGGTTCATAGGTAGAGAAGAATTTCTTAATACATTTAAGGAAGAAGAGAGTGAAGTACATTTTACATTTCTAATCAAAAGATTAAAAGTTTACCAAACAAACAAAAAACATTTACAAAACTGAGTGTGAGATATAACCCTTAATGTTAGAACTGAAGTAGGAAAAGTATGGAACCAACCTAGGCTCAGTTCTGGTTCTACCAATTATTAGCTGAGAAATTATGGGCAAGTAATTTAGTATTTGGGGGGGCTCAGTTTTCCCTTCTGCAATTCAAAATTTTGAGTTAGAATCTTTATGTTTTTTTCATTGTACCATTGCACCATTCAATTTCCCTTATTTAAAAAGTATATCAGATTAAAAAAGAAGCTTAAAAATTATTTTTTTAAATAAAACTCTTGTAGCAAATTAGTCATTAAAAAAGATAGTAGTAGGCTTCAGAGCCTTTTCTGGCAGTGGTAGATTTGAAACACTTTAAAGGACAGGACCCCAGGAAGAAGAGAGTGTACTGGTGCAGTAGCCGAAAGATGTTTGGATCAGTTTTCCTTGATGTTTCTTTATTTAAAGATTGAAGTATTGGAGCCATCGGGATAAAGCTTCAGCACCCTCAATGTTTTCTTTCTGACATCACCATTAATAATCAACCTGCTGGAAGAGTTGTCTTTGAATTATTTTCTGATGTGGGCCCCCAAACATGGGAGAACATTTATTGTCTTTGTGCCAGTGAAAAGGGGACAGAGAAATCAACTCAGAAGCCATTATGTTTTAAGAATTGTCTTTTTCACAGGGTTGTCAAAAATTTTATAGTTTAAGGTGGTGACTTCAGTGAAGGAAATGGAGAAGGAAGGGAATCTATTAATGGAGGATATTTTGGATGAGAGTTTTGCTATTAAATACAAGAGAGAATTTCTCTTATCAATGACCAACAAAGAAAGCAAAGGATACAAAAAAACAGTTCACAGATCTTCCTAACAGTGAAACCAACTCCTCATTTAAATGGGCATCATGTTGTTTTGGGAAAAGTGATTTCTGGTCAAGAAGTTGTGAGAGAGAGAAAATCAGAAAACAGATGCAGCTAGCAAACCATTTGCTGAGGTGCATATATTCAGTTGCAGAGAGCTAATTCCCAAACTAAAACGAAGGAAAGGCATAAGTCATCACCACCATCCTCATCATCATCCCATGACTCAGAAGAGATTCTCAGTCCTCTTCTGATTCTTCTGATTCTGAAAGTGCTTCTGAAGAGAAATTTTTTAAAAGAAACATAGGAAAAATTCCTGAAAACACAAAAAAGGAAAAATGAAAGAAAAGTGCATCTAGTGAAATGAGGCTGAAAATCTTGAAGCACGACCCCAGTCTATTGTCCATCCAGAAGATATCCTCCTATACTTGAAAACAGATTCCTAATCAGGAGCATGGGAAGACCAGAACCTCAGTGGAAACGGAAAACCAAAAATCAAATGGTCAAGAAAATGACCATGCACGTGACAAAAATAAAAAATTTGAATCAAGCTCTAGGACAAATGAAGACAAAAGTGGATCAGTGAGTTGTGCAAATCAATTTCCATTCTGTCTAAATTTTTAAGTTTGGAGACTTGCTGATGAATCTCCTTTATGTTGTTTTCATCTTTTCATTGTTTTTAGGTTTTTGACTTTTTTTTTCTTTTTAATGTGGACTTAGTTGAATTGATATTTGATAATCTGTAACCTGGATAATTTGCCTTGCTAAAGTTTTAATAAACTTGAAATGAGAAAAAAAAATATTGCAGTAAAATTAGCTTTTAAAAAAATTCTAAATGGTAAAAGGTTAAGTTTCCAAACATCAATTTGGAAAGTAAAAAAAAAAAAGGTGACTTTATCATGTGTGTAGTTTTAAGATATTGTTTTGATGTGGACCACTTTCAAAGTTTTTATTGAATTTGTTACAATATCGCTACTGTTTTATGTTTTGGTGTTTAGGCCATGAGGTATGTGGGATCTTAGCTCCCCAACCAGGGGTCAAACCCGCACCCCCTGCATTGGAAGGCAAAGTCTTAACCACTGGACCAACAGGGAAATCCCGTGTGTGTAATTTTAAAGGATTGAAGCCATCTAACTGTCATAAGGAGGTATTTTAGGCAAAATGCTAATGTCAGCTGAATTTTAATTCCTCTTTTAATAAAACATTTTATAGCTACAACATATAATTCGTGACTGTAGGTTTATGCACACTTTTCTAAATCTTTCAGAATGCTATATGGGGTTTGGATTATTTTGTTTCATTTTGTTTTGCTGAAGTATGTAGGGATTTTAAAGGCATGTCTTAGTTTAAGGAAAGGTTTCTGAACTGAAATGTGAAAATAAGAAAGACAAAGGTTGCTCTTTTGAATTAATCTGATTTTATTACGTTAATTAAAACAAAACTCTACAGAGCATCTAAGTGCTTCTCAAGCTACATAACAAAATACCCAGTTGATGTATGAGAATTATAAAGATAATTTACACAGTTGGTGAAGAAACAACCTATACTGAAAGGCATTAAACAATAGCTATACCACCATGTTACATTTAAAATAGGAAATATATGTGCAGAAAACCAAGTAATCATCATTACTCTTTTATACTTGTCTTCTGGAATGGATTCTCTTAAAAGTCTGATATCGTCCCTTTCCTTTCCTTTCCAACGAAAACAAGTGCTTCTCACACTTTAACGTGCACATAATCACACGCGGATCTTGTTAAAATGCAGATTCTGACTCAGAAGGTCTGGAGTGAGGCCTAAGACCTTCTAACCAATTCCCAGGGATCTCCTTTGTTACTGGTCTTTGGATCAGACTTTGAGTGGCAAGATCTTTAACTACTGGCAGCCAGGAGTTGAAATGCCAAAAGACAAGAAGTGCCAGCATTTTCCTTTTTGTTTTGTTTGTTCTACTAACTAACCAAAACTCACACTAAATTCTTAGCTTACTTACTTAGCTTAATTCTAAGCTTAGCTTAGTTTACTCCTCTTTGCCCTGACTTCCTCCTCCTTCTCTACACACACCTGTTATTATCTAGGATGCAAATGTAAATGTTATCCATTTATCCAATGCTCTCCCCCTCAGTTAGGGGTCCTCAGAGAGTGGTTCTCTACTGTGCTTGTTGTGTTGTTCCCATTTTTTAGAAATGGGATCTTGGTAAGGGATGCTGCATAATCTACTAAGTAGTAAATTGTGCCAAAACCTAAAAGAGTGAATAATCCGGCAATCATTTGGATTTGGCTTTAGAATGTATTATAATAGAATATGTCAAAGATTTATTTTATAATTACATTTTACTTAAGGTAATATTAAAATAGATTTGTATGCTCTGACCATAAACCAACTAAGAGTGTTGACAAAGAGGGAATGGGAGTGGAGGGGACCTATTTGAAAGCATGAGGAAGTATATGTAGGAGGGAGGTCTAAGATTAATGTTTTTCCATGGATGATAATCTGTGGAAGTCAAGAGTTCATTTTTCAAGTCCTATGCAATTTAATGCAACTCAAATATGACAACTGAATATTGTATTATTTCACCCCTTCCCAATGGGTTATTTAAAGTGCCATTAAGGACACTTTGTTTTTAGCACAAACAGGTACCATTCATTGAGCACATACTATGTATCAGTCCTTAAACTAAGAACTTCCTATGCAGTGGCTTATTAAATTCTCACTCCATACCTGTGAGGTAGCTGCCATTATGCTAACATTATGGATGAGAAAAATACAGCCAATTAAGGACATTTTTAATTGAAAAAAACTTCTGAAAAAATATAACCCAACAAAGATATCTGTGAAAGCTCTGTTGTATGGTTCATTCTGTAAGAATAAATAAACCCAATATATTTAGAACATAACTAATAAATAGGAAAACTTAGGGTTATTATTCACTTCATGGAAAGAATACCCAGTGACTGTACTCTTTTTTTTTTTTTTTTTGTGGTACGCGGGCCTCTCACTGCTGTGGCCTCTCCCGTTGCGGAGCACAGGCTCCGGACGCGCAGGCTCAGCAGCCATGGCCCACGGGCCCAGCCGTTCCGCGGCATGTGGGATCCTCCCGGACCGGGACACGACCCCGCGACCTCGCGTCCCCTGCATCGGCAGGCGGACTCCCAACCACTGCACCACCAGGGAAGCCCGACTGTACTCTTTTAAGTAATCAGTATACGTAACAGGATTTTGAATTAATACATTTAACATACATATAATTTTCCAGGTAAGCACTTGTACAAATGGCAAATTATCGACCCAAGTGTTTCTAAAATTGGCCTGATCATAAAGAATGACCTAGAGTGCTTGTTAAAACTACAGAACTCCCAGTTTTGTCCACTGGAGATTCTGAATCAGTAGCTCTGAAATGAAGTCTGGGAGTTTGTATACTTAACACATTATCCATAAGTTTTTTATGATGAGGCAAGTTTGGGAAACATTAGTTTGCTGAGTAAGGCTCAAGTTTCTTATTTTAACATCTAAAGTCCTCCACAGAGTGACTTTAGGTACAGTTCAAACATCTCCTACAACATTAACTTATGTTTAGAATTATCTATTCATTATTCCCCACATAGATACTTTCCTCCCTCGGAGCTTTGCTCAAGCTGTCCCCTCTGCCTACAATGTCCTTTTCTCATGTATTATCCCATCAAAATCTTATTCATCTTTCAAGGCTCAGCTCAAATTTTAACTTCTCTGTAAAGGCTTCCCTGACCCCACAGTCAGGATAATATTCTCCCTCTTATGAACTCCCATAGTTCTTTAAATTTCTATTGCAGTGATCCTCAAAGTGTGATCCCTGGAACAGCAGCATCAGCATCACTTGGGAATTTGTTAGAAATGCAAATTCTCAGGCCCTACTCCAGACCTATTGAGTCATAAACTGGGTTTGGTGCCCAGCAATCTGTTTTCAAACATACTCTCTAGAGTATTCCAACACACCCTGAAGCTTGAGAACCACTTCTCTAATGTATTCTCTATTTTATTATTGCTTTATTATAGGTCTTAATCTCTCTACCAGAATGTAAAGTAAGCTCTATGAGAGCAAAAACAATGTTTTCATCATTGGTGTCCTTTGCCTTAACAAGCACAGTACTTTTCACTTAGCAGATCACAATAAGTCTTATTGAGCTAAATTGCTATTTCCTCAGTATCAAAGTCTATGTATGCTAGATGAGCAGATTGTAGTGTACCAATTTTTCATTTTAATAATGTTTAATAACCTTTAAAGGTTGTAGTATGATTGATTCAGATGAAGAAACACCAATTGTAAAGATGACTAAAATAAGGGCTGGTTGCTCTTATTTTTCAACAGAGACAAAGCCTCTTAGATTTGTTCTAAGTTTAATACATATGATGCCTCATAAATATTTACTAATAATAACTAACAACCTCATCTTTTTCTTTGCTTCTCTTGTCTCTAAGGCTTTTATATCTAAAGAAAAATTCCTAAAATATCTTAAGTGGCTTCAACTTCACACTGTATCTATGAATAAATTAGATAATAAACATTGCGGAGATTGGTTCATGATAGCAGAGTAGAAGGACGTGCACTCACTCCCTCTTGTGAGAGAACCAGAATCACAACTAACTGCTGAACAATCTTCCATAGAAAGACATTGGAACTCACCAAAAAAGATACCCCACATCAAAAAACAAAGGAGAAGCCGCAGTGAGATGGTAGGAGGGGAGCAATCACAATAAAATCAAATCCCATAACCACTGGGTGGGTGACTCACAAACTGGAGAACAATTATACCACAGAAGTCTACCCACTGGAGTGAAGGTTCTGAGCCACACGTCAGGCTTCCCAACCTGGAGGTCTGGCAACAGGAGAAGGAATTCCCAGAGAATCAGGCTTTGAAGGCTAGTGGGACTTGATTGCAGGACTTCGACAGGACTGGGGGAAACAGAGACTCCACTCGTGGAGGGCACACACAAAGTAGTGTGAGCATCGGGACCCAGGGGGAGGAGCAGTGACCCCATAGGAGACTGAACCAGACTTACCTGCTAGTGTTAGAGGGTCTTCAGAGGTGGGGGTGGCTGTGGCTCACCCTGGGGACAAGGACAATGGCAGCAGAAGTTCTGGGAAGTACTCCTTGGCATGAGCCCTCCTGGAGTCCCCCATTAGCCCCACCAAAGAGCCCACAGCCTCCAGTGCTGGGTGGCCTCAGGCCAAATAACCAACAGGGAGGGAACCCAGCCCCACCCATCAGCAGACAAGTGGATTAAAGTTTTACTGAGCTCTGCCCACCAGAGCAACACCCAACTCTACCCACCACCCTGTCCCTCACATCAGGAAGCTTTCATAAGCCTCTTAAATAGCCTCATCCACCAGAAGGCAGACAGCAGAAGCAAGAAGAGCTATAATCCTGCAGCCTGTGGAGCAAAAACCACATTCACAGAAAGATAGACAAAATGAAAAGGAAGAGGACTATGTACCAGATGAAGGAACAAGATAAAACCCCAGAAAAAGAATTAAATGAAGTGGAGATAGGCAACCTTCTAGAAAAAGAATTCAGAATAATGATAGTGAAGATGATCCAGGACCTCAGAAAAAGAATGGAGGCGAAGATCGAGAAGATGCAAGAAATGTTTAACAAAGACCTAGAAGAATGAAAGAACAAACACCTAAAAGAATGAAAGAACAAACAAACAGAGGTGAACGATTCAATAACTGAAATGAAAACTACACTAGAAGGAATCAACAGCAGAATAACTGAGGCAGAAGAATGAATATGTGGCCTGAAAGACAGAATGGTGGAATTCATTGCTGGCAATAAAGAACAAAGAAAAAAGACATGAAGATAGCTTTAGAGACCTCTGGGACAACATTAAACACACCAACATTTGCATTATAGGGGTCCCAGAAGGAGAAGAGAGAGAGAAAGGCCCTGAGAAAATATGTGAAGAGGTTATAGTCGAAAACTTCCCTAACATGGGAAAGGAAATAGCCACCGAAGGCCAGGAAGTGCAGAGTCCAAGGCAGGATAAACCCAAGGAGAAACAAGCCAAGACACATAGTAATCAGATTGACATTAAAGACAAAGAAAAATTATTAAAAGCAACAAGGGAAAAACAACAAATAACATACAAGGAAACTCCCATAAGGTTAACAGCTGATTTCTCATCAGAAAAGCTACAGGCCAGAAGGGAATGTCACGATATATTTAAAGTGATGAAAGGGAAGAACCTACAACCAAGATTACTCTACCCAGCAAGGATCTCATTCAGATTCAACAGAGAAATTTAAACCTTTACAGACAAGCGAAAGCTAAGAGAATTCAGCACCACCAAACCAGCTCTACAGCAAATGCTAAAGGAACTTCTCTAAGTGGGAAACACAAGAGAAGAAAAGGACCTGCAAAAACAGGTCTAAAACAATTAAGAAAATGAAAATAGGAACGTACATATCGATAATTACCTTAAATGTGAATGGATTAAATGCTCTAACCAAAAGACATAGGCTTGCTGAATGGATAAAAAAACAAGACCCATATATATGCTGTCCACAAGAGACCCACTTCAGACCTAGGAACACATAAAGACCGAAGGTGAGGGAATGGAAAAAGATTTTCCATGTAAATGGAAGTCAAAAGAAAGCTGGAGTAGCAAAACTCATATCAAATAAAATAGACTTTAAAATAAATAATGTTACAAGAGACAAGGAAGGACACTACATAACGATCAAGGGATCAATCCAAAAAGAATGTCTAGCAATTATAAATATATAGGCACCCAACGTAGAGGCACCTCAATACATAAGGTAAATGCTAACAGCTATAAAAGAGGAAATTGACAGTAACACAATAATAGTGGGGGACTTTAACACCTCACTTACACCAATGGACAGATCATCCAGACAGAAAACTAATAAGAAAACACAAGCTTTAAATGACACAATAGACCAGATAGGTTTAATTGATATTTATAGGACATTCCATCCCAAAACAGCAGATTACACTTTCTTCTCAAGTGCACACGGAACATTCTCCAGTATAGATCACATCTTGGATCACAAATCAAGCCTTGATACATTTAAGAAAACTGAAATCGTATCAAGCATCTTTTCCGACCACAACGCTATGAGATTAGAAATATATTACAGGGGAAAAAACACAAACACATGGAGGCTAAACAATACGTTACTAAATAACCAAGAGATCACTTAAGAAATCAAAGAGGAAATCAAAAAATACCTAGAGACAAATGACAACAAACACATGATGATCCAAAACCTGTGGGATTCAGCTAAAGCAGTTCTAAGAGGGAAGTTTATAGCAATACAATCCTACCTCAAGAAACATGGAAATCTCAAATAAACAATCTAACCTTGCACCTAAAGAAACTAGACAAAGAAGAACAAACAAAACCCAAAGTTAGTAGAGGGAAAGAAATCATAAAGACCAGAGAAGAAATAAATGAAACAGAAACAAAGAAAACAATAGCAAAGATCAATAACACTAAAACCTGGTTCCTTGAGAAGATAAACCTTTAGCCAGACTTATCAAGAAAAGGAGGGAGAGGACTCAAATCAATAAAATTAGAAATGAAAAAGGAGAAGTTACAATGGACACTGCAGAAATACAAAGCATCATAAGAGACTACTACAAGCAACTCTATGGCAATAAAATGGAAAACCTGGAAGAAACGGACAAATTCTTAGAAAGGTAAAACCTTCCAAGACTGAACAAGGAAGAAATAGAAAATATGAACAGATGAATCACAAGTAGTGAAATTGAAACTGGGATTAAAAATCACCCAACAAACAAAAGTCCAGGACCAGATGGCTTCACAGGTGAATTCTATCAAACATTTAAAGAGCTAACACCCATCCTTCTCAAACTCTTCCAAAAAATTGCAGAGGAAGGAACACTCCGAAACTCATTCTATGAGGCCACTATCACCTGTTACCAAAACCAGACAAAGACACTACAAAAAACAAAAATTACAAACCAATATCACTGATGAACATAGACACAAAAATCCTCAACAAAATACTAGCAGACAGAATCCAACAACACATTAAAAGGATCGTACATCATGATCAAGTGGGATTTATCCCAGGAATGCAAGGATCCTTCAATATATGCAAATCAATCAATGTGATACACCACATTAACAAACTGAAGAATAAAAACCATATGATCATCTCGATAGATACAGAAAAAGCTTTTGAAAAAATTCAACACCCATTTATGATAAAAACTCTCCAGAAAGTGAGCATAGAGGGAACCTACCTCAACATAATAAAGGCCATATATGACAAACTTACAGTAACCATCATTCTCAATGGTGAAAAACTGAAACCATTTCCTCTAAGATCAGGAACAAGACAAGGACGTCCAGTCTTGCCACTATTATTCAACATAGTTTTGGAAGTCCTAGCCACAGCAATCAGAGAAGAAAAAGAAATAACAGGAATCCAAATTGGAAAAAAAGAAGTAAAACTGTCACTGTTTGCAGATGACATGATACAATACATAGATAATCCTAAAGATGCCACCAGAAAACTACTAGAGCTAATCAATGAATTTGGTAAAGTTACAGGATATAAAATTAATGCACAGAAATCTCCTGCATTCCTATACACTAAGAACAAAAGATCAGAAAGAGAAATTAAGGAAACAATCCCATTCACCATTGCAACAAAAAGAATAAAATACTAGGAATAAACCTACCTAGGGAGATGAAAGACCTGTACTCAGAAAACTACAAGACAATGATCAAAAAAATCAAAGATGACACAAACAGATGGAGAGATATACCATGTTCTTGGATTGGAAGAATGAATATTGTGAACATGACTATACTACCCAAAGCAATCTACAGATTCAATGCAATCCCTGTCAAAATACCAATGGCATTTTTTACAGAAATAGAACAAAAAATCTTCAAATTTGTATGGAGACACAAAGGACCCTGAGTAGTCAGAGCAATCTTGAGGGAAAAAAAGAGAGCTGCAGGAATCAGACTCGCTGACTTCAGACTATACTACAAAGCTACCATAATCAAAACAATATGGTACTGCCCCCAAAACAGAAATCTAGATCAATGGAACAGGACAGAAAGCTCAGAGATAAATCCACACACCTATGGTCAACTAATCTATGACAAAGGACGCAAGGATATACAATGGAGAAAAGGCAGTCTCTTCACTAAGTGGTGCTGGGAAAACTGGACAGCTACATGTAGAAGAATGAAATTAGAACACTCCCTAACACTATATACAAAAATAAACTCAAAATGGATTAAAGATCTAAGTGTAAGACCGGACACTATAAAACTCTTAGAGGAAAACATAGGAAGAACACTCTTTGACATAAATCACAGCAAGATCTTTTTTGATCCACCTCCTAGAGTAACGGAAATAAAAACAAAAATAAACAAATGGGACCTAATGAAACTTAAAACCTTTTGCACGCAAAGGAAACTATAAACAGGACGAAAAGACAACCCTCAGAATGGGAGAAAATATTTGCAAACAAATCAAGAGACAAAGAATTAATCTCCAAATTATATAAACAGCTCATGCAGCTCAATATTAATAAAACAAACAACCCAATCAAAAAATGGGCTTAAGACCTAAATAGACATTTCTCCAAAGAAGACATACAGATGGCCAAGAGGCACATGAAAAGTTGCTCAATATCACTAATTATTAGAGAAATGCAAATCAAAACTACAATGAGGTATCACCTCACACCAGTTAGAATGGGCATCATCAGAAAATCTACAAACAACAAATGCTGGAGAGGGTGTGGAGAAAAGGGAGCCCTCTTGCACTGTTGGTGGGAATGTAAATGGAAACAGCCACTATGGAGAATAGTATGCAGGTTCTTTATAAAACTAAAAATAGGATTACTATATGACCAAGCAATCCCACTACTGGGCATATACCCTGAGAAAACCATAATTCAAAAAGACACAGGCGTCCCAATGTTCATTGCAGCACTATTTACAATAGCCAGGTCATGGAAGCAACCTAAATGCTCATCGACAGACAAATGGATAAAGAAGATGTGGTATATATATAGAATAAGTCATTTATATGTATATTTATGACAATGAGTCATAAAAACGAATGAAATTGGGTCATTTGTAGAGATGTGGATGGACCTAGAGACTGTCCTACAGAGTGAAGTAAGTCAGAAAGAGAAAAACAAATATCGTATATTAATGCATATATGTGGAATCTAGAAAAATGGTACAGATGAACCAGTTTGCAAGGCAGAATTAGAGACACAGATGTAGAGAACAAACATATGGACACCAATGGGGGAAAGTGGTAGGTGGGTGGTGCTGGTAATGGGATAAATTGGGAGATTGGGATTGATATATATACACTATGTATAAAATAAGTAACTAATAAGAAAAAAAGATAAAATTAGCCCATATATATGGATTCATGGGACAATTAAAAAATGTAAATGATCTAAACAGTCAAAGATGGTCGGACTGGATTAGAAAGCAAAACCCAACTATATAAAAACAAACACTGCTTACAGTGCTTATACACTACTTAACAGTAAAGAAATTTGAGATATATCCCACTGGAAAATAACATAAAATAGCTTTTGCTATAGTAAAAGTCAATATAACAAAGTTTTAGAATTTGTCACATTGAGAAACAAGTTAAACAGTCTATATTGATTAATGTTTCATTTATTGTTGCTTGAAATGATATAACAATAGGTTCAGACAGCCATTGGATTCTTAAAAATCTTTAGTAAAACAAAACAATAATGGTGAAAATTCGATAGAGTAAATAGATTCACTGACCTACCATCATTTTGCTTTCACAGAATACCTTTCTTCTTGTTAAGAAAATATAAAATTGGTTCCCACCAAAACCCAATTAATAACCGATAATTATTTCTAAATGAAACAATTATCAACTTATGAAACAAAGCCACTGCAAAAGTGCTTTATATGAAGTTATCGATATGATGGGGAAAAAAATCAGTCCAAATATTTTGTTGCAAAAGAGTCAACAAACCTAGTCAAATCCAAGAGAAAAAAAATCTGAACAAATATGAACTACTTTTTAAAAATAAAAATCGTGCTTTGTAATTAGGTGTCTTTAATACTTTGTCTTATTAATATAAAAAGCATTTTTGTCTGATTTTTTTAGAAAATACCATCAAATATTCCCAGAAAAGACTTCATTTCATCAGCTTCATCCTCAGGATAATACCAACTGGAGGAAAAAGGAAACGTAAAAATAACTATTTTTGTAACACAATTTATTTTTAAATTTACAATAAATAATAATAAATATAAAATGGATAAACTTGAAGATTGCTGAGAGGTTAATTTATTAAACAAACTTCAATGTGCATAACCTTGTAAAAAGTCTGGAGCAAATTAAGATTTCATAAACTGTGAAAGATAGAGACAAGTATCTTAGCTATTTCTTTAAACATATTGGAAAGTAATGCTGTTTAATCATTGTCAACAGGTCTATAAACCTTGACTATTCAAGGAGAGGGAAACTGCTAGAGTTACCCATAAAAATGACCAGCAGTCGGGGCACTGATTAGACTTAGTCTGACTTTCGCTTTGAATCTGTAGAATTGTAACAGAACTTGGTAGCTAAAATACAACTTGAATGTTAAAAAAATTAGCTGATCTCATTTCTCAAGTGACCTTACACTTCATATTATCAACATAGTATATTCAAATCAGTAAAAAAAATTTATCAACATAATATAATGTTTTAATTACTAGCATCAAATATATGGGTTCTCAAAAATTGAGATATTTGATATTTTGAATTATCTTAAGGAGCTTAGCTCACCAGTGGTCTAAAATTTTAATGTCTTTAAGTAAATAAAACATTTAGGTTCTGATCTTTAAAATGAAACAAGGGAAAAGGAATACCGAACTTCTTTGTAAAAAGTTCTTACTAGTGTGGTTTCAAAATATTTTTAAAGAGTTCTTACCTGAAATCAATCTCCTTTTTATGTTCACTGTTTCTAATAAAGCAGTCCACTTTCTTAACAAAATTTGAAGAGCTTGGTATTTTTTCAGAGTGAGTAAAGCACAGCTTTTCAATCTCTGGCGACAGACTTTGTTGTTTTATTTCTTGTAAATGGACCTATATTTTGAGGTTAAAAAATTAGCAATCATTGAAGGTTTAACTATTCAGGTGGTATTTAAAAGAAAAACAAAGAAGTGCTTCTTCTTCTAATACTTGCATTTCCAGCTTGTTGAGGTAATTTTGTCATGGAGGATGCAGCAAACTTGGACATAGCAGAATTTGATAAATAAATATCTGGCTTCTCATGTGACGTAACAAAACTAAAAATCAGAATGAATTATTTATAAAATACAGCAAATAAGAGAAACAAACCATTCTAATTTAGATCAACAGTGATTCTTTGGAAAATATGATTAGAGTTTATCATATTTATCAACCCCAAAACTAATGCTCCATTTCTTAGACTCATGGAGAACTTGGTGTATCTCCTTTCTTTTAGACAAAACAACAACTTATATAGTCCAAATAAAATAAGAATACTACTTTTAAAGGCCTACAGAAATAATCATTCAACAATTTTCATTAAAACTGTCTTATGCTTAATCATCTATCATCTAGCAGTTTGTAAATCTTTTCTAAATCCCACTTGCTTAACTTTTAGTCCCCTTTCCCTATTCTGGTCTCACTGTAGACAAACATCTCTACCTATCTGTTCATGTATAACTGTATACTAGAATTCACCTTTAATCTTTTGTATTAAATTAATTCATTAAAAAACATTTATTATTCACTACTGTATGCCACACATTATACTAGGAGCTAAGTATGAAATAGTAAACACATCCCCAGGTGGTTATCATCTATAGAGGGACAGACAATGAATAAACAATAAATATAATTATAGATCCTGAAGTGATATGAAAGAAATGAAATGAGTAATATTATAGGAAATAACAGTGTGGAGGCACAAGCCCACTTTAAAAAGGTGGTCATGGATGCCGCTATGAGGAGGAGACAATTTAAGCTGACACAGGCTAAAATGTGACAGTCATACAAGGAACAATAAACAGTAGATATGGGTAGGGAAGAATCACATATATTGATAAGAACTGAATCTCTTTATCTCTGATGAATGGCAAGGAATTAAAATAGTATAAAGGGTATGAAAGGAAAAGCATGTGTTTCCTTCTTCCTAGCAGCAACTTCTGGCATCGGTTTCTCAGAGGTTTCTTGATAGGATTCCTTTTTAAACCCACTTATCTTCTGTTGGTCACTTCTAAACTCTCCCAAAATTATTTGTAGTTTTCTAAAAGCGTGGTGCACAAAACTGTTCATATGCCTTGTTATCTTCCTACTTGTGATTTGCCTATTTTCTCTATACCCTCAGCTTTGTTCCACTTTGATGTTTCTAATCTGTCTATTCCATATGACTCAGAGTTAGAAGCAATGAATGGAAATGATAAAAAGACAAATTTTAGACAAATATTTTTAAAAGCTATTGAGTGATCTGAGAGATCCAAACATGGAACAAGCACTGAAGAGTGAATAAGCTCCTGGACACTGGAGTTGTCTTGGTAGAAACAGCATGATTACTTGCCAGTGATGCTGGATGGTTATTCAATGATCCAGTGGTGGGGAGACTAAATGACATTTAAGTTAAGCCCCCTTCAACTCTGGAATTCTCTGAAATCTATGATTCTGTGATGTTGATACTAATGTTCAGTAAAATGACTAAATAATAGCAAAAGTATCAAAAGACACCACAAATTTAAAACTTTTTTAAAGCAGGAGACATAAATAATCCTTAAGTAGAAAGTTGGACCATGAATAAAAAGTTATCAATGTTTCTTCTCTGAGGGAAAGTTTTGGCTCTGGCTATAATTTCTCTCCCTTGAGTTCTAATCAGGTCCAATATCCAAATGCATTTTACATCTCTACAAAGATACAGTAAGTTGCGGGGATGGGCAGTGGTGGTGGTGTAATGAATTGGGAGATTGGAATTGACATATATACACTAATATGTATAAAATAGATAACTAATAAGAACCTGCTGTATAAAAAATAAAATAAAAATTTTTTAAAAGATACTTTAAGTTGAACATTTCTAAAATTATTATTGTTTTTTCCCAAACGTCTATGTTCTATATTCTCAGATAATACCTCAATCTACCCACTTGCCATTTATTCTTCCCTCTTCCTTTACTACCATATTCTAGCAATTGCTAAATCTAATCTGTGTTATCTATGAAATATTTGAAAAATCCAATTCTACCTCTCAGTTTCTATCACCTCTACCCTAGTTGAGGCCTCATCATAGCCTGCCTTTCTCATTGGCCACCATGCCCCTGCTGGTCCCACCCTCTACAAATCATTCTAGATATCACTGCTAGAATGATTTTTTCTGATTAAATTATATAAACTGTGCTTAAATATTTTGGATGGGCCTTCACTGCTTACTATGGAGATCAAAAACTAGAGGCCTCTAGGCTACATACGGTCTACAAACATTATTATTTTTTGGAGAGAGGGTGCTGCAGACCATATCACATTTTAAAAAATTAGTTGTCAAAATTTTAAAGTCAGGAGAGCTTCAAGATGGCGGAAGAGTAAGACACGGAGATCACCTTCCTCCCCGCAAATACATCAGAAATACATCTACATGTGAAACAACTACAGAACACCTACTGAATGCTGGCAGAAGACCTCAGACCTCCCAAAAGGCAAGAAACTCCCCACGTACCTGGGTGGGGCAAGAGAAAAAAGGAAAAACAGAGACAAAAGAATAGGGATGGGACCTGCACCAGTGGGAGGGAGCTGTGAAGGAGGAAAAGTTTCCACACGCTAGGAAGCACCTTCGCAGGCGGAGACTGCTGGTGTCGGAGGGGGAAAGCTTCGGAGCCACCGAGGAGAGCGCAGCAATACAGGTGCGGAGGGCAAAGCGGAGAGATTCCCGCACAGAGGATCGGTGCTGACCTGCACTCACCAGCCTAAGAGGCTTGTCTGCTCACCTGCCGGGGCGGGCGGGGGCTGGGAGCTGAGGCTCGGGCTTCGGAGGTCGGATCCCAGGGAGAGGACTACGGGTTGGCTGCGTGAACACAGCCTGAGAGGGCTAGTGCACCATGGCTAGCTGGGACAGAGTCCGGGAAAAGGTCTGGAACTGCCAAAGAGACAAGAGACTTTTTCTTGCCTCTTTGTTTCCTGGTGCACAAGGAGAGGGGATTAAGAGCGCCGCTTAAAGGAGCTCCAGAGAGCCACGAGCCGTGGCTATCAGCGCGGACCCCAGAGACGGGCATGAGACACTAAGGCTGCTGCTGCGCCACCAAGAAGCCTGTGTGCGAGCACAGGTCACTATCCACACCTCCCCTCCCGGGAGCCTGTGCAGCCCGCTACTGCCAGGGTCCCGTGATCCAGGGACAACTTCCCCGGGAGAACGCATGGCACGCCTCAGGCTGGTGCAACGTCACACCAGCCCCTGCCACCGCAGGTCGCCCCGCATCCGTACCCCTCCCTGAGTGAGCCAGAGCCCCCGAATCAGCTGCTCCTTTAACCCCGTCCTGTCTGAGCCAAGAACCGTCGCCCTCAGGGAACCTACACGAAGAGGCGGGTCCAAATCCAAAGCTGAACACCAGGAGCTGTGCGAACAAAGAAGGGAAAGGGAAATCTCTCCCAGCAGTGTCAGAAGCAGCGGATTGAATCTCCACAATCAGCTTCATGTACCCTGCATCTGTGGAATACCTGAATAGACAACGAATCATCCCAAATTGAGGAGGTGGACTTTGGGAGCAACAATATATATATATTTTTCCCTTTTTCTCTTTTTGTGAGTGTGTATGTGTATGCTTCTGTGTGTGATTTTGTCTGTATAGCTTTTCTTTTACCATTTGTCCTAGGGTTCTGTCTGTCCATTTTAATTTTTTTTAATACTTAAAAATTCTTTTTCTTAATTATTTTTTTACTTTAATAACTTTATTTTATTTTATCTTCTTTCTTTCTTTCTTCCTTATTTTCCTCCCTTTTATTCTGAGCCGTGTGGAAGACAGGCTCTTGGTGCTCCAGCCAGGCGTCAGGGCTGTGTCACTGAGCTGGGAGAGCTGAGTTCAGGATATTGCTCCACAAGAGACCTCCCAGCTCCACGTAATATCAAATGGCGAAAATCTCCCAGAGATCTCCATCTCAATGCCAAGACCCAGCTCTACTCAACAACCAGCAAGCTACAATGCTGGACACCCTATGCCAAACAAGCAAGACAGGAAGAAAAACCCATCCATTAGCAGAGAGGCTGCCTAAAATCATAATAAGTCCACAGACACCCCAAAACACACAACCAGACATGGACCTGCCCAATAGAAAGACAAGATCCAGCCTCATCCACCAGAACACAGGCACTAGTCCCCTCCACCAGGAAGCCTACACAACCCACTGAACCAACTTGTAGCCACTGGGGACAGACACCAAAAACAACAAGAACTACAAACCTGCAGCCTGCAAAAAGGAGACCCCAACCACAGTAAGTTAAGCAAAATGAGAACACAGAGAAACACACAGCAGATGAAGGAGCAAGGCAAAAACCCACCAGACCTAACAAATGAAGAGGAAATAGGCAGTGTACCTGAAAAAGAATTCAGAGTAATGATAGTAACGATGATCCAAAATCTTGGAAATAGAATGGAGAAAATATAAGACAAGTTGACAAGGACCTAGAAGAACTAAAGAGAAAACAAACAGTGATGAACAAAACAATAAATGATATTAAAAATTTTCTAGAAGGAATCAATAGCAGAATAACTGAGGCAGAAGAACGGATAAGTGACCTGGAAGATAAAATAGTGGAAATAACTACCACAGAGCAGAATAAAGAAAAAAGAATGAAAAGAATTGAGGACAGTCTCAGAGACCTCTGGGACAACATTAAATGCACCAACATTTGAATTATAGGGGTCCCAGAAGAAGAAGAGAAAAAGAAAGGGACTGAGAAAATATTTGAAGAGATTATACTTGAAAACTTCTCTAATATGGGAAAGGAAATAGTCAATCAAGTCCAGGAAGCACAGGCAGTCACATACAGGATAAATCCAAGGAGAAACACACCAAGACACATATTAATCAAGCTATCAAAAATTAAATACAAAAAACAAATATTACAAGCAGCAAGGAAAAAACAACAAATAAAACACAAGGGAATCCCCATAAGGTTAACAGCTGGTCTTTCAGCAGAAACTCTGCAAGCCAGAAGGGAGTGGCAGGACATATTTAAAGTGATAAAGGAGAAAAACCTACAACCAAGATTACTCTACCCAGCAAGGATCTTATTCAGATTTGATGGAGAAATTAAGAGCTTTACAGACAAGCAAAAGCTAAGAGAATTCAGCACCACCAAACCAGCTCTACAACAAATGCTAAAGGAACTTCTCCAGGCAGGATACAAAAGAGAAGGAAAAGACCTACAAAATAAACACAAAATAATTAAGACAATGGTAATGGGAACATGCATATTGATAATTACCTTAAAGTAAAGGAATAAATGCTCCAACCAAAAGACATAGATTGGCTGAATGGATACAAAAACAAGACACATATATATGCTGTCTACAAGAGACCCACTTCAGACCTAGGGACACATACAGACTGAAAGTGAGGGGCTGGAAAAAGATATTCCATGCAAATGAAAATCAAAAGAAAGCTGGAGTAGCAATTTTCATATCAGATAAAATAGACTTTAAAATAAAGACTATTACAAGAGACAAAGAAGGACACTACATAATGATCAAGGGATCAGTCCAAGAAGAAGATATAACAATTGTAAATATTTATGCACCCAACATAGGAGCACCTCAATACATAAGGCAAATACTAACAGCCATAAAAGGGGAAATTGACAGTAACACAATCAAAGGGGACTTCAACACCCCACTTTTTCACTAATGCAGATCATCCAAAATGAAAATAAATAAGGAAACACAAGCTTTAAATGATACATTAAACAAAATGGACTTAATTGATATTTATAGGACATTCCATCCAAAAACAATAGAATACACATCCTTCTCAAGTGCTCATGGAACATTCTCCAGGATAGATCATATCTTGGGTCACAAAGCAAGCCTTGGTAAATTTAATAAAATTGAAATCGTATCAAGTATCTTTTCCAACCACAACGCTATGAGACTAGATATCAATTACAGGAAAAAATCTGTAAGAAATACAAACATATGGAAGCTAAACAACACACTACTTAATAACCAAGAGATCACTGAAGAAATCAAAGAGGAAATCAAAAAAATTTCTAGAAACAAATGACAATGAAAACATGACACCCAAAACCTATGGGATGCAGCAAAAGAAGTTCTAAGAGGGAAGTTTATAGCAATACAATCTTACCTTAAGAAACATGAAACATCTCAAATAGACAACCTAACCTTACACCTAAAGCAATTAGAGAAAGATGAACAAAAAAACCTCAAATTTAGCAGAAGGAAAGAAATTATGAAGATCAGATCAGAAATAAATGAAAAAGAAATGAAGGAAACGATAGCAAAGATCAATAAAACTAAAAGCTTGTTCTTTGAGAAGATAAACAAAATTGATAAACCATTAGCCAGACTTATCAAGAAAAAAAGGAAGAAGACTCAAATCAATAGAATCAGAAATGAAAAAGGAGAAGTAACAACTGACACTGCAGAAATACAAAGGATCATGAGAGATTACTACAAGCAACTATATGCCAATAAAATGGACAACCTGGAAGAAATGAACAAATTCTTAGAAAAGCACAACCTTCCGAGACTGAACCAGGATGAAACAGAAAATATAAACAGACCAATCACAAGCACTGAAATTGAGACTGTGATTAAAACTCTTCCAACAAACAAAAGCCCAGGACCAGATGGCTTCACAGGCGAATTCTATCAAACATTTAGAGAAGAGCTAACACCTATTCTTCTCAAACTCTTCCAAAATATAGCAGAGGGAGGAACACTCCCAAACTCATTCTACGAGGCCACCATCACCCTGATACCAAAACCAGACAAGGATGTCACAAAGAAAGAAAACTACAGGCCAATATCACTGATGAACATAGATGCAAAACTCCTCAACAAAATACTAGCAAAGAGAATCCAACAGTACATTAAAAGGATCATACACCATGATAAAGTGGGGTTTATCCCAGGAATGCAAGGATTCTTCAATACATGCAACTCAATCAATGTGATACACCATATTAACAAGTTGAAGGAGAAAAACCATATGATCATCTCAATCGATGCAGAGAAAGCTTTCGACAAAATTCAAAACCCATTTATGATAAAAACTCACCAGAAAGTAGGCATAGAGGGAACTTTCCTCAACATAATAAAGGCCATATATGACAAACCCACTCAACATCGTCCTCAATGGTGAAAAACTGAAACCATTTCCACTAAGATCCGGACCAAGACAAGGTTGCCCACTCTCCCACTATTATTCAACATAGTTTTGGGAGTTTTAGCCACAGCAATCAGAGAAGAAAAAGAAATAAAATGAATCCAAATTGGAAAAGAAGTAAAGCTGTCACTGTTTGTAGATGACATGATACTTAACATAGAGAATCCTAAAGATGCTACCAGAAAACTACTGGAGCTAATCAATGAATGTGGTAAAGTAGCAGGATACAAAATTAATGCACAGAAATCTCTTGCATTCCTATTCACTACTGATGAAAAATTTGAAAGAGAAATTAAGGAAACACTCCCATTTACCATTGCAACAAAAAGAATAAAATACCTAGGAATAAACCTACATAAGGAGACAAAAGACCTGTATGCAGAAAACCATAAGACACTGGTGAAAGAAATTAAAGATGATACAAATAGATGGAGAGATATACCATGTTCTTGGATTGGAAGAATCAACATTGTGAAAATGACTCTACTACCCAAAGGAATCTACAGATTCAATGCAATCCCTATCAAACTACAACTGGCATTTTTCACAGAACTAGAAGAAAAAATTTCACAATTTGTGTGGAAACACAAAAGACCCAGAATAGCCAAAGCAATCTTGAGACAGAAAAACGGAGCTGGAGGAATCAGGCTCCCTGACTTCAGACTATACTACAAAGCTACAGTAATCAAGACAGTATGGTAGTCGCACAGAAACAGAACTATAGATCAATGGAACAGGATAGAAAGCCGAGAGATAAACCCACGCACATATGGTCACCTTACCTTTGATAAAGGAGGCAAGCATATACAGTGGAGAAAAGACAGCCTCTTCAATAAGTGGTGCTGGGAAAACTGGACAGCTACATGTAAAAGAATGAAATTAGAACACTCCCTAACACCATACAAAAATAAACTCAAAATGGATTAAAGACCTAAATGTAAGGCCAGACACCATCAAAGTTTAGGGGAAAACATAGGCAGAACACTCTATGACATAAATCACAGCAAGATCCTTTTTGACCCACCTCCTAGAGAAATGGAAATAAAAACAAAAATAAACAAATGAAACCTAATGAAACTTAAGAGCTTTTGAACAGCAAAGGAAACCATAAACAAGATGAAAAGACAACCCTCAGAATGGGAGAAATATCTGCAAATGAAGCAACTGACAAAGGATTAATCTCCAAAATTTACAAGCAGCTTATGCAGCTCAACATTAAAAAAACAAACAACCCAATCCAAAAATGTGTAGAAGACCTAAACAGACATTTCTCCAAAGAAGACATACAGATTGCCAACAGACACATGAAAGAATGCTCAACATCATTAATCATTAGAGAAATGCAATCAAAACTACAATGAGATATCATCTCACGCCGGTCAGAAGGGCCATCATCAAAAAATCTACAAACAATAAATGCTGGGGTGTGCAGAAAAGGGAACCCTCTTGCACTGTTGGTGGGAATGTAAATTGATACAGCCACTATGGGGAGCAGTATGGACGTTCCTCAAAAAACTACAAATAGAAGTACCATACGACTCAGCAATCCCACTACTGGGCATATACCCTGAATAAACCATAATTCAGAAAGAGTCATGTACCAAAATGTTCATCGCAGCTCTGTTTACAGTAGCCAGGACATGGAAGCAACCGAAGTGTCCATCAATAGATGAATGGATAAAGAAGATGTGGCACATATATACAATGGAATATTACTCAGGCATAAAAAGAAATGAAATTGAGTTATTTGTAGTGAGGTGGATGGACCTAGAGACTGTCATACAGAGTGAAGTAAGTCAGAAAGAGAAAAACAAATACCGTATGCTAACATATATATATGGAATTTAAAAAAAAAAAAAAAAAAGGTCATGAAGAACCTAGGGGCAAGATGGGAATAAAGACGCAGACCTACTAGAGAATGGACTTGAGGATATGAGGAGGGGGAAGGGTAAGCTGGGACAAAGTGAGAGAGTGGCATGGACATATATACACTACCAAACGTAAAATAGATAGCTAGTGGGAAGCAGCTGCATAGCACAGGGAGATCAGCTCAGTGCTTTGTGACCATCTAGAGAGGTGGGATAGGGAGGGTGAGGAAGAGATATGGGGACATGTATATGTATAACTGATTCACTTTGTTATAAAGCAGAAACTAGCACACCACTGTAAAGCAATTATACTCCAATAAAGATGTTAACAAAAAATTTAAAAGTCAGGAGATGTCACATAAATTTTAGATCTTAGCTTTTTTGAAAAATCAGGATATTTGACAACACTAGACTCACATTTCCTGTACAGCAACAACTGGTTGGAGCTCAGTAGTGGTTATTCCCTTTAGATGGGACACTCTACAGTTAACCTTGGCCCATGAAATCCCAAAGGCAGTTTGAGCTTGTGACCCCTGACCTACTGGATACAGCACAGGTATCTAAATATGGCATTCATGGCCCCTCACAGACCTCAGCAATCTCAGCCTTAATTCTATGGCTACATAGACCACACTTTACTGACCCTTGAGCATGGGATGTCTTTTCAAGCCTTATCCCTTTACATGTACTCTTCTACCTGGAATGCCTTAGTCTTCTCTTTTCTACCTATCAAACTCCTATTCAGTTTTCACATCTTATAAAAAGTGAAGATTCCTCAGCTCCAGCCCCAGAGACCATGATTCAGTAAGTCTAGCATGGGGCCCAGGAATGTGCATTTTTAATGTGCACCTCTGGGTAATTTTGATTTTGGGGTGGTCTGACAACAGCACTTTGAGAAACACAGCCCTAAGATTAAGAGGCTTTAAGTTGACTAATACCCTATTGCTTCTCTGACATCTAATGACTTTATCCCCATCTCCACTTACATGTCAGGAGGATATAAAGTTGTAAGTATTTGAAAATAAAGTTCTAAAACTTGCCTGTTTGACATTTCTCTTTGGAATTTGCTTTTTGATTCTTCGAAGGGTAGCTTACTTTCCCTGGTTCTTGAACTCAAAGTGTTTCCAAATCCTAGGTAAAAAGATAACATTTTGAAATAAATCGAATAGAATATCTGTATTCTATTCTAGAGTAGAATATCTCTCCAAACAGATATCACCTGGATAAGGAGAAAATGAAAAATTCTTCTCAATAATCAAATTTAATGTGCATAGACAAAACAAAGGAGCGAAGCTAAGAGAGTAAAACTACAAAACACATAGGTTAGCTCATTAGTCACTATATTAAAAGGTCCCCAACCACTATCATTTATTTATTTATTTATTTATTTTTAAGCCATGTAAATGATCAAGTCAAAGTTCATTCAATATTTTCAATGGTCTGCAAGGGACTGAATTCCATCTGTCAGCCATCCTGGGAAAGATTATCTCCATCTCCGTATCTTGTCTTATACTTACCAAGATTTTCACTTCTCTGTTTCGGTGAAATAAAGTGGATTCACCAGTAACTCAAAGGCCTAGTTCCATTATTTTTGGATTGTATATGATTTAAACACAATATCTAATACAAGAGAAACTAATCTTTTCCTGTTTATTTATTTATTTGTACTTGAAAAGTCAATATTTCTACTAGAAATAAAAGGTATCTTTTTATGTTTTTTGCTAGCATGTGAAAAAAGAATATTTTTAAAATTGGAACATTTTTGTTTTTCACAAACATTACCAGACTACGTGAGATCTTAAAATGGAGAGCGGGATAGTCTGTTTTATGAGGGAAAATTCGATAAACAATCTGAATTTGAATAGAGCCTTTAACAAGATAAGGAGCAAAAGAATAGAAAAAGCTCATTTCCTATATCGTCATCATGGAATAACCTTGACCTCTGTCCCTAGGGATAGGAAATGTGATTTGTGGGAGGGTCAAATTTTACTTTTACTAAAAATTATAATCTTAACAAACTGAAACTAATTAAGCAAGCACACAAAAAAGACAAAGAAAATTAGTCCCAAAAGCTTAACTGAAAAATATTCAAATAATTTCTCATAAAATTATTTCATTCTAACATATATTTCAAATACAGTACACATATATATACAAAAATACATACATACAAATGAAATATATTTCATGCTATTTACCTGATGTTTTTATCTTCTCGGTATCAGTTGAAAAGCTAGTAACTTCTATTAAGCTTTCATCATCAAAATCATCCCAAACTTCACTTCCCAATTCAAAGTTCACATTCAAAACTTCTGAAAATGAAGAATTACTTTTAACTGCATCTGTCAAATCCTGGTTTTCAGATGCGTTAAGATTTCTGTCGAATAGCATTGTTTGAGGGGCTTTCTCATTTGAAGTTGTAGAATAGGTCTGTCTAGAAAAATCTGTCATGTGTATGTATAAATGAGTATAGGCACTTTTTAAACCTTAAGCATCATTATCTATTGACATATCAAACACATCTTTCAACTACTAAACAGAGGTCTTGAGTAGTAGTGTTCTAAAGCATTGCTGAGTATTGTATTCAACAATTTTATTTACTGTATTACATGTAGTGATTGCTGCACTAAATTTAATTTTCAAGGTATTCTTCTAGTCAGAATTAATTTTCCCTCTTAATTCCTACATAAGAATAATCTTACTCCAAGATTGGATTGTAATAGCTTCTAAAATGGGCTTCCTCCCCCATCTCTTCTCCCTACAAGTAGTTAATTTTGAGTATTGTTACAAAAATATATTGTTATTTTTCTCCTGCTAAAGTATCATCAGTGTTATCCATTGTTTATAGCCTGGGTTTAGAGCCAGACTACCTGGGTGAAAATTCCACCTCTATCATTTACTAGTTGGATGGTCTTAGACAAGTAATTTAAACTCTGAGCCTAGTTTTCTCCTCTGCAAAATGGGGATAATAATAGTACCTAACATGGAACTTCCCTGGTGGCATGGTGGTTAAGACTCCCCGCTCCCAATGCAGGGGGCCCAGGTTCGATCCCTGGTCCAGGAACTAGATGCCATATGCATGCCGCAACTAAGAGTTCGCATGCCACAACTGAGCTGGCGAGCCACAACTAAGGAGCCTGCTGCCACAACTAAGACCCAACACAACCAAATAAATAAATAAATAAATAAATAATAGTACCTAATACATATGATTATGGGGACTAAATGCCTTTACTTGTACAGTTTTCCATAGCAGTGGTTAATAAATATTTAATAACTCGCTTCTCCAAAAACTTTTATGCATATATATGTATTATATGTAAAGGATGTATAGCACATAATTTACAAATAATGATAAAATATACAGCATGCTTAACTGTAAATTCCATATATCTAATTGATTATCACTGAACGTTTTCATTGAATTTTGCCAAACTCTTGTATCTGTATCAACCTATGGTTGCAATTGATAAATGAATGTAGTTCTCACATTCATTTGTCAATTTGAACGTTGTTTGATATTTTTGTTGACTTTAATAAAAGTAAAACAATAAAGACATATGTTGGGATTTCACTCATTCACCCATAGCCTTAAGCAATTTCCTTGCTGAATTAGATAATAATTTTCAAATGCTAGAAGAATATTCCTTCAATTTTTCTTGCTATCCACAATGTAAGGGCTACAGACATGACACACTGATTAATTAAATCTGCACTACTGTCATTTTCTCCATCACTTTACTAAGTATAAACAATAAGCAAAACAATGTTTGGCCCTGATTTGTAGTGTTTGCTGATTTCCATTCTATAAGTATTCCCACCATGACTGATTTCAAGCTACAAATGTGACATAACTGAATGCAAAGTTGGGAAGAAATGCACAATAGCACCCCTTTATACAGTATTTCCACCATACAGATACAAATATAGATGCAAATAATCTCAAGAATACAGATAACAGTAAAATGTAGTAGAATAATTAGGAAATGGTTAGTTTTTAATATTTATAACCTTTGTGCTTAATATAACTTAATTGAAAGTTTTATAATTAAACTTTAATAATGCCTGAAAGATTCCCCAAAATTTAATAGTCATCTCACAAGCTAGTACAAGTTTGCTCCAGTAAAATTTAAACTGAGTTTCCTTCACTTTAAATAACCTCTATCCTTTTCTTCACTATCCAAATCCTTCTCTATCCTTCAACTGTGCCTACAACTCCAGTACACATTATTCTACTTTTGTGCCTTGATACACATACACAGTATGCTATGTCCTGAAAAGAGAAGTAGGTACAAAGTGCAGTGGAAATATAAGGAGAAGAAGACCATCTGGCTAGATGGGGACTGGCAGCTAAAGAAGGAAGAGACTTGAGCATATTTATATGCTGAAAAGAAAGAGGCCACAGGGAGAAGATACTGAAAATAAGGGCAAGAGGAGAGAGATAGCTGGTCTCCTAAAGACCCAGAGGGGGCAGAATTGGAAAGATTATGATTACAGGTGGAGAGATAAAATTTGAATAGAAGAAAAGATAATTCTTCTTTCAAAATAAACAGAGAGTTATGAATCGGTGCAGAAACAGAGAAATATAATAGTTGGGGGGGTGGAAAGTTGAAAGAGTTTGTATATTACAAGTTTGATTTTCAATTCTCCACTGATAACTAAAAGTCAATTTCATTTTATAGAAATGGCATTGCCTGGGAATCAAGAGATATGGAATCTATTTCTAGCCCTGCTATTAATTAGATATGTGATTTTGGGCAAGTCATTTAATCTCTGAGTCTTGGCTTCTTTCATTGTAAAATGAGGAATTGCACAAAGGTCCCTTACAATTTAAATTTTACAATTCAACATGCTTTCTCATAATTTCTGACATTTTTTCTTCTTCTCTTTTTGCACCTGGAATACAGATGATAAAAATTGCCATGTTTTTCTTAAAACATTCTTAACAGCAGTATTTGAATACATTTAAAGTATGTCTTGCCACCAAAGACTAATGTGTAAAAAGTATAATGAATATACTCAATTACTATTAATAACAGTACCAGATATTATGCTAAGAGCTTTAGATATATTATCTCATTTAACCCTAAAATCCCTAAAATATAACCAGATGAGGGAATTGAGATGAACTGGGTAAATATACTATGAAAAGTCATACAACTACTAAATGAGCTAGGATTTGAACCTAGACAGATAATCTCTAAGTCCTGTAAGTTGAACTACTATATTATACAGCTTCTTTTAAAAAGGTGGGGGGGCATTCAGTAAAAGAGGGATACAGTTATTATTGGGGTTTAAAGTATCTAGATGAGACTTTTATATCATAGTACAAATCACATTTGGAATAGTGGGTGGGAAAGAAATAAAAGTAGAAAAACTATGTAAAGACAACATGAAAGTAGGGAAGGGCAAACTCTGGTGTGGAGAAGGGCAGGGAATAGAGCAGCCATACAAGGAATAAGTTAGAGGGCTACAGGTTGAAGAGAGATAAAAATAAGAGGGTTGACACTCTTACACCTTCTATTCATGTTGTAATAATATTTTCAGGCTTTGAAGAAATTGGATAAATGTTCTGATAGTCTAGGTAAGATCAGGGGATTTTTCTTGATCTGATATTGGGCCTAATGGCTGCCACGGTGTCATAAGGGATGATGGGTACTCCAGCCCTTGCCTACCAAAGATCTTAAATTATGGCCAGAGAAAGCAGTGGAGTGAAAGAATGAAGGCAAGAGTGGCAATGGAAGTCAAAAACAACACACACATGAAATTAATTGTTTTTAGAAAATCCCAAGTTTACCATTTCTACATACAGCCACTTGAACAACTCTGTGGCCAGAATTATTTCTCACACTTTTTAACAGACTGCTATTAGTATAGTAGCATGACCCAGAGAAATGGTGCTATTAATGGCAGGACCTGGAGGAATGATGAAACAGGCCCAAAGTTGAAGAATTTATACGCATTACCTCTTTAATTTAATGACAAACACAGATAAAAAGCAAATCTATATTACAAACCAGCTACATCTCACAAACTAGGTTATAGTCTCACATATCATAGAGATTGTAAGAATCATAGGTTTAAGAACTGGAGAGATATTAAAGGTCACCCAATTTAATCCCTTAATTTTAAAGATAAGACTAACGCCCAAAGAGGTTAAATAATTTTCCCAAGGTCACACAGCTATTTTATAAAATGGACTAATTTTATAAATAAAAAATTATTTCAAATAACTCTAAAGACATATCAAAGTAATAGTTCAGCATTTTAATACTTTGCATATCCTAAGATCCCTCATATTCTCAGCTTTTCCTCATATTATCTTTTTTTTTTTTTGCGGTATGCGGACCTCTCACTGTTGCGGCCTCTCCCGTTGCAGAGCACAGGCTCTGGACGCACAGGCTCAGCGGCCATGGCTCACGGGCCCAGCCGCTCCGCAGCATGTGGGATCTTCCCGGACCGGGGCACGAACCCGTGTCCCCTGCATCAGCAGGCGGACTCTCAACCACTGCGCCACCAGAGAAGCCCCCTCATATTATCTTTAAATTAAAATAGTCAATGCTATGTAGGAAAAGATTTTTTAGGAATCTATGATAGACACAACAAGACCATCTGAAATAACAGACCTAAGAATTTGAAACTGCTTCAATAACTGAAGAGAAAAATGTTGCCAAGTTAATAATCATAATTTTAGATTTTGGTTTTTCAATAACATTGCTTGTCAATCCAAAGCAGTGAGAAATCATTTTCTCTCTCAAGTCAATATCAACAGTAATTTACCTTTGTCTTGATATGCAGATGGTTCTGGTTGTTGACCTTTTGTGTAGATCTCATGCTGATACTTCTGTTCCATTATAGGCAATTCGGGTATGTTTAAATATTCTGACCTTTATAAAGATAAATAAAACCATAAAAATGTTAAAGAAACTATTAAAATTAATCTGACTTTGAAAACTACTTATTCATATAAATGGGAAAAAACTGGTTCAGCCACTCAACACTTCTATGATAAACTGTACTAGCCTGAGTAGTAAAAGGTAAAAAAATAGGTGTTTAATGGAAGTGACAACTACTTAGGTCACTTAGTCATCTTTACACTCCCCCATGGGGTAGATTTCTGCTATTTGTGTGTAGCCTTAAAAATTTATTTCTAATGCTTCTTTCAGTTAGATAACAAAAGTTAGGCTCTCTTGAAGTAGTGTTGGCATCTATTCTGATTGGTCAGTGGCTGTTCTGTACTGGTTGTTAAGTATATTAAATGTCATCCCAGCATATAGAATGCCCTTATCTGGAAGGGAAATTACATATACCGTTACCTTTTAGGTATCATAATAGGAAAAGAATGCTGAGTTATCATCTAGGGCCCTCTGAATATGAGCTTTGGTTATTTCATCTATATAATAGGATAAAAATACCTTGGTTTATGAGCCAGGTTGTTGTTAAGGTCAAAAGAAAGAATGCAAAAACATGCAATTTTTAAATTACAAAGTATTTTATAAATCTGAGGTATTATTAATATAGAGTGGGCCCCTAAATGGAAAATATTAGACTTTATACACCAACATGACTTCTCTTTTTAAAGTATACTCTTGTCATCTGTTAAGTTTAGAAGGCAGAGAGAGCCTGGAGGCATGACACATAGGATGGGTAGTTTTCCAGGAAAGAGCAGATTAGATCAATGTTAAAGTATCCTTATGACTGCAGAGTTCTAAATAAATTTGGGGTGTAAAAGATAACAAAACTCTCCTGATGTAATTACCTCATTATGGAACTAAACTAAACCTCATTATGGAACTAAATGATTACTGTGATTACTGTGATTCGAAGGTAGCCAGTAACCATCTTTCTCTTAATAAATGACTATTTGGAGGAACAGAGAGTTTATGATGAATATTTTACCTCAGATATTAACATTATATTTGTACCTTGATATACTGGGAAGAGAAGGTTTTGGAGTAAAACCAAACTCTTTAAGGTCCACACTTTGAGATTTATTCATCTGCATCTATTAATGAAAAATTAACAAGTTCAACTATCAATTTCATATCAACACACTTTTTAACAAATAAGCCAAACAGCAAAATTCCTGC
>NW_006796397.1:2490445-2500682 GCF_000442215.2 Lipotes vexillifer
TCCTGCTGATACATATAGTCCCCAAACCAATAAATTGTGAGAAACTCAAGCTAGTTTTCAACTCAAATCTCCTTCTCAGGCCCTTCTTAAACGTTGATATTCTTCATGGTTCTTCGTCACGAGGCCTTCTCTTCTCACTCTCACTCATTCTCAATCATAGATCTCATGATTCTCCCATGGCTTCAGTTACCATCTACACATAAATGACTCTCAAATCTATAGCTCTCTGTAGATTTGAGCTTAGCTCTCTTTCTTGATTTTCTAGCTCGGCTCTCTCCCGACTTTCAAACAGCTATTATCCAACTGTCTATAGAACATCTTTACCTAGACATCTTGTAGGCCTCTAAATTCAGTATTTCCCAAATGAACTTATCATGTCTCTACTCCTCCAAACTTGTTTTCCATTTAGAGTTTCTACCCTAGTGAGGCCCTACTTTTTTTCCAGTTGCTCAAGCCAGAAGGGCATCATCTTTATTCCTTCTACTTCACCCCTTATAACCAATAAGTAGCAAGGTAGCTGTTTCTACCTCTGAAAAATATCTTAAACCCAGCCACTTCTCTCCATTGCTACTGCCGTTACACTAGACTAGGCCATCATCTTGCCTGTACTACTGCAAAACAGCCCTAATGAGTCCTTATGTTCCTTTTCTATTATCCTCTAATGCATTCTCTACATTGCATCCAGAGTGAACTTTATAAAATGCGGTTCCAATCATGCCACTGATTAAAGCCCTTCAGTGATTTCCCAGTACTTTCAGGATAAAATCCAAATCCTTAAAATAGCAAAAATGTTTTCATGATCTAGCTCCTACTTCTTCAGCCTTATCTTTCTCCACCCTCCTACTTGTAAATGAACTCCAGATATACCGTATTACTTCAGTTTTTAAAAAGATCTCTATCTCTTTCTCAGCTCTGAACCACTGCATATTGTCTATATCTGAAATACTTTTCTATCCCTCTTTACCACCACTCTGGTACTCACCTCTCCATACTTGCTTATGCCCATATATCATTCAGTTCTCAATCATGTTTATTAGGAATCCTTTCCTGGCCTATCAAATGTGGAGTGAATGCACTTTCTATAAGTTCAAGTTATCTTACACTTCTGTCACAGAATCACTCATCACACTGTATTGAAAAAGCCTATTTACTTATTTGTATCCTTCACTCAAACTGTAAGCTTTATGAGGTCTGGGACTAAAATGGTCTTATCACTGGATCTTCCACACCTACTATAGTGCTTGGCACATTCTTGGTGCTCAATGAATATGGAAGGAAGGAAGGAAGGAAGGAAGGGAGGGAGGGAGGGAGGGAGAGAGGGAGGGAAGGAGGGAGGGAGGAAGGGAGGGTTGGATGATATGAAATAAGTACAAAAAGAAGGTAGGAAAAACTTGGGATACTAAAAAATAATTGTCTCAGAAAAGGTGGTTGCCATTTCAAACTGTAAATCTCTCCATGTTTCCCATTATTCTCCTTGTTTTAGCCTCATGACTGAGAATCTTCTTTCTTATAAAAGACCTAGAGAGGAGACCTTTGAGATGGCGGAAGAGTAAGACTTGGAGATCACCTTCCTCCCCACAAATACAACAGAAATACACCTACATGTGGAACAACCCCTACAGAACACCTACTGAATGTTGGCCGAAGACCTCAAACTTCCCAAAAGGCAAGAAACTCCCCATGTACCTGGGTGGGGCAAAAGAAAAAAGAAAAAACAGAGACAAAAGAATAGGGACAGGACCTGCACCAGTGGGAGGGAGCTGTGAAGGAGGGAAAGTTTCCACACAGTAGGAAGCCCCTTCACTGCTGGAGACTGCGGGAGGCGGAGCGGGGAGCTTCGGAGCCGCGGAGGACAGCACAGCAACAGGGGTGCGGAGGGCAAAGCGGAGAGATTCCCGCACAGAGGATCGGTGCCGACCGGCGCTCACCAGCCCGAGAGGCTTGTCTGCTCACCCACCAGGGCGGGTGGGGGCTGGGAGCTGAGGCTCGGGCTTTGGAGGTCAGATCCCAGGGAGAGGACTGGGGTTGGCTGCATGAACACAGCCTGAAGGGGGCTAGTGCGCCACAGCTAGCCAGGAGGGAGACCAGGGAAAAGTCTGGAACTGCCTAAGAGGCAAGAGACCATTGTTTCAGGGAGCACAAGGAGAGGGGATTCAGAACACTGCCTAAACGAGCTCCAGAGATGGGCACAAGCTGCGGCTATTAGTGCAGACACCAGAGATGGGCATAAAATGCTAAGGCTGTTGCTGCTGCAGCAACCAGGAAGCCTGTGTGCAAGCACAGGTCACTATCCACACCTCCCCTCTAGGAGCCTGTGCAGCCCGCCACTGCCAGGGTCCTGTGACCCAGGGACAACTTTCCCGGGAGAATGCACGGCATGCCTCAGGCTGTTGCATCGTCACACTGGCTTCTGCCGTTGCAGGCTCACCCCGCATTCCATACCCCTCCCTCCCGCCTCCGGCCTGAGTGAGCCAGAGCCCCCAAATCAGCTGCTCCTTTTACCCCGTCCTGTCTCAGTGAAGAACAGATGGCCTCAGGTGACCTTTACACAGAGGGTGGGCCAAATCCAAACATGAACCCCGGGAGCTGTGCGAACAAAGAGAAAAAGGGAAATCTCTCCCAACAGCCTCAGGAGCAGCGGATTAAGTCTCCACAATCAACTTGACATACCCTGCATCTGTGGAATACCTGAATATACAATGAATCATCCCAAAATTGAGGCCGTGGATTTTGGAAGCAAAGATATATATATATTTTTTCCTTTTTCTCTTTTTGTGAGTGTGTACGTGTATGCTTCTTTGTGTGATTTTGTCTGTATAGCTTTGCTTTCACCATTTGTCTTAGCGTTCTGCCTCTCTGTTTTTTTTTGTTTGTATTTTCTTTTTTAGTGTAGTTTTTAGTGCTTGTTATCATTGGTGGATTTGTTTCTTGGTTTGGTTGCTCTCCTCTTTCTTTCTTTCTGTTTTTTCTTTTTTTATTACTTTAAATTTTGTTTTTATTTTTAATAATTATTTTTTATTTTAATAACTTTAATTTATTTTCTTTTTTTCTTTCTTTCTTTCTTTTCTTCTCCTTTTTCTTCAGAGCTGTGTGGCTGTGAGGGTCTTGGTGATCTGGCCGGGTGTCAGCCTGTGCCTCTGAGGTGGGAGAACCGAGTTCAGGACATTGGTCCACCAGAGACCTCTCAGTTCCACATAATATCTAGTGGCAAAAGCTATTCCAGAGATCTACATCTCAACGCTAAAGCCCAGCTCCACTCAACGACAAGCAAGCTACAGTGCTGGACACCCTATGCCAAACAACTAGCAAGACAGGAACACAACACAACCCATTAGCAGAGAGGCTGCCTAAAATCATAATAAGTCCACGGACACCCCAAAACACACCAACAGACATGGTCCTACCCACCAGAAAGACAATATCCAGCCTCATCCACCAGAACACAGGCACTAGTCCCCTCCACTAGGAAGCCAACACAACCCACTGAACCAAGCAGACACTGGGGGCAGACACCAAAAACAATGGGAACTACAAACCTGCAGCCTGTGAGAAGGAGACCCCAAACACAGTAAGTTAAGCAAAATGAGAACACAGAGAAACACAAAGCAGATGAAGGAGCAATGTAAAAACTCACCATACCAAACAAATGAAGAGGAAACAGGCAGTCTGCATGAAAAAGAATTCAGAGTAATGATAGTAAAGATGATCCAAAATCTTGGAAATAGAATGGAGAAAATACAAGACACATTTAACGAGGACCTAGAAGAACTAAAGAGCAAACAAACAAGATGAACAACAATAAATGAAATTAAAAATTCTCTAGAAGGAATCAATAGCAAAAAAACTGAGGCAGAAGAACGGATAAGTTACCTGCAAGATAAAATAGTGGAAATAACTACCACAGAGCAGAATAAAGAAAAAAGATTTAAGGACAGTCTCAGAGACCTCTGGGACAACATTAAACGAACCAACATTTGAATTATAGGGGTCCCAGAAGAAGAAGAGAAAAAGAAAGGGACTGAGAAAATATTTGAAGAGATTATACTTGAAAACTTCCCTAATATGGGAAAGGAAATAGTCAATCAAGTCCAGGAAGCACAGACAGTCACATGCAGGATAAATCCAAGGAGAAACACGCCAAGACACATATTAATCAAGCTATCAAAAATTAAATACAAAGAACAAATATTAAAAGCAGCAAGGGAAAAACAATGTACAAGCGAATCCCTATAAAGTTAACAGCTGATCTTTCAGCAAAAACTCTGCAAGCCAGAAGGGAGTGGCAAGACATATTTAAAGTGATAAAAGGGAAAAACCTACAACCAAGATTACTCTACCCAGCAAGGATCTTATTCAGATTTGATGGAGAAATTAAAAGCTTTACAGACAAGCAAAAGCGAAGAGAATTCAGCACCACCCAAGCAGCTATACAACAAATCCTAAACGAACTTCTCTAGCCAGGAAACACAAGAGAAGGAAAAGACCTACAATAACAAACCCAAAACAGTTAAGAAAATGAAATAGGAACATACATATCGATAATTACCTTAAATGTAAATGGATTCAATTCTTAAACCAAAAGACATACACTGGCTGAATGGATACAAAAATGAGACCTATATATATGCTGTCTAAAAGAGACCCACTTCAGACCTAGGAACACATACAGACTGAAAGTGAGGGGATGGAAAAAGATATTCCATGCAAATGGAAATCAAAAGAAAGCTGGAGTAGCAATTCTTGTATCAGACAAAATAGACTTTAAAATGAAGACTATTACAAGAGACAAAGAAGGACACAACATAATGATCAAGGGATCAATCCAAGAAGAAGATATAACAATTGTAAATATTTATGCACCCAACATAGGAGCACCTCAATACATAAGGCAAATGCTAATGGCCATAAAAGGGGAAATCGACAATAACAGAGTAATAGTAGGGGACTTTAATATCCCACTTTCACCAATGGGCACAGCATCCAAAATGAAAATAAATAAGGAAACACAAGCTTTAAATGATACATTAAACAAGATGGACTTAATTGATATTTATAGGACATTCCATCCAAAAACAACAGAATACACATTTTTCTCAAGTGCTCATGGAACATTCTCCAGGATAGATCATATCTTGGGTCACAAATCAAGCCTTGGTAAATTTAAGAAAATTGAAATTGTATCAAGTATCTTTTCCGACCACAAAGCTATGAGACTAGATATCAATTACAGGAAAAAATTGGTAAAAAATACAAACACATGGAGGCAAAACAATACACTACTTAATAACCAAGAGATCACTGAAGAAATCAGAGGAAATCAGAAAATACCTAGAAACAAATTACAATGAAAACACAACACCCAAAACCTATGGGATGCAGCAAAAGAAGTTCTAAGAGGGAAGTTTAGATCAATACAATCTTACCTCAAGAAACAAGAAACATCTCAAATAAACGACCTAATCTTACATCTAAAGTAATTAGAGAAAGAAGAACACAAAAACCTCAAATTTAGCAGAAGGAAAGAAATTATGAAGATCAGATCAGAAATAAATGAAAAAGAAATGAAGGAAACAATAGAAAAGATCAATAAAACTAAAAGCTTGTTCTTTGAGAAGATAAACAAAATTGATAAACCATTAGCCAGACTCATCAAGAAAAAAAGGGAGAAGACTCAAATCAATAGAATTAGAAATGAAAAAGGAGAAGTAACAACTGACACTGCAGAAATACAAAGGATCATGAGAGATTACTACAAGCAACTATATGCCAATAAAATGGACAACCTGGAAGAAATGAACAAATTCTTAGAAAAGCACAACCTTCCGAGACTGAACCAGGATGAAACAGAAAATATAAACAGACCAATCACAAGCACTGAAATTGAGACTGTGATTAAAACTCTTCCAACAAACAAAAGCCCAGGACCAGATGGCTTCACAGGAGAATTCTATCAAACATTTAGAGAAGAGCTAACACCTATCCTTCTCAAACTCTTCCAAAATATAGCAGAAGAAGGAACACTCCCAAACTCATTCTACGAGGCCACCATCACTCTGATACCAAAACCAGACAAAGATGTCACAAAGAAAGAAAACTACAGGCCAATATCACTGATGAACATAGATGCAAAACTCCTCAACAAAATACTAGCAAAGAGAATCCAACAGTACATTAAAAGGATCATACACCATGATAAAGTGGGGTTTATCCCAGGAATGCAAGGATTCTTCAATATACGCAAATCAATCAACGTGATACACCATAGTAACAAATTGAAGGAGAAAAATCATAGGAACATCTCAATAGATGCACAAAAAGCTTTTTCTTTTTTCAGTACATGGGCCTCTCACTGCTGTGGCCTCTCCCATTGCACAGCACAGGCTCCGGACGTGCAGGCTCAGCGGCCATGGCTCATGGGCCCAGCTGCTCTGTGGCATGTGGGATCTTCCCAGACCGGGACACGAACCTGTGTCCCCTGCATTGGCAGGTGGACTCTCAACCACTTGTGCCACCAGGGAAGCCCCAGAAAAAGCTTTTGACAAAATTCAACACCCATTTATGATAAAAACCCTCGAGAAAGTAGGCATAGAGGGAACTTACCTCAACATAATAAAGTCATATATGACAAACCCACAGCCAACATCATTCTCAATTGTGAAAAACAGACCATTTCCACTAAGATCAGGAACACGACAAGGTTGTCCATTCTCACCACTATTATTCAACATAGTTTTGGAAGTTTTAGCGACAGCAATCAGAGAAGAAAAAAAATTAAAAGGAATCTAAATCAGAAAAGAAGAAGTAAAGCTGTCACTGTTTGCTGATGACATGATACTATACATAGAGAATCCTAAAGACTCTACCACAAAACTACTAGAGCTAATCAATGAAATTGGTAAAGTAGCCAGGTACAAAATTAATGTACAGAAATCTCTTGCCTTCCTACACACTAATGAAAAATCTGTAAGAGAAATTAAGGAAACACTCCCATTTACCATTGTAACAAAAAGAATAAAATACCTAGGAATAAACCTACCAAAGGAGACATGGACCTGTATGCAGAAAACTATAAGACACTGATGAAAGAAATTAAAGATGATACAAACAGAAGGAGAGATATACCATGTTCTGGGATTGGAAGAATCAACATTGTGAAAATGACTATACTACCTAAAGCAATCTATAGAGTCAGTGCAATCCCTATCAAACTACCAATGGCATTTCTCACAGAACCAGAACCAAAAATTTCACAAATTGTATGGAAACACAAAAGACCCCAAATGGCCAAAGCAATCCTGAGAAAGAAAAATGGAGCTGGAGGAATCAGGCTCCCTGACTTCAGACTATACTACAAAGCTACAGTAATCAAGACAATATGGTACTGGCACAGAAACAGACATATAGATCAATGGAACAGGATACAAAGCCCAGAGATAAACCCATGCACATATGGTCACCTTATTTTTGATACAGGAGGCAAGAATATACAGTGGAGAAAAGACAGCCTCTTCAATAAGTGGTGCTGGGAAAACTGGACAGCTACATGTAAAAGAATGAAATTAGAACACTCTCTAACACCATACACAAAAATAAGCTCAAAATGGATTAAAGACTTAAATGTAAGGCCAGACACTATAAAACTTTTAGAGGAAAACATAGGCAGAACACTCTATGACATAAATCAAAAGTTCCTTTTTGACCCACCTCCTAGAGAAATGGAAATAAAAACAAAAATAAACAAATGGGACCTAATGAAACTTAAATGCTTTTGCACAGCAAAGGAAACCATAAACAAGATGAAAAAACAACCCTCAGAATGGGAGAAAATATTTGCAAATGAAGCAACTGACAAAGGATTAATCTCCAAAATTTACAAGCAGCTCATGCAACTCAATATCAAAAAAACAAACAACCCAATCCCAAAATGGGGAGAAGACCTAAATAGACATTTCTCCAAAGAAGATATACAGATTGCCAGCAAACACATGAAAGGATGCTCCACATCACTAATCCTTAGAGAAATGCAAATCAAAAGTACAACGAGTTATCACCTCACACCAGTCAGAATGACCATCATCAAAAACTCTACAAACAATAAATGCTGGAGAGGGTGTGGAGAAAAGGGAGCCCTCTTGCACTGTTAGAGGGAATGTAAATGATACAGCCACTATGGAGAACAGTATGGAGGTTCCTTAAAAGACTAAAAATAGAACTACCATGTGACCCAGCAATCCCACTACTTGGCATTGCATATACCCTGAGAAAACCATCATTCAAAAAGAGTCATGTACCACAATGTTCATTGCAGCTCTGTTTACAGTAGCCAGGACATGGAAGCAACCTAAGTGGCCACTGACAGATGAATGGATAAAGAAGACATGGCTCATATATACAATGGAATATTACTCAGCCATAAAAAGAAATTGAGTTATTTGTAGTGAGGTGGTTGGACGTACCATCTGTCATACAGAGTGAATTAAGTCAGAAAGAGAAAAACAAATACTGTATCCTAACACATATATATGGAATCTAAAAAAAAAAAAAGAAAGAAAAAAATGGTTATGAAAAACCTAGGGGCAGGACAGGAATAAAGACGCAGATGTGGAGAATGGACTTGAGGACATGGGGAGAGGGAAGGGTAAGCTGGGTCGCAGTAAGAGGGTGGCAGGGACTTATATACACTACCAAATGTAAGATAGATAGCTAGCAGGAAGCAGCCGCATAGCACAGGGAGATCAGCTCAGTGCTTTGTAACCACCTAGGGGGTGGGATAGGGAGGGTGGGAGGGAGACTCAAGAGGGAAGAGATATGGGGATATCTGTATATGTATAGCTGATTCACTTTGTTATAAAGCAGAAACTAACACGCCATTGTAAAGCAATTATACTCTAATAAAGATGTTAAAAAAAAAAAAGACCTAGAAAAGAATCAGGCACTCTGCCATTTTCTTCGCTCTGTTTTGTGGCCTGATCAATTATTTTGCCCTGGATATGATGACTTAGGCTTAGAGTAAGTCTGCTAATGACTAGCCTATCAACCAGTAAGGACTCCCATTTCTTCATCACTTGAAAGGGAGACTCTTGCTCAGTACTCATCTATGTGCGTCAATCAAAATCAACTTCAGACTTTCCAGCGCGTCCACCACAGATGGAGCCACAAAAGGGCAAGAGTTTCTAGTTTCAATTGCTGAACCAAAGCAAGCTACATATCCCTCTTCTCTGGTTTAAAAAAAAAAAAAAGAGGCTAATGAAGCAAAGGGATGTATAACTATGCCCCTATGCACCAAAAGTGGATTTATAGATTAATTATTAAAAACTATAGTATCTTTTCCTATAGAAACAGTATTATGAATAATAGTCATTTTCCTACTCAAGCCTTTATGTAACTCTAAAGTACTCTGTGGATACCTACTTAATTGATACCCAGAATAAAGGGATATTCATATACATTTAATTACAGAACAAGGGATAAATGTTATTAAAACTAACCTTTAGACGTTTCACTGGAGGAAGAGATGAAACAGCATTTCTGTTTCTTAAATCAGATAAATATGAAGAAACTGTTGACTCTTTCATTTCTGACTTCTGTGCAACTCCATTTTTACCTATGAGAAGAAATTCTAGATTCTTTAAGTTAAACTTTATGTATTGTTCATATAAAGCCAAATTTCTTCAAAATTTCTTATCTAATATTTACTTTTTAAAAATGTTAACCACAAAAGAAAGAAAATTATTTGAGTTATAAGCTGCATAATATAAATATCATACATAGATAATTAGGATATTATTACTATTCTTCAATGAACTTTCAATTTTTAAAACCTGAAATAAACTTGTTTTATGGAACTCACAGCAGTCATGTCCACATGTATGTTTATTTTTACAGTGATGTTTACATTCTCGGTTCCCAGGTTTTTTGCAGGCAGTCATTCCTAAATTAATATAAGAAAAGAAAGCCTCTTTTTCACTACATCTGTTAATGTGACTAATTATAATTAATTTTTATTCAGCTCTGTCCTTTCTGGCAGTACAAAAAGATTATGATTTTCACACTCCCTCAAAAGTTAACCCCTTTAATATATATTTTAAAAAAGATATTCTGATAACAATCAGTCCCTGCCCACTATGGGGCCCATCCCAGCTTTTCACAAGGAGCACTGAGTCGCCTATAAACTTCCCTTAACCTCCCGGATATAAATAGAACCAAATATCACTGAACATCAGTTAACTCCTGCTGA
>NW_006796397.1:2500713-2532885 GCF_000442215.2 Lipotes vexillifer
TGCTGAATGAGATAAGAATGAGGGTGGAGTTTTGAAACTTTTTTTTCTACTTTATACTTAAGCCTGAAGAACCCAGAAAGAAGGAAACCTCATGGCAGTTTGATGGTACCACTGACAGCAGCTAGTAGATAGGACATCATGCATATTTAATAAATGTTAGAAATAAGTGCTTTAGGGATATAAACAAATTTGCTATATGAATTCATAGAAAGGAGAGATTGCTTCCAGCTTGACCCCTCTAAGCTAGAATTAATATATCGAAATATATAATCTATTATTCTTCATTTATTATATTTAAGTAGGTTTTTCCTTGATTTTAATTCTCTGAGTAACATGGGAGAAGGGAGAGACATTTGAAGTGGTCCTTGAAGAACAGACAGGATCTGGACATGAGAAGGGGACCAGAGGAAGATGTTCCAGATAGACAGCATAATATCCAAAGGCAGCCAACCACAGACTATAGAAACAAATCAGTTTATTTTTGCTGGAGCACAGATTTTAAATTAGAAATGTTGGAGGTAGTGAAGAGCTCTGAAAACCTTTGTAATCTTTCTTGGTCCTTTACTCTTCATTTTCAGTGTGTTGCTCAATCAACTTTTTCAAGGCATGGCACATCTGAACAATGATAATATATGTATCGCACCCAGGGGTAAATGAATAAGGCTGCTCACCATATGAGGCAACTAGTTAGATGCCTTGAGGGCTGAGCAGATCAATGTACTGGGTACTGAAAAAGTAATAAAATATCCCTGGCAGCTGGTAGCTGACAGCTGAACCATAGCGTTCCCAACTGAACATAAACAATTTCGGCAGAATATAAACAATAATCAGATAAGGCCACTCTATGATTGTAGTAGAAGACAGATATAAGACTAGTGTGTAATTATTTCTGAAAGTAGAGGCAAGGACGCTGAAGAACCACAAAAATAACTAAACATCTCCCTCTTCTGGCTAACACAAATGACTACTATTTTTTTAATTCTCCCATCTCCAAGATAAGATATACCAAAATATCCAATATCCCACTTGCTGATAGCACCCAATCTAGAATTGACCTCTGCTTCTCCCAAACCCTTCTAAGAATCACTTGGCACAAGCTGAACTCCTATAATAGGCTCCTCGCAATTCCCTGAGATGACCCACAGTTCTGCAGGTGCTGTGCTCTCCTTTGCTGCAGCAAATTAAAAAATACCTAATTTTCCTCAAATATAGGTATGCTCCTAGTGATCCTTGTCTGAAAGGCTTCAACGTTATACTTTACAAGGTATGTCACGGCTTACTCATTGAGAAGTTTTGCCCCAGTTCGTGATCTCTGTTTTCCTTGAATCCAGTCCTACCATGCTACAATTTATCTATATGCTGTTGCTTAATTAATCCTCCCAAAATTCAACTCTGATCAGATCATTTGCCCACTTAGAAACGTTAGTTACTTCCTGCTGCCAACAAAATTAATTCCACATGTAAGGTCCTCCACAATGTAATTCTAGCCTCCCTTCTAGCATCCATATTAACCCTACATCCAAAAACATACATTCACTTGCCATTAGTGTTCAAATAGTCCCAAGCCTTTCTATGATTGTACCTTTGATACTACCTCTTGTCTTAGAAGACCCTTCTTTGTCTACCAGAAGCCTATCTATCAGCTTTCACAACCAACACAAATGGCACCTCTATCATGGAGATCTATACTGATCACCTAAATTGGAAGTGATTTCTCTCTCCTTCAAGCCCTTATGGCATTTTCTTTGCCCCTCTCACCTACTGTATGCTGCTTTATATTTAATGTATTTACATGAAAAACACAGTGGTGAAGTACAGGGCACCCTAAACTAGAGTAAGAAAACATGAGTTCTAATATGGATTGTTCTCTGTTAAAAACAACAACAACAACAACAGGGATTAAAAATAGTACTACCTGTTTTGGCCTTCCCTGGTGGTGCAGTTGTTAAGAATCCGCCTGCCAAAGCAGGGGACACGGGTTCGAGCCCTGGGCTGGGAAGATCCCACATGCCACGGAGCAGCTAAGCCCGTGCGCCACAACTACTGAGCCCATGTGCTGCAACTACTGAAGCCTGTGCACCTAGAGCCCATGCTCCGCAACGAGAAGCCACCGCAATGAGAAGCCCGCGCACCACAACAAAGAGTAGCCTCCACTCGCCCCAACTAGAGAAAGCCCGCACGCAGCAATGAAGACCCAAAGCAGCCAAAAATAAATAAATAAATAAATTTATTAAAAAAAATAATACCTGTTTTGTTACCTCACAGAGGTAAAAAGATAAAATGAAATTACATATGTGATAGCATTTTAAAATTAAGTAATTAATATATTAGTGTATGTATTATCTCTATTATTACATTAATTAAAGATTATACAAGTAAATATAAAATTGTTCTGAGTGCTATGAAGGAGAGGGGCACAATGCTATATAACAGGGGGAATGGTCCTGGTCAGGAATGTCTTGGAAGACTTTCCTAATGAAGTGATAATTGGACTGAGGACTGAAAAAAGAATGGCATTAACAAGGCAAAGGGGTAGGAGAAAGAAAGGGATAGCATATGAAAAAGCTTTAAACAAGAGAAAGCATGACACGTGGAGAAATTAAAAGAAGGTCAATGTGGCTGATGCTCAAAAAATGAGAGTGCATGAGATGAGACTACAGTGGTAGTAAGATCAGCCTATGTTCCTAGGGAGACAGCTCCACCATGGCACCCTGGTAATTGCATGTCTCCACCTAGGCAAGGCTCAGTTAGTTACAGAATGCCCTCTAATCCTCCCTGGGACATGTCAAGATAGGCAGTCTTGCGAGGAACTGTTAAAGGCTATTTCTCATCTGCCTCCTTAGCTTGCAGGAGGCTGCCTGTCCTGCATAAGGCTGCCATGAGGCAGTTTCTCATCTGTCTCCTGGTTCTAGTAAGGCATAGCGCTTTCCACCTTGACCCTTTCTGGTACAGCTGTAGGCTATAAAGTTGCTTAGCTGCAGCCTAAAGTTGACTCCTCAAAAACAAAGCAACCCATCATTCTCATCTGGTCCCTCCAGTTGTGTCATCCTCTGGGATTATGGATGCATGCAGCTGATACCATGCTGATCATGTTTTGCTGTCTGTGTAAGTAGTAAACTGTCTAAATATATTTGGGTCTCTTGTGTCTCTACCAGTCAATCCTATGGAGGTGAGGCAAGACTACATAGCAGCTGGCACCCCACTGCTACTTAGGAACTGATTGACTTAGTGTTAGTATGCAACCTTGTAGTGGATGTTAATGATGTGGATCTTTTATTCTAGGAGCTATGGGGAGCCACTGAAGTGTTTTAACCAAAGAAGGGACATAACTGAATTTGCAGTTTGAAAAAAGCAATCTATGGAGTGTAGTATGGAGAACAGGTTTGAGAGAGGACAGAGTAGATGCAAGAAAACTAGTTAAGGGCTTCCCTGGTGGCGCAGTGGTTGAGAGTCCGCCTGCCGATGCAGGGGACACGGGGTGGGACTGCTAGGTGCTTTACTGATCTTGGCTGGACTCTCCCCTATGTATAGGGCCTCAGCTGGAACATCTGTGCCAATTTGGCTTTCCTGCACACATCTCATCTCCTAAGATGCTAGCCCATGTATGTTGTAATGGCAAACACAGAGGAGGAAGAGAGCTTAGAAGCCCACAGTCTCTTGAGGTTTAGACTTGGAACAGACATACCAGCCTTTCTGTCACATTCTGTTGGCCAAAGCAGTTCAAAAAAAAAAAAAAAAAAAAAGAAAACTAGTTAAGAGGCTACTGTAGAAGAATGGATTTGAGAGAGGACGGAGCAGATAAAAGAAAATTACAGTTAACAGTCTAGAGTGGTAGTATTAGTAGATTCAAAGAGAATGGACTAATTTGAGAGATACATAGAAGGTAAAAATATTTTTAATGCAGAATCAAGTGGAGTGCTTTTCTTTCTTGAGCAACATATTATTTTCCCTGAAGTTTTACTGACTTTTAGTTTAGCAATATCTACCTAAAGTTTCTTTAGTTCATTCAATATTTCAAAGATAAAGGCAACTATATGAAAACACCTCACCCATTTACTCCCCCAATATATATCTCCTTTCTTGAGCCCTCCATCTTCCTCCCAATGCAATCTAGGCCTGTGCTATAGTTGTCATCCTGGAACTTCCTTTCATTAAGCTTCTGGGCTGAATCCACTATTGCTGGATTCTTTGACTATTTCTTTATTGGTTAACTGCTTTGTTTGATTGTGCTCATCCTAGAACAACTGCCTGAGAAAGGATGTATGAGAGTTAAACTTTCTGAATCCTTGAATGTATTAAGACGTCTTTATTTTTCTTTCACACTTAATTAAGTCTTCCTGGGTATAGAACACGGGGTTGGAAATCATTTTCCCCCTGGATTTTTAAGTCCACTGTCTTCTACCATCCAGTGTTGCTGATAAAAACATTAAAACTACTTCAATTTTTGTTCCTTGGAAGCATTTATGATTTTCTCTCTATCCATGATGTTCTGAAACGTTGCTTCCTTTGTAGATCTTCTTTCATTGATCCTAACCAGCACTAAGTAAGCCTTTTTGATGCGCAGATAGATGTCTCACTTTAAGTCTAGTGAATCTTCTCAAATTATTTATTCTGATTTGTTTGTTCTGTCTTCCTGAAACTTTTATTAGTCGGGTATCAGACTCCAGATTGCCCTCTTGTCTCATGTTTTCTGTCTCCTTGTCTTTTTGCTTTCATTCAGATTATACTGATTTTATTTTCTGGCCCTCCAGCTAAGCTGTTTTTTTTTTTTTTCAAACCATAATTTTTACTTCCCTGTGCTCGCTCTTCTTTAATTTTTATTTTTTTTCACAGCATGATATTCTGTTTTATGGATTCAATTTAGTCTTTAATTTCTATGATGTTACTGATTAGTTTATATTACGTTTTATTACATCTCTGAATTATCCGGTTGTTCTTTCGTCCACTTTCTGTTTACTTATTTTGGGCTTTCTTTCACATGTTCCAAATTTTCATCAAATGTCTCTTCATCCTTGGTTGTCTGCCTATACAGCAGTCCTATTATATCTCCACAGATGAGAAAATTAATTCACAAAGAGGTTAAGTAACATGTTCAAAACTATGAAATAATAAGTAGCAAATTTGAGATTCTAATTCAGGTGGTCTAATTCCAGAGCCTGATCTCTCAACCACCCTGCTTTACTAGTTATACTAGCTGCCTTAGTTCTCCCCATATAATGCATTTAATTTACTTAGGGAAGGAATCTACTGTTTGTGGGGTGGGAAGAATAGGAGGAAACGCCTTGAAGGTTGTTGTTTTGAAGTAAGTGATAAAGGAGTCACTTTGTCCCTTATCCAACAATTTCTAACAGATGAACTTCTAAACATTACCACAAGATGGTGCACAATGACTACACACATTTGTTCCCAGTGGTGGAAACTAACTAGGATCTGGAAATCTAATTATAGAGATTCTGAGGACACCCCAAAATTTCAAGGCAGTGTTGGCAAGTCTTGCTAGGAATGAGAACTATATACAAGTTTGTTTACAGAATACTAGTACACGGCTATTACTACCTAAGTGACAAAACTTCTACTGTATTTCTGTTAGAAATGATGCTTAGAAAATGTAAGTGCTTCTCCACCCCAACTCCACTCCCTAAGTCTGAGAACTGTCTGAATTTGTCTTATTAACAAACACAAGCTTACAGAGATTGTCAATTGGAAAAATAAGGTTCTGAGGGAAAAATAAGGTTCTGAGAGAAAACTGACCTAAGCTGTACACTTAGGTATAAAATTAACAGATCCCATACTCCATCACTATCATAATCTGAAATGCACATATTTTCTTAGTTCTGTCACATAATATATTAATTTACATGTTTTTAAAGTTCCAGTTTCCAAGTATTTAAAGCAAAATAAATCATTAATGTGAACTAGAAATGTATTTGAAGTAAATACTTAAAATTAACAGGGTCGATAATGACCAGTGGGGTAAGGGTCAGTTGCTTAAAAAAAAAAAATCCAGAAAAAACAAATTAAAAATAGGAGTCATCCCTGACACAGCTTCACATCCTAACTAAATTCAAATAATGTGGTCCGTGCATAAGCTACTGGAATTAATATTTTTAAAAGAATATTACTTTTTATTTTGCAGTTCCTGATATATGCTAATCATATTTATGCACTTTATAATTTTACTTTTTAAATGAGAAAGCAAATCTTTCAATTTTTTTGTCAAATATTACACTATCATTTTGTTATTTATCAAGAAAAGGATAGCACTAGTGAATTGGAGTCCTTGATTTTGCAATTTAATGCATGTATACACCAAAGAGTACAAAGAAAAGCAGACTGCCTTTTGACTAGTATTTAAATGTGCACACTTCCAAAGTGCTCGAGCACTGGTTTTATCGTTGCATTCTTCAAGTACATTAAATTTTCACACTCAAAATGGCATAGCAAATGCAGATTAACTTATTAATGTCAAATCAATTTTCTTCAAAGTAAACAAAGCCCATACTTCTTATTGAGAATGCATTTAAAGGATAAGAAGTTTAAATGATAAAAATAAAAGTTAAAAAAATTTTACAACTAAAAAGGTGTATTTTTCACACTGCCTAATCTTAAAAATAGCAAAAATATTTTTCCTAAAATTTTTTTTTTAATATATATATATATATATATATATTTTTCCTTTTTCTCTTTTTGTGAGTGTGTATGTCTATGCTTCTTTGTGTGAGTTTGTCTGTCTCCGCGGCATGTGAGATCTTCCCGGACCGTGGCACGAACCCGCGTCCCCTGCATCGGCAGGCGGACTCCCAACCACTGCGCCACCAGGGAAGCCCTACAAAAATTTTATCTCTTGGACTATAAATGTGAGAAACAACTAAAAAATAATTTTTTTTAAAGAGTTGTAGGAAGCATAAAAAAAATTCCTAATTATATTTGTACTCTAAGGTGCATACTTCTGTTTTTAAATATGGTCCTACAATTTGACAATATAAAATATTAAAATATTTGTTGAACCTACAAGCACATTTGGAAACAATCATGTAGCAACTATATTCTCTGAACTAAATATCAGTTTTTATCATTTAATAAAATGGTCAGAAAAGAGGTCAGAAAAACTGAAATCTGTATTGTTTTGAAAAGGCTGTTGTCACAACCTTAGTAGGGTAAATCTATGACCCCTTCGTTGTGTAAGTTACTGAGAAGGAAAATGCAGATAGTGTATGTATGTTACATATAAAGGTATAATTATATAACTTTATTTGGGGATACTTGAATTTGCATATAAGAACTGAATTATATAATCAGAATGTTCATAAGATTTGGGATGGTTTTATATATATGTATGTGAAGGGGGTATGTGTATAATAAAACATTTGCCTGATAGGAAGCATCTTTTATCTGTTTTCCACAGGGTTATGCTGAAAATGTGGGGGGCTTTTGCTCTCATAAAAGTCTCATGCTAGGGCTTCCCTGGTGGCACAGTGGTTGAGAGTCCGCCTGTCGATGCAGGGGATGAGTGTTCGTGCCCCGGTCCGGGAGGATCCCGCATGCCGCGGAGCGGCTGGTCCGGTGAGCCATGGCCGCTGAGCCTGCGCGTCTGGGACGGAGCCTGTGCTCCGCAACGGGAGGGGCCCCAGCAGTGAGAGGCCCGCGTACAGCAAAAAAAAAAAAAAAAGTCTCACGCTAGTAGGAAGTATAGTAAACATCCTAATTTTCACTACAGTTGCAAGCAACAGAAACAATTCAAGCTATTTAAAAAAAAAACCATGTGGTGGGTGGTGGAAATGTATTACATGAACATGGCTATCTCACAGAATCCAAAAGCAGCAATGCAGCTAGGCATCACGAGGGACTGAAACCAAGAAATGGAAAGTCATCAGAACTTCAGCTCTGGCCTTCTCACCTTTGCTTCTTTCTATACCTCTGCTTTAGTCTTCTCTTACATGGTCCAGCTATCTTTGATTATTTCTGTACATGGTAAAGGATGGCCACCGACAGCTCTGATTTTATATTCTCTTAGTGCAGTCCTAATTCTAAATTGTCTTTCTTAAACTGAGGTATTTCTTTTCTTCTAGGAATTTGGACTTTGAACTAAATGAAAGAAGGTCACCCTGGTTCCTGATAATTTTGCTGTCAGAAAAATAGTGGCCAGAACGGAGGTCCGAGGAGAATGCAGTACAAACAAGACAAACAATCTACTTCTGTGATATGGCAGTCAGTTCTAAGAAAAAGGGAGTCATTGAAAGATAGACAGAAACCTTCTTCCTTTTTTATATCTAAACATATACACCATGAGATTTCTAGTTTTCCTGTAGTGTGGTCTTTCATATCTTTTGCTACTGTATTACTAGATATTTGAGATTTCTAATGCTATTGTAAATGGTATTTTCAGAATTATGATTTCTATCAATTTTTTTGCTGGTAAGTAGTAATAAAACTGATGTTTAAATTTTTTAATTGAAATAGAATTCATACCACAAAGACCTTTTTCTTTTTTTCTTTTTTTTTTTTTTTGCTGTACGCGGGCCTCTCACTGTGGTGGCCTCTCCCGTTGCGGAGTGCAGGCTCCGGACGCGCAGGCTCAGCGGCCATGGCTCACGGGCCCAGCCGCTCCGTGGCATGTGGGATCTTGCCAGACCGGGACACAAACCCGTGTCTCCTGCATCGGCAGGCGGACTCTCAACCACTGCGCCACCAGGGAAGCCCCACAAAGACCTTTTTAAAGTACATGATTCAGTGGGTTTTTAGTATATTTCCAAGGTCATACAACCATCATAACTATCTAATTCCAGAACTCTGTCATCACCACAAAAAGATATCATGAACCCACTAGTAGTCACTCCTCATTTCTTCCTACCCCTTGCCCCTGGAATCACTAATCTACTTCCTGTCATTATGTATATGCCTATCCTAGACATTCACATAAATGGAATCATACAATATCTGATCTTTTGTGACTGGCTTCTCTCATTAGCATAATATTTTCAAGGTTCATCCATGTTGTAGCATGTATCAGTAGTTTATTCCTCTTTATGGCTGAATAATATTCCATTGAATGAATGTACCACATTTTACTTATCTATTAGTTGATGGATATTTGGGCTGTTTCTACTTTTTGGCTGTTATGAATAATGCTGCTATAAACATTCATGTACAAGTTTTTGTATGAATATTTTTCAATTTGTTTGGATATATACCTAGAGGAGGAATTCCTGGGTAATTCTATGTTTAACTTCTTGAGGAACTGACAAAATGTTTTCCAAAGCAGCTGCACCATTTCATATCTCCACTACCAAAGCATGAGGGTTTCAATTTCTCTGCATCTTTGCCAACACCTGTTACTGTCCATCTTTTTTATTAAAGCCATCCTACTGGGTGATACCACACTGTGGTTTTGATTTGAATTTCTGTATTGATTAATGATGTTGGACATCTTTTCATGTTGTATATTGGCCATTTGTAGCTCTTCTTTGAAAAATGTCTACTTAAATTCTTTGAGCAGTTTTAATTATTTGTGTTTTTATTGTTGAGTTGTAAGATTTCTTTATATATACTAGATTCTAGTCCTTTATCAGATATATGATTTGCAAATATTTTCTCATCTTGTGGGCTGTATTTCACTTTCTTGATAGTGTCAGTTGAAGCACAAAAATTTTTAACCTTGATAAAGTCCAATTCATCTGTTTTTCTTTCTTTGGTTGCTTGAGCTTCAGATGTCATATCTAATAAACTACTGCCTAATCCAACGTCAAGAAAATATACACCCATGTATTCTTCTAAGAGTTTTACAGTTTTAATTCTTATCTTTAGGTCATTGACCTATTTTGAGAAAATTTTTATATATAGTATGAAGTAGAGGTTCAAACTAATTCAACTGGCTATCCAGATGCCCAGCCCTATTTGTTGCAATACTATCCTTTCCCCACTGAATTGTTTCGGCATCTTTGTTCAAAATCAATTGGCCATAGATGTATAGATTTATTTCTGTACTTTCAATTATATTCTATTGATCTATATGTCTATTATTATGCCAGTACTACACTGCCTTGATCACTGTAGTTTTATAGTAAGTTTTGAAATCAGGAATTGTGAGTCTCCATGTTTGTTCTTTTTTTTAAAGATTGATTTGGCTATTTTGAGTCCCTTACATTTGCATATGAATTTTAGAATCAGCTTGTGAATTTCTGCCAAAAAAAAAGCTGGAATTTTGATAGGGACTGTATTGAATCTGTGAATTAACTTGGGAAATGTTGCCACCTTAATGATATTCAGACTTCCAATCCATGAACATGGCATATCTTTCCATTTATTTAGGTCTTCTTTAATTTCTTACAATGGTGTTTTGAAGTTTGCAGTGTTCACATCTTGCACTTATTTTGTTAAATTTATTAAGTATTTTATTCTTTTTTGATGTTATTGTACAATTTTTAATATTGACTCTTTATCCAGTGATGATTCTAAATTTAAATATTAATTCTAATAGTGTGTCCACAGAGTCTTTTATATTTTCTAGGTACATAATCATGTTGCTTTCAAGTAATGACAGTTTCTTTCTTTCTTCCTAACCCTTATCCCTTATATTTCTTTTTCTATATAATTGTACTGACTAGGACTTCTAGCACAATGTTGAAAAGAAGTATTGAATGGTAAGAGAGAACATTCATCATTCTCCATTTAAATAGAAAAGTTTAAAAATATTTCACTATTGTGTATGACATTTGCTATATATTTTTAATGAAAAATTAACATTGAATTTTTGTCAAAGTTTTTTTGACATCTATCAAGAGGATCACATGTTTTTTTCCTTTTTGTTCTTTTCCCTGTTAATGTAAGGATTATATTGATCCATTTTTAAATGCTAAGGCTCTCTTGCATGTATGGAATAAGCCATACTTAACTGTGCTGTATTATGCTTTTTAAATATGTGGCTGGATTCCACTTGCTAATATTTTGTTAAGAACTTTGGATTTATATTCATGAATAGACTGATGAATAATTTCTCTTTCTTTTAATGTCCTTGTCAGGATTTGAAATCAAAGTCATGCTGGCCTTCAAAAAAATTAAAACATTAGAAAATATTCTTTCTTTTTTTCTGGAAAAGTTTGGGTAAGTTTGATGTTATTTCTTCCTACATATTTGGAAAATTTTACCAATGAAGTTATCTAAGGCTCAGGGTTTCTTTATGGAAAGATTTTTTTTTAGTTTCTTCAAATTCATTATTAGTTTTAAGACTACTCAGATTTTCTATTTCTTCTGTCAGTTTTGGTAAGATTTCTCCTCAAGGTATTTGTTCCATTTTACCCAAATTATGTCAAATTTATTGGTATAAAGTTATTCATATCTTGTTGGGGTCTTTTTTATGCCTGTATGATCTGTAATAATATCACCTTTTTCATTCTTGATATTTCTTTTAAATTAATTAATTTATCTTATTTAGTTTTGGCTGCATTGGGTCTTCGTTGCTGCATGCAGGCCCCCTCCAGCTGTGGCAAGCAGGGGCCACTTCTCACTGCAGTGTGCAGGCCTCTTACTGCGGTGGCCTCTCCCCTTGCAGAGCACGGGCTCCAGGCATGCAGGCTTCAGTAGTTGTGGCATGAGGCTCAGCAGTTGTGGCTCACAGGCTCTAGAGCACAGACTCAGCAGGTGTGGCACATGGGCCCAGCTGCTCTGCAGCACGGGGGATCCTCCCGGACCACAGCCTGAACTCATGTTCCCTGCATTGGCAGGCGGATTCTTAACCACCGTGCCACCAGGGAAGTCTGATATTGTTAATTCATGTTTTATCTCTTCTTTATCAGTCTTGGTAGGGACTTCTTAAATTTATTCATCTTTTCAAAGAACCAAATCCAATAAATTTGGCTGATAAATTTAGCAGTAATAATTAATTCCTTCAGTTATTTTTTTTCTCAAAATGTCTCGATTTCACTTTCATTTTTGAAGGATATTTTTCACTGCACATGGAAATCTAGGCTGGCAACATTCTGAAGCTATTATTCCATTATCTTCTGGTTTCCATCATCACTGCTGAGAAGTTAGCTGTCAGTTTCGCTGTTGCCCTTTGAGGGTAGTGTGTAGTTTTTCTGTGTTTGCTTTTTAAGATTTTCAGCAGTTCTGCTATATTGTGCCCCAGTGTGGTTTTCTATGTATTTGTCTCTGCTTGGGTTTGCTGAAATTCTAAACTCTGTGAGTTGATGTCTTTCATTATTTTGGAATGTTCTCAGCCATGGTCTCTTTAAATATTGCATTTGTCCCATTCTTTCTCTACACTGCTTCTCAGCCTTTACATATATGTTAGCACTTTGAGTATTATGCTCTTTTCTGTTCTTTCTGTTCTCTTATCTCTGGGCTTCCATTTAGACATTTTCTATTGATATGTCTAACAGTTCACAAATCCTGTGTTTGGCCATATCCAATCTATTACTAAACCTACTCAAAGAGTTCTTCACTTCAGATATTTTATTTTTCAGTTCTAGGAAGTTCACTTAAATCTCTATATGGATTCCAATTTTCTGGTTAAAATTTCCATCATTTCATTCATTTCATCTTTTTTTACCTCTATTTTCTTGAAAATATTAATCATAGTTGTTTTACAATCTTTAAATGCCAACGCCACCATTTGAATCATCCACAGAGTTGCTTCATTTTCTTATATAGTTAATTATGAGTCATATGGCCCTTCCTCTTTGCAGGTCTCACAATTTTTTATTGTATGGCAGACATTATACCTACAGATTCCAGATTATGTTATATTCCACCATAGAGGGTTTCTTTTCTTCTCTGTCAGGCAAACATGGTGAGTAGCTGATCATATAAAACCCTTTTTAAGGCATGGCTTACCCGGCCTTTTAATTAAGAGCCTATGGATCCTTGACTCCTCAGCCCTGGAATGGCTCTCCCTCTCTGGAATTTTAGTCCCTTTAGTTCGCTTTCATAGATGTCCTAAAAGTTGTAATTTTTATAACTTATGTAGGCTTTTATAATTGCTGCTATCAGAGCATTGGCCTGTCCCAAATTACCACATCCTACCCAGAAGTGGAAGCTCCTCTGAATTCTTTAAAGAGGAGGATGAGTGCTCCTCAGCTCACAGAGTAGTTCTGTATGTCCTCTTTTGCCGTCATTCACTGCAATTACTGTTTATGTCCTCTTTTGCCATCATTCACTGCAATTACTGTTTATTATAACTACCTATACTATTCAGAGAACATGACTGTTTAGATTACTTTGGTAAGTAGCTGCTGCTCTCACATTCCCCAGTACCTGTTAATTGCTCCCTTTACTGGGCCTTTCACAAAGCAGTGAAAATAGAACCAAGTGAATAAGGAAGAGCTGTATGGTAGACTGCCTATGCCTCAAGTATTAACAACATTTAGTGTTTGTTTTGTAGATTTGCTATGGAATACTGTAAATGTTTTCCATTACTATCAGTCAGAATTAATTCTTAAAAACTATTCAAACAACAGAAAATAAAATAATAAAATAAATAAAATAGTACATGTGTAGCCAGTTGGTGGGATACCCAACACACAGAAGATCTATTCCAAGTGATGTTAAAACACAGTAATTTGACTACACATGCCTAGTGAGATATAGTCTAAGAATAAAAATATTTACCATAAAACCCGTATTTTTAATAATGACATTAAGAGTGCACTTTGGGGAATTCCCTGGCAGCCCAGTGGTTAGGATTCTGTGCTTCCACAGCAGGGGGCATGGGTTTGATCCCTGGTCAGGGAAATAAGATCCCACAAGCTGCACAGTGTGACCAAAAAAAAAAAAAAAAAAAAATAGTGCATTTTGGTGTTGTTATCCTGAGACTTTGTTGTGTATATAATGTAGAATAAAGAAAATTAGTGGGGAGACCTTCAAGATGGCAGAGGAGTAAGACATGGAGATCACCTTCCTCCCCACAAATACATCAGAAATACAACTACATGTGGAAAAACTCCTACAGAACACCTACTGAATGCTGGCAGAATTTCAGATGCCCAAAAGGCAAGAAACTCCCCACGTACCTGGCCGTGTGGCTGACACGGGCTTGGTGCTCCAGCTGGGTGTCAGGCCTGTGCCTCTGAGGAGGGAGAGCGGAGTTCAGGACTTTGATCCACTAGAGACCTCCTGGCTCCACGTAATATCAAACAGCGAAAGCTCTCAATCTCAATGCTAAGACGTAGCTCCAATCAACAATCAGCAATCTACAGTGCTCGACACCCTATGCCAAACAACTGGCAAGACAGGAACACAACCCCATCCATTAGCAGAGAGGCGGCCTAAAATAACAATAAGGTCACAAACACCCCAAAACACACCACCGGATGCGGTCCTGCCCACCAGAAAGACAAGATCCAGCCTCAGCCACCAGAACACAGGCACTAGTCCCTTTCACCAGGAAGCCTGCACAACCCACTGAACCAACCTAAGCCACTGGGGGCAGACACCAAAAACAATGGGAACTACGAACCTGCAGCCTGCAAAAAGGAGACCGCAAACACAATAAGTTAAGCAAAATGAGAAGACACAGAACCACACAGCAGATGAAGGAGCAAGGTAAAAATGCACCAGACCAAACAAGTGAAGAGGAAATAGGTAGTCTACCTGAAAAAGAATTCACAGTAATGATAGTAAAGATGATCCAAAATCTTGGAAATAGAATGGAGAAAATAACAAAGATCTAGAAGAACTAAAGAGCAAACAATGATGAACAGCACAATAAATGAAATTAAATATTCTCTAGAGGGAATCTATAGCAGAATAACTGAGGCAGAAGAACAGATAAGTGACATGGAAGATAAAATAGTGGAAATCACTACTGCAGAGCAAAATAAAGGAAAAAGAATGAAAAGAATTGAGGACAGTCTCAGAGACCTCTGGGACAACATTAAATGCACCAACATTCGAATTATATTGTCCCAGAAGAAGAAGAGAAAAGGAAAGGGACCAAGAAAATATTTGAAGAGATTATAGTTGAAAAATTCCCTAATATGGGAAAGGAAATAGTCAATCAACTCCAGGCAGTGCAGAGTCCCATACAGGATAAAGCCAAGGAGAAACACACCAAGACACATATTAATCAAACTATCAAAAATTAAATACAAAGAACAAATATTAAAAGCAGCAAGGGAAAAACAACAAATAACATACAAGGGAATACCCATAAGGTTAAGAGCTAATCTTTCAGCAGAAACTCTGCAAGCCAGAAGGCAGTGGCAAGACATATTTAAAGTGATGAAAGGGAAAAACCTACAACCAAGATTACTCTACCCAGCAAAGAACTCATTCAGATTCAACAGAGAAATTAAAAACTTTACAGACAAGCAAAAGCTGAGAGAATTCAGTACTACCAAACCAGCATTACAACAAATGCTAAAGGAACTTCTCTAGGCTGGAAACACAAGAGAAGGAAAAGACCTACAATAGCAAACAAACCCAAAACAAATGGTAATAGGAACACACATATCGATAATTATCTTAAATGTAAATGGATTAAATGTTCCAACCAAAAGACACAGACTGGCTGAATAGATACAAAAACAAGACCCATATATATGCGCTCTACAAGAGACCCACTTCAGACCTAGGAACACATACAGACTGAAAGTGAGGGGATGGAAAAAGATATTCCATGCAAATGGAAATCAAAAGAAAGCTGGAGTAGCAATTCTCGTATCAGACAAAAGAGACTTTAAAATAAAGACTAATACAAGAGACAAAGAAGGACACTACATAATGATCAAGGGATCAATCCAAGAAGAAGATATAACAATTGTAAATATTTATGCACCCAACATAGAAGCACCTCAATACATAAGGCAAATGGTAACAGCCATAAAAGGGGAAATTGACAGTAACACAATCATAGTAGGGGACTTTAACACCCATTTTCACCAATGGACAGATCATCCAAAATGAAAATAAATAAGGAAACACAAGCTTTAATGATACGTTAAGCAGGATGGACTAAATTGATACTTATAGGACTTTCCATCCAAAAACAACAGAATACACTTTCTTCTCAAATCCTCATGGAACATTCTCCAGGATAGATCATATCTTGGGTCACAAATCAAGCCTTGGTAAAGTTAAGAAAATTGAAATCATACCAAGTATCTTTTCTGACCACAAAGCTATGAGACTAGATATCAATTTCAGGACAAAATCGATAAAAAATAGAAACACGCGGAGGCTAAAGAATATGCTACTTAATAACCAAGAGACGACTGAAGAAATCAAAGAGGAAATCAAGAAATCCCTAGAAACAAATGACAATGAAAACACGACAACCCGAAACCTATGGGATGCAGCAAAAGCAGTTCTAAGAGGGAAGTTTATAGTAATACAACCCTACCTCAGGAAACAAGAAATAATGCAAATAAACAATGTAACCTTACACCTAAAGCAATTAGAGGAAGAAGAACAAAAAAATCCCAAAGTAAGCAGTTGGAAAGAAATCATAAAGACCAGATCAGAAATAAATGAAAAAGAAATGAAGGAAACAATAGCAAAGGTCAATAAAACTAAAAGCTGGTTCTCTAAGAAGATAAACAAAATTGATAAACCATTAGCCAGATTCATCAAGAAAAAAAGAGGGAGAAGACTCAAATCAATAGAATCAGAAATGAAAAAGGAGAAGTAACAACTGACACTGCAGAAATACAAAGGATCAAGAGAGATTACTACAAGCAACTATATGCCAATAAAATGGACAACCTGGAAGAAATGGACAAATTCTTAGAAAAGCACAACCTTCTGAGACTCACCCAGGAAGAAATAGAAAATATAAACAGACCAATCACAAGCACTGAAATTGAGACTGTGATTAAAAATATTCCAACAAACAAAAGGCCAGGACCAGATGGCTTCACAGAAGAATTCTATCAAACATTTAGAGAAGAGCTAACACCTATCCTTCTCAAACTCTTCCAAAATATAGCAGAGGGAGGAACACTCCCAAACTCATTCTACAAGGCCACCATCACCCTGATACCAAAACCAGACAAAGATGTCGCAAAGAAAGAAAGCTACAGGCCAATATCACTGATGACCACAGATGCAAAAATCCTCAACAAAATACTAGCAAACAGAATCCAACGACACATTAAAAGGATCATACACCATGATCAATTGGGGTTTATCCCAAGAATGCAAGGATTCTTTAATATATGCAAATCAATCAATGTGATAAACCATATTAACAAATTGAAGGAGAAAACCATATGATCATCTCAATAGATGCAGAAAAAGCTTTTGACAAAATTCAACACCCATTTATGATAAAAACCCTTGAGAAAGTAAGCATAGAGGGAACTCACCTACACATAATGAAGGCCATATATGACAAACCCACAGCCAACATTGCTCTCAATGGTGAAAAACTGAACCCATTTCCTCTAAGATCAGGAACAAGACAAGGTTGTCCACTCTCACCACTGTTATTCAACATAGTTTTGGAGGTTTTAGTGACGGCAATCAGAGAAGAAAAAGAAATAAAAGGAATCCAAATCAGAAAAGAAGAAGTAAAGCTGTCACTGTTTGCAGAGGACATGATCCTATACACAGAGAATCCTAAAGATGCTAAGAGAAAACTACCAGAGCTAATCAATGTATTTGGTAAAGTAGCAGGATACAAACTTAATGCCCAGAAATCTCTTGCATTCCTATACACTAATGATGAAAAATCTGAAAGAGAAATTAAGGAAACACTCTCATTTACCATTGCAACAAAAAGAATAAAATACCTAGGAATAAATCTACCTAGGGAGACAAAAGACCTGTATGCAGAAAACAATAAGACACTGATAAAAGAAATTAAAGATGATACAAACTAATGGAGACATACACCATGTTCTTGGATTGGAAAAATCAACATTGTGAAAATGACTATACTGCCTAAAGCAATCTACAGATTCAGTGCAATCCCTATCAAACTACCACTGGCATTTTTCACAGAACTACAAGAAAAAATTACACAATTTGTATGGAAACACAAAAGACCCCAAATAGCCAAAGCAATCTTGAGGAGGAATCAGGCTCCCTGACTTCAGACTATACTACAAAGCTACAGTAAGCAAGACAGTATGGTACTGGCACAAAAACAGAAATATAGATCAATGGAACAGGATAGAAAGCTCAGAGATAAACCCACACACATATGGTCACCTTATCTTTGATAAAGGAGGCAAGAATATAAAATATAGAAAAGACAGCCTCTTCAGAAAGTGGTGCTGGGAAAACTGGACAGCTACATGTAAAAGAATGAAATTAGAACACTCCCTAACACCATACACAAAAATAAACTCAAAATGGATTAAAGACCTAAATGTAAGGCCAGACGCTGTAAAATTCTTAGAGGAAAACATAGGCAGAACACTCTGTGACATAAATCACAGCAAGATCCTTTTTGACCCACCTCCTAGAGAAAGGGAAATAAAAACAAAAATAAACAAATGGGACCTAATGAAACTTAAATGCTTTTGCACAGCAAAGGAAACAATAAACAAGACGAAAAGACAGTGCTCAGAATGGGAGAAAATATTTCCAAATGAAACAACTGTCAAAAGACTAATCTCCAAGATTTACAAGCAGCTCATGCAGCTCAATGTCAAAAAAACAAACAACCCAATCCAAAAATGGGCAGAAGACCTAAATAGACATTTCTCCAAAGAAGACGTACAGATTGCCAACAAACACATGAAAGGATGCTCCACATCACTAATCATTAGAGAACTGCAAATCAAAACTGCAATGAGGTGTCACCTCACACCAGTCAGAATGGCCATCATCAAAAAATAAATGCTGGAGAGGGTGTGGAGAAAATGGAACCCTCTTGCACTGTTGATGGGAATGTAAATTGATACAGTCACTATGGACAACAGTATAGAGATTCCTTAAAAAACTAAAAATAGAAAAACCATATGACCCAGGAATCCCACTACTGGGCATATACCCTGCGAAAACCATAATTCAAGAAGAGTCATGTACCACAATGTTCATTGCAGCTCTATTTAGAAGAGTCAGCACATGGAAGCAACCTAAGTGTCCATCGACAGATGAATGGATTAAGAAGATATGGCACATATATACAATGGAATATTACTCAGCCATAAAAAGAAATGAAATTGAGTTATTTGTAGTGAGATGGATGGACCTAGAGACCGTCATGCAGAGTGAAGTAAGTCAGAAAGAGAAAAATAAATACCGTATGCTAACACATACATATGGAATCTAAAAAAAAAAAAAAAAAAAGGTTCTGAAGAACCTAGGGTCAGGATAGGAATAAAAACGCAGACGTAGAGAATGGACTTGAGGACACGGGGAGTGGGAATGGTAAGTTGGGACAAAGTGAGAGAGTGACATGTACTTATACATACTATCAAATGTAAACTAGATAGCTAGTGGGAAGCAGCTGCATAGCACAGGGAGATCAGCTCAGTGCTTTTTGACCACCTAGAGGGGTGTGATAGGGAAGGTGGGAGGGAGATATGGGGATATATGTATATGTATAGCTGACTCACTTTGTTATAAAGCAGAAACTAACACACTATTGTAAAGCAATTATACTCCAATAAAGATGTAAAAAAAAAAAAAAAGAAAATTAGTGACATTCTATCATTTTTGGAGTTACTGCAAAACAAATCTCTCAGCATGGCAGAAAGGAGATAGATTATTGAGTGCAGAATTGAGTTTAAGGATAAATACCATAGCCCTGAATTAGATTTGGACATTTAACTATGAATCAGTTATGTATTTTATCTTTAAAAAGAAAAAAATCACATATTTCCTAAATCTGTGCATGGAAAAGGCAAGAGATAATAATCAGTCAATGGCAATGAGCTCTTCAAGCACACAGAAAACTATTTATCATGAAAGGAAACCAGGTATCTTTGGAGAAAAGGCTTATTACAGGTCTGGGTCTGGAATTATAAAAGGTTAAGCCTGGAACATCATATCACCTCACAAAGCAAGGAAGCTGTCAAGACTACTAGGGACATAGCAAAAGGATTCAGAAGCCAATCTGGTATATCTAGGTGGTATCAAGATGATATATCTACAACATTTATGAGTAATCAGCGGTTTGAACATTAACTCAATATTGGGTAATTATTAGTTACTATTAGCTTTTTATGTCAAGAGTAATGCAGTATTTTTTTCTTAAATCCTTACCATTTACAAATATATACTGAAACATTTACGGAGGGAATAATATGATATCTGATTTTCTTCAAAAAAATACAAGGGGAAATCTAAACAGAGGTACAGATGAAACTATATTAGCCCTGAGTTGATAATTGTTTAAGGTGGGTGATGAGTACATGAAGGTTCCATATACACTTCTTTCTACTTTCGTCTTTATTTGAATGTCCCATAATAAAAAAAAAATTGTCACCTGCTTTACCTTATCAAATCCGTTAATTCTTGTATATCACTTGCTCTCCCCCTGACATGGCCATAAGAATGGAGTGGGTATGAAAAGGGGGAAATGTATACAAAAAACTAGTCAAATAATTCTTTGCTCCAAAAATCACCCCAATTTTGACAAATATTAACACTAAGAATTCCTACTGTACATTATTAATGCAATTATTAGAAAGTCTAAACATCTAATTCCACAGTATCCACAATCTGAATGAAGCAGTACTATACTGATGATACTACCCTCAGCCATATCTTTGCTTTAATGCAAAACAGGACTAAATACAGCTATTTACCTTTACTGGGCCCTGCTATTGAATGTTTAAAATGGGACATCTCTGTTTCTGTTTTTTTTCGCATAATTATTTGATTTCCAAATCTCTTGGGTCCTAAGTAAAAGACTGTAAATTTCTGCTGTATATCAAGTCCAACTGAAAAAAGAAAAAAAAAAGCATACAAATGCTTATTTAAGTCATATAAATCCACACATGAGACCATTTATTTGTTTTTATACCTGTTATATTTTATACATTTTTGAACTGTAAAGTCTAACAAGTCCAGGCAATAGAAATGTTTTAAAGATACTTTAAAAAGTATAACAAATGAAAATTTATACATCTGTCATAAAAATAAAAATCAATGTTCCTACAGTAATTGAAATTTATCTTAAAAAATAAAATGTCTACAAATGAACAGATAAAATTTTAATTTTATTATCCTAGTCTCTGCCATCTTTTACATATCCAAATATATGAAGCTTCCTTTAAAATTATTCATTTTACTTAAATAAATTATTCTTACACAATATCACTTATGTTTTCTGTTTTACATAAAGGAAATAATTTTTAAATGCTATCATATTTTTTACATTCATGTCTTCATTACTTCAATGAACTTACCATATTCAGAACTAATTAGATTTATGCTAAGATCTTCAGATTTAAGAGCTCGCCTCACATCAATCTTTTTAGCCCAATTTCCAGCTTTTAGCAAAACAGAATCCCTGAAAAAGAGTAATGCATCATTTAATAGTGATCTTGAACACTAAATGAAATGAAATAATAAATTAATGTTCAAGGGCTAACTGATCCTAAGATAGGTCCTATCTGGTAGTAAACTGAAGTGAGTTACTGAAAACTACCTTCCCTAAGTTCTGAGGATAGGGAAATGGAGTGTCAATGGAACTACCGTTACCATAATTTTCTTAACTATATGTCCACCCAACAGCTGGCTCTAAGTTGCACTGAATCATTTCAGGCCTGCTTGAATAAATAATTGCTATCAATAACCTATGACCTTGACCTTAAATCACTACCACTTTAAAATGGCTATACATAAGTTACATGGATTTGTGAGAACTTCAACAGTATTTTTTTAAATGATATGAAATAGTTTGTATCTAATAACACAACACCAGCAACCAATTTTGTGATTGAACTTATTTTAGCCTCCTATAGTCAAGGCTGTCATTAGATTTAGTTGTCACAGAGAATAAAGATTTGTATAATTATATATTCTCTGTAAGTGTATCATGGCTAGTTGCAGGAGAGTAATTATCAGTGAAAAGGATATCCTTATCAGTCACTGCAGTCCCATTAGGAACCTTGCACAGGATGTTTTAGGAAGCCATATTCCAGTACACTGGAAAAAAATTAGGAGATTCCCATTTCAGAATCACTGCCATCCTGAACTTACAGGTACAGTTATATGCTAGGAGCATAGGCTCTGGAGTAAGAATGCTTGGCTTCAAAACTAGTTTTTGCTGTAAACTACCTATATAACCTTGGTCTCAAATTTCTCCTCTATAAAGTATATATAATGATAGTAGCACCTATCTCATACAAAGATTAAACAATTCAATACCTGGAACCTACTAAGTGCTCAAAAAATATTAGCTGTAGCTACAACTATTATCTTTAGAGTTTGCTTATGACATCCTGGGAGAAAATATCAATAGTATTAGAAAAAAGGCTGAAGTAAAAATTATAGAATGACATGCTAGAGAACTAGATATAAGGCAAGGTACCCCCTTTATCTATTGGATCTGGTTGCCTGGATCCTACAATGGCGGTAGTAGTTTGTTAGATTTTAATTTGGAAATAGAAGATATATTTTAAAGTAAGTAGGAGGAAGATTGCACTCAAAGAGTAGTAAGGTCATGAATGATAGGAGAAAAGCAACAAAATAAGAAAGTTCAGCAACAGTGAATTAGAGCTACTCCTAAAGGTCATCTATTACTTGTTTCAAACCATGGTGATAGACTTTACACTTTGTTCATTTGAGTACTAAATATAATCTAAACCAACAGATCCAATATTAGTATCTTCTTTAATAGACAAACTGTCCCGTTATAGCATCAGGAAAATGTAATTTAACTGATCCCACCATGATTTTATTACTTTTTTCCTCAGCAGAATTTTTCTTTTATAGTATATGCCTAGAAATAAAACAAATAGAAATTTCACACTTACATAATTTTGTGCTTAGAAACCAGTTGATTATCTGCATCACCTATGATTAAGGTAACGTAGTGGGAATCTGGTGCTGTTCTTTTAGTTTGTAGCTGTTCAAAGTTTCTTAATATAACAGTCACTAATATTTCTGCCATGGTATCACTATATCTTGCAATCTTTAAAAAAGGATAGGCATAAAAAGTGTTAAAAATAACCTTACTACTCATACTCACCTCCAAGTCAGCTATGGGTAGCTTTATTCCTGAAAATCAAAATATATGAAAAATAGAAAATATTTACCTGTTCCACTTCAAGTTCATATTTTGGTAGATACATCACTGTTTCTTTTATCTGAGTTCCAAAAGGGGGATGTCTATTTAAAATCTAAAACATATTTATGTCATTATGTTCTTATTACAACACTAAAAACTCTTTTAGTAAAATATTTTTTAGAGTCAATAGTTTTAACATGCTTATTACCTAAAATCTTAAGTTAAAAATATATATGACTGGGCTTCCCTGGTGGCGCAATGGTTGAGAGTCCGCCTGCTGAAGCAGGGGACATGGGTTCGTGCCCTGGTCAGGGAAGATCCCACGTGCCGCGGAGCGGCTGGGCCCGTGAGCCATGGCCGCTGAGCCTGCGCGTCCGGAGCCTGTGCTCCACAACGGGAGAGGCCCACATACCGCAAAAAAAAAAATTATATATATATATATATATATGTATATATGACTATGAGAGGGAAATCATTTTTTGGCAGAAATAAAGATACAAAAGTCAGGCTTTAGAATTTATACAGAATTCAGGTAACATTAGGAATAAGTAAATATTAAATACCAGTTCAAGTTTCCTTGCATCTGTTTCTTCTATCTTTTTAAAGGTAGTCAAACCTGCATTTACCATAGCATTTGATAATGTTACACCTGTGGAAAATTAATCAAATAGTTTTTAAACAATCCACTTAAAACTAAATCTACACTTAAATATTTAACAACTACATTAGTAAAAAAGAAAAATTTAAAGAGCCAGACTAATGACTTACTTTTAAAGTTGTTAAAAAATGTTCTCAATTGGATTAATTGGGCTGAGACATTATTTGATTGTTCATATTTATTTTTTCAAACTCAAATAAAACACTCATGTGCTTTATAAAAGAAAGAGGAATTCTTTGATCCACATGATGTCTCAACCCTTAGTTTTACCTTATGTCATAGAGCAAGTACCAAGAAACATCTATGGTTAAACTCATGTTTTTAAAAAAGACAACATTATTCAGGGATGGGAATATTGTTTCATGAAGCTATGGCTCTCTGAGCATTGCTGTCTTGAAATGAGTTCATGGTAGGTTTATGTTGAACTTTTAAAGAAACAGGAACTCAAGAAATTGAGTTCTCTCTCTGTTTCTGTACTAATTCAGATAATTTTACTCTTCTGCCTAAAATTTCCAATGCCTTTCCATTGCATTTAGAATAAAATGGCCATTTCCTTACTATGGCCAAACTCCCTTACCTATATGACTTGAACACAGCCTACCTCTCCCATTTAATTTCCTACCATTCCCCTCTTGCTGACTATTCTCCAGCCACACCGGCTTTAATTTTGCTCCTTAAATACATCAAGTGCTCTTCCATCTTTGGACCTTTTCTGTTTCTTCATGCTTTGAGAAACCATAATTTTTAATTCTTACACTCATATGAATGATTTTAACCAAATCCCAAAATAGAAGATATTGTCAGAAGCATAAAATTCTAAACTAGTACCACCTTGTTTAAGGCACACATATTACTGATGAGGGTATGATACTCCTTTCCTTACTCATATCTTTAACTATTTTTGGGAATTTCTCTTAATCTTTAGACACAACTCCTAGTATTCTTAATTCCTTAATGTTCATTTCCATTTTCCCTTATAACCTTTCCTGATTTTTAATTTTTAGTTTATAAACATTGTTGAAAATCAATTTGCATTCATTATTTTTTCCTGGTGCTCAATAAGAACTTAGATTTACTTTTTTGTTTGGATTCTCTCACTTTCCTATTACATGAATTTTGCTGGTCAATATTTGTTTCTTTTTGTTCAGCTGTACTAAGTGTGAAAAACATGTTCGTGTTCAACAATTTGGAAGGGATAGAATGCAAATGATGCCCAGACTGACAATATTCTAGAAAGTCAGAAAGACCGGCTTCTTCCAGTATAGTGAAATTTTATTAATTAATTTTTATGGATAATTCATACTTTTCTTAATCATTCTGCTATTGATGGACATTTAAGATTATGTGATTATAAACAATGTTTATATTTGTATCCATGTGGAAATATTTCTATAAATGTAATTGCTAAAGTGAAATTGCTGTTTTAAAGAGATTGTGCATTTTAATTGGTAGATATCATGAGACTTAGACTCCAACCAACACTGCATGAGAATGTTCATAACCTTATACTATCTCCACTACAGGACTTTTAATTTTTGCTCATTTGGTGAGTGAATATAGTTTCCTTTGGATTTAGTTATTTATTTTTACAATTTTATTGACTGAAGTATAATTCACATACAATATACTTGACATGTGATTTTGTGTGTTTATGTATGTGTATGAGAAACTATCACCACAACCAAGCTAATAAACATTACCATTGCCTCTAAAAGTTTCCTTGTGCCACTTTGTAATTCTTCACTACCTCTTCTGTCCCCTCCCCACACAGTCCCCAAGCAACCACTGATCTGCTTTCTATCACTATTGTATTTTCTAGTCTTTTATTTAAATGGAATTAAATAGTTTTCTTTTTAGTCTGGCTTCTTCTACTCTGTATAATTATTGTAAGATTCATCCATGTTGTTGTTTGTATCAACACTTCATGCCTTTTTATTGCTGAGTATATATATCCACACTATAGGATACACCACAATTTATTTTCCATTTGCGTGTTCATGGATATTTAGGCTGTTTTCAAATGTCTTGGTTATTAGAATTGTGTGTCTACATGCTTTTATTTCTTTTGGGTTATTAAGCATGAAAGGGCCGGTTGCATGGTAGGTTTATGTTGAACTTTTAAAGAAACAATCAAATGGTTTTCCAAAGTGGTTGTAACATTTTACATTCCCACAGTGAGAGTTCCAGTTGAACCACATCCTCTCTAGCACTCTGTCAAGTTTTAATTATTTTAGTGGCGACTTCCCTGGTGGCGCAGTGGTTAAGAATCCACCTGCCAATGCTAGGGGACACGGGTTTGATCCCTGGTCCAGGAAGATCCCACATGCCACAGAGCAACTAAGCCCATGTGCCACAACTACTGAGCCTGCTCTCTAGAGCCCATGAGCCACAACTACTGAAGCCTGCATGCCACAACTACTGAGGCCTGCGTGCCCTAGAGCCCACATGCTGCAACTACTGAGCCCACGCGCTGCAACTACTGAAGCCCACGCACTGCAATTACTGAAGCCCATGTGCCTAGAGCCTGTGCTCCGTAACAAGAGAAGCCACCACAATGAGAACCCCATGCACCACAACAAAGAGTAGCCCCTGCTCACCATGACTAGAGAAAGCCTGCACACAGCCAAAAATAAATTTAAAAAAAAAAGAAAAATTAATTATTTTAGTGGATGTGTACTGGTATTGCGTTGTCATTTTAATTTGCATTTCTCTAATGACTAATGATGTTGAACCACTTTCTCAGGTGCTTATTTGCCATACACATATCTTCTTTGGTGATGTGTCTGTTTGAATCTTTTGCTCATTGTTTTATTCAGTGGTTTGTCTTATTATTGAGTTATAAGAATTTTTTATACATTCTAGGTACAAGTCCTCCATCAGTTATATGTTTTGCAAATATTTTCTTCCAGTCTGGTGGCTTGTTTTCTCCTCCTCCTCCTTCTTTAATAGTATTCTATGAAAAGCAAAAGTTTTAAGTTTTGATTAAATCCACTTTTTTTCTTTTATATAGTTCGTGCTTTTGTGTTGTATCTAAGAAATTCTTTGCCAAATCCAAGATCACCTGCTGACTTTGAAGGTAGAGGAAGAGGGCTATGATCAAGGAATCAAGTATTCTCTAGAAGTTGAAGGCAGGAAAATGGATTCATCCCTAGTGTTTCTAGAAAGGAAAACAGCCTTGCCGAACCTTGATTTTATCCCAGTGAGACCCACATCAGATTTCTAATCTACAGAACTTTAAGATAATAAATTTGTGTTGTTCTAAGCCACAAAGTTTGTGGTAAGTTGTTACAATGGCAATAGAAAACTAATATAGCATAGTTTTTCTAATTTTAGTTTCTGATTTTCCTTACTAGTATGTAGAAATAAAGTTAATTTTTATATATTGACCTTACATCCTTCAACCATGCTAAACCTTTCCTACCTTCCATGGAATTTTCTACATAGATAATCATGTGATCATGTATGAATAAAAACATTTTTACTTCTTTCCTTTCCAATCTGTATGCTTTTAGTTTCGTTTTCTTGCTTTACTGTACTGGTTAGAACCCCTAGTACAATGTTTACTGGAAGTAGTTACAGTGAGCATCCTTTTTGTTCCTGATCTTAGAATGAAAGCATTCAGTCTCTCACTATTAAATATGATGTTAGCTGTAGGTTTTTCATAGATGTCCTTTATCAATTTGAGAAATTTCCTTCTATTTTAAATTTGTTGAGAGTTTTAATTAGAAATGGATTTTGGATCTTGTCAACTTTTTTTGGCATTATTGAGATATCATATGGTCTATTTTAGTTTGTTAATATGATGAATTACATTGATTGACATCAAGTGGTAAACTAATCTTGTATTGCTAGAATAAACCACATGTGGCCATGATATGTTAGCCCTTTTATCTATCATTGTGTTCAATTTGTTAAAAGTTTATAAAGAATTACTGCATTTATATTACTGAGGGATATCTTTTTTACATTACTGAGGTCTGTCTTTTTCTTGAATGTCTTTGTCAGGTTGTGATAACAAGGCAATGTTGGCCTCATAGAATGAGTTGTGAAGTATTACCCCCCCTTTTAAATTTTCTGAAAATGTTTGTGTAGAACTGATATTGCTTCTTATTTAAATGTTCAGTAGAATTCACCAGTGTAACCTTCTGTGCCTGGAATTTTCTTTGTAAGGTTTTAAACTACAAATTTAATTTCTTTAATAAATATAAGCCTACTCATGTTGTCTATTTCTTCTTGAGTGGACTCTTGACAGTTTGTGTTTTTTAAGGAATTTTCCCATTTCATCAAAGTTGTGGCATTTATTGACATACGATGTTTATAACATTCCCTTTCTATCATTTTGCCATCTATAAGATCCATAGTTATATCTCACATTTTTGTTTTTGGAAATTTGTGTCTTTTCTCTTTATTGCTTGATCAGTCTGACTACAGTGTTATCAATTTCATTGATATTTCAAAATAATCACCTTTTTGTTTTGTTGATTTTTTTTGTTTTCAATTTATTTATGCTCTTTTAAAATTATTTCTTTTCTTCTGCCCACTTTGGGTTTAATTTGTTCTTTTTCTCATTTTATCACATGGAAACTGAAATCACTCTAGAGAACTTTCTACTTTTCTAATATAAGTGTTTTAGTGCTATACTATTAATAATCATTCTATATAATTTCAAATTTTTCGGTAAGTTGAAATCTCCTAAATATTGTATGTAACCTTCTTCCCAATTCAGAACTCTTATCTCTGTGGGATGGGCGTGGCATTTGGTTTGCCAGGACTTATGTATTGATAGGAAGGTGAGCCTTTAATCAGGAAACTTTCTTCTACTTTGACCTTGCTTTCACCAGTCAATCTCCACCTTCACCCCAGTTCCCAGGACTGGTCAACTCTCTGACTGATTTCCCCCACCGATTTCAAACTTCAAGCAAATACAAAGTAGTACTTCCTCACAAAATAGCTGGAGATCTTTGTTCTAAGGAATAATTAGGCAATCCCCAGTGACCCATTACCTAACTTTTTAATGTCCCCAGATGCATATAAAATTATAAAGCTAATAAGACTGTCAGCCATAAAATAACTCTCTTTTTGGAGTTCTAGCTATCTAAGAAGGAACAGGGTCACAAAGCCAAAGACACCAAAGTGAAAAATTCCAAAGTGCTTTAGGCATATCCCAGTCTTTGTAAATGGCACCATGTAGAGTTTTTCAGTTCACATCCTGAGCTAGATCCCAACAGACAGGAAAGAAACCTGTCTATAGAATCTCTATGAAAATCATTACTAATATTGAAATGTTATTGAAAAAAGAGAAAAAGTTAAGATATAAATAAGTGACAATTTTCTGTAATGAATTAGGAATGACCAGGACTGCTAGCTCTGCACCTTGTCATTGAGATCAAAACAAAATAGTCATAAAAGTAGAAGAGAGAACAACACATAGTTACCTAATTACTAAAACAAAATTTCACTCTTGGTTTGAGAACAAATTTAAAAATAAGAACATTAATTTTTATTAGGTTTCCAAATTGATTTCAAATAGAATCCTTTAAGCATAAGCAAATGAAAATCAGATTTTCAAGAGAAGGAAAGTATAATAACTTATTTAGGCCCATAAACACATTTTTCCTTAAAGGTCTATAACCATCTTATAACAATTTTTCTAACAGTGAAATACAAAATAAATTGCAGACATTGACACATTGCCTACCTGTATTCAGTACCTACCGATTTTTTCCAGCTGTTTGGATACATGCAGAGAGTTTTCCCAAAGTTTACATCTAAAACACTTTGCTAAAATCAAACTGTTCAACAGTACAGCAAACTTTTCTTGAATAGCCATAAAGTCTGACAACCCTAAAAAGAAGTTTCCAATATTAAATATAGTATACTATTTTACTGGAAAAATATTGAAAATCCATTAATCCTATAACATACATCTTGTAATTCGTGAGCCATTTCTGAAAATCTTCGAGGTATCTTGCGTCAAAGCAAAGTCTTGTATGGGAATGCATCCTAGCTGAGCCTGAATAAGACTGAGGAAAGAAGAAATTTTATTATTTCTTTTTAAAAATTACTATCTCACAGTGTTTGACATCAGTGACTGAAGTATCTCTTAAAATTCCTCTCTGCCTTGATTTCTGTGACACTACATGACTCTGTATCTTGTTTCGTCATTATTGCAAGTAATTGCTGACTTCCTCTTCCCAGCCTCTAAAAGGTCAGTTCTCATTTTTCTACTCTTCTTTATTCACTCAACCTCTCTTTCTCTCAAAAATCTCATTTCTTCTCAAGATTTCTGTTATAATCTCTAGATTGATAAATTTCAAATGATCACAGGGCACTTGCACTTTGACTGTTTTTTTCATCTCAACACATCTAAAATTTGTTATCATATTCTTCTCCAATGCAGCTCTGACTTTGGGCTTTACTATATATAGGTATTATAGAAAACAACACAATTTATATAATCACCATATATTTATTAAGTACCAATTGAGTAAAAAGCATACTTTTAGGTGATAAAATTCTGTTCAACATTTGAAGGTTGGTAGCTTATTAGTTGATTATTAGCAACAAGCAGTTGCTTGGCTACAAAATTTGAGGGATGGAAAGAGAGGAGAAAAGAAGTTACCGTCTATTGTGCCTACTATCTCCCAGGTCTTTGCTACCTCTTTCGTCTGTTTACTTATCTAACCGGACCTTGATATGCAAGTCCCCCTATGATTCTAACTAAAATTATTAGACTTGTATTACTCTCTGGGGGGGGGGTCTCTTGTAAGACCAAAAACAGGTACACAAAGAGAAAGGGTAGAATAGTCATATTTTATGGTTTAGTTTTAGCAAACAATATATGAAAATAGAAAGAAGCAACTAACTTCACAGAATGGGTGCATACAGCTGAAACTACAGAATGATTACTTCTTTTGGCTATAATATATGCTTCTGAAAATTATTTTATATCATCTACTTAGAAATGATTGTACACCCCATGTTCATAGCAACATTATTTACAATCGCCAAAGTATGGAAGCAACCTAAGTGTCCATCAACAGATGAATGGATAAAGAAGATGTGATTATATCTATATCTATATCTATATCTATATCTATCTATCTATATATATCTATATATATACACACACATAGTGGAATACTACCCAGCTATAAAAAAGAATGAAATTTTGCCATTTGCAGCAACATGGATGGACTTGGAGGGCATTATACTAAGTGAAATAAGTCAGAGAAAGACAAGTACTATATAATATCACTTATATGTATAATCTAAAAAATACAACAAACTAATGAATAAAGCAAAAAAAGAAGCAGACTCACAGATATAGAGAACAAATTAATGGTTACCCATGGGAAGAGGGAAGGGGAAGGGGCAATACAAGGGTGGGGAAATATAGGATTATTATGGGATTATATGAAATCATGTGTGTGAAACTTCTGAAAATTGTAAAGCACTATAGAATTTAAAGAATATTTCATTCAATTAAAGAAACATATCTCACAACCTATTAGCATTAAGATTAGCATTAAAGAAAGTTGGAAACTAAAAAAAAAAGAAAGAAATGGTTATAAAGTTACATGGAAAAAAAAGTTACATGGTTTGTTAACAAAGAAGGAACTGATGGGAAAATGTGGATGGGGTGCTTTCAAGTGCTGGATAAATAAAACTTCTTGTGAAACTATTCTGGAATGCACAAATGCAGAATATATACAAAATTATAGAGTAAAAATAAAGACTTTTGAGGTAATATTTATGTTTAACATCAATATACTTTAATAAATAGTACACTTTTCAACATCATACTTCTCTGTCAGAAACTTTACCACAAAAAACAGTATATAAGAGAAGAACAAACCTGACTCCATATTGGATCTATTCCTTTAGCTCTAACCTTTGTGCTCTGTTGCCCATACTTAGTCATGCTGGCTCTGAACCTTTGTAAAAATGTTGCCTATGGCTTCAAATATACATAATAGCCCTTTCTCTATGCTCTGCCTCCTAGGCTTGACCTTTAAAGGTATAACATGTTTACATTCATGTAGAGATAAAAAGTTGCAGAACAGAAAATAATGATTGTTGATTGTCATGTTGGAGGTTTACAGGAACATTGGGACCAAACTTATGTGGACAGCTGCAAGAACAAAGGATTCTGGCACCAAGAAGTCTGCAACAACAACCAGCTTCACCCTCTCCCCTTTTAGTATAAAAGAAGCCTGAATTCTAACTCGGGTAAGATGGTTCTTTGGGACATAAGTCCACCATCTTCTTGGTCTGCTAGCTTTCCAAATAAGTGGCTTTTCCTTGCCCCAACACCTGTCTCTCGTTTTACTGGCCTGTCATGCGGCAAGCAGTACAAGCTTGAACTTGGTAACAATAAGCAGGAATG
>NW_006796397.1:2533005-2595683 GCF_000442215.2 Lipotes vexillifer
GCAGGAATGGAAGGGAGAACAGGGATTTATTCTAGTAGGTACAGAACCTTGGCAGGGCTGTCTGTCTCTCTCCACCAGATAAGGCCAGCCTGAGCTTATCCTCAGTAGAAGTAAAAGTCTCACAGCCTCAGGTAAGATGGCACCTCTGCCATCTCAACTAATGGGGTCAGACTTGCATGATAGTTAAGTAATGACTAAATCAGGGTTATTGTAAGGATTAAATGAAATAAAGTAATGATGCAATTTGAATTAGGTTCAACCATGACCAGACTATAGAGGCTTAAATATAAATGGTTTATTCTCTTATGTAAAAGAACTCCAGAGTTAGGCAGTCTAGGGCTTGGTATGGTAGTCCAACAAGTTACCAGAGACCTAGGATCCTACTATATTTCTATTCTGCCATGTATGGCTTCCATTCTCAGGCCATCTCATGGTCTAAGATGACTGTTGGATTTCCAGCCATTACACATTCACTCCATACAACATGTTGGAGGAAGTAGTGGAAGACAACAATTGATGTCCTGTTTACCACCTGACTCCATTTCCTTTAAGCAGCCTTCTAGGAAGACTTATATCTTCTGCCTACATCTCGTTAATTGGACAAACTTAGACACAGGGCCCTATTTAGCTACAAAGTTGACTGGGAAATGTAATCTTTTCCCTGTGAAGGTAAGAATAAATACTGGACAGTCAGCTAGCAGTTTCTGCTATAGGTATGTACAAGTATACCACATTCTATTGCACTTCACTTCATTGCACTTTGCAGATATTGTGGGGTTTTTGCAAATTGAAGGTTTATGGCAACCCTGCATCAAGCAAGTCTATCAGCACCATTTTTCCAACAGCATTTGCTCACTTCATGTCTCTGTGCCATATTTTGTTAAGTGCTGAAATATTTCAAGCCTTTTCATTATTATTATATTTGTCATGGTGATCTGTGATCAGTGATCTTTGATGTTACTGTTGTAATTGTTTTGAATTTTTAAATTAAGGTATGTACACTGTGTTTTTGACAGTGCTACTACACACTTAACAGACTACAGTCTAGTGTAAAGATAACTTTTATATGCACTGGACTGGGAAACCAAAAAAACTGTGTGAATTGCTTTATTGAGACAGTCATGTTATTGTGGTGGTCTGGAACTGAACCCACAATATTTCCAAGGTATGCCTGTAAAGCATCTAATGCAGTGCTTGGAACGCAGCAAATATTCAAGAAATGGTTATTACTATTATTATTATCAATGGTTGAGCCATTTATGACCTGCTCTCAGCTTCCACAGTTAGCCAACTAATAAAAATGATACCAGAACTTCCCAAAAGACTTCTGTATACTGGCCAACTTAGTAAAGGAAGGTATAGAAAGAGTAGAAATCCTTCATATGAAAATAAGTTAAAGGTGTACTATAAAGCTGTACAACTCTCTTGAGAGGAGAAAAAGTTATTCTGAAGTCACCTTCTTCTGCCTAAACATAGAATAAAAATGCTCAAAGAATCAAATGAGAGAAAAAATCAAGGTGGCACATGGAGCCTTCTATACATATAACTCCTCTTCAAATTCCATAAAATGATGGAAAACTATATAGGTGTGTTTTTGTGTGTTAGTCTCTATCCACAAAACTACAGGAAAGCAAGAAAGCATGCCATTGGTGGGCCAGAAAGTTGAATGTTAGAAATCATATCTATGAAAAAGATCAAATATATGAGAAAAACAAAACTGGAGATTATCCATAGTACATGCAGAAGAATTAATAGATCAAGAAGGAGAGAGGGTCCTAGGGTATTTGTTGGAGCATTTCACTGGAATGCTGTATTCTGAGCAGGTAGTTTAGTCTACCCCTGTCACTCTCTCTCATTTGTGGAAAACATTAAGCTGTTGTGGTATGTATTGAGAGGCTAGAGCAGGGAGTGTAGACACTGAGGCCAGAGAGGCAGGACAGTTCTCCAGGTAGGAATGAAAACCCCAGTAGAAGCAGAAAGACTTTACTCTTAAATTGCAAGGTATTTCCACACCTTTATGGGAGTCAATCTAATTACTTCTCCACAATCATTAGAGATAGTAAGTAACAGAATAGGTAGGCAAAAGTATATTTACAAATGCCAAAGCAAACAATGAAGAACTACCTAACATTTGAGAAAAAAAATTTAATAAATGAAATAACAATTGAGGAAACAGAGTTAAGTGCACAGAAAAAGAGTTTCAAAATAAGTATAATTGATTTATATAATTAAAATATTTTCAGAGAGATTAGAAATACCATGTATAACATTTCTCCAAAGAAGACATACAGATGGCCAAGAAGCACATGAAAAGCTGCTCAACATCACTAATTATTAGAGAAATGAAAATCAGAACTACAATGAGGTATCACCTCACACCAGTTAGAATGGGCTTCATCAGAAAATCTACAAACAACAAATGCTGGAGAGGGTGTGGAGAAAAGGGAACCCTCTTGCACTGTTGGTGGGAATGTAAACTGATACAGCCACTATGGAGAACAGCATGGAGGTTTCTTAAAAAACTAAAAATAGAATTACCATATGACACAGCAATCACACTACTGGGCATATACCCTGAGAAAACCATAATTCAAAAAGACACATGCACCCCAATGTTCATTGCAGCACTATTTACAATAGCCAGGTCATGGAAGCAATCTAAATGCCCATCAACAGATGAATGGATAAAGAAGATGTGGTCCATGTATACAATGGACTATTACTCAGCCATAAAAAGGAATGAAACTGGGTCATTTGTAGAGGTGTGGATGGATCTAGAGACTGTCATACAGAGTGAAGTAAGTCAGAAAAAGAAAAACAAATATCGTATATTAACGCATATACGTGGAACCTAGAAAAATGGTACAGATGAATCGGTTTGCAGGGCAGAAATTGAGACACAGATGTAGAGAACAAACGTATGGACACCTAGTGGGGAAAACAGCGGGGGGTGGGGGTGGGGGTGTGATGAACTGGGAGATTGGGATTGACATGTATACACTGATGTGTATAAAATTGATGACTAATAAGAACTTGCTGTGTAAAAAAATGAATTAAATTTTTTTTTTAATTTTAAAAAAAAGAAAGAAAGAAACTTATTTCTTAACCCTGTCCTTACCTTTAATCTTACTCATGCAATTTGTTTTGTATCAGGATAAACTTTTAAAATCACACACACACAGAAAAAGAAATACCATGTATATTTTAGAAAGCCAAGCAGAGATACAGTAAAATACAAATTTTATCAGTTATTTTCTTTGTAATGTTGTAGGAGCTTTCAAAATATCAATGCTTTAAAATTTCACTTAGAATTCTTTGAAGAATTCTAATAAATCCCTGATATGCTTTATTGCAAAAAAACAAAAAACTTTATCACTGAAAAAACTCAATAGATAAAGCTGAAGAGCAAATTAGTAAGATGGCTAACTGAGCTAAGGCATTCTCCTAAAAGCCAAGCACAAATAGATAAAAAATATGAAAGAATAAGTATAATATGTGGAGGAGATGGTCAGAAGTTCCAACATTCATCCAGTAGGAGTTCTAGAAGGAGTGAACAGAGAGAATAGAGAAGAAATCATTAAATTATAGAAGAAAATTTCCCAGAGCTGAAGAAAGATACAAGTCTACATATTAAGAGGGTCCACAGAATGCTGTGCAAAATAAAGAATAAAGACACACCCAGATTTTCTGGTGAATTTCCTAAATCAGATAAAGAAAAAAGTTATTAATAACGAACTGAAAACATGGGGACTTTCCTGGTGGTGCAGTGGTTAAGAATCCCCCTGCCAATGCAGGGGACATAGGTTTGAGCCCTGGTCCAGGAAGATTCCTCATGCCGCGGAGTAACTAAGCCTGTGCGCCACAACTACTGAGCCTGCGCTCTAGAGCCCACGAGCCACAACTACTGAGCCCGCATGTTGCAACTACTGAAGCCCACATGCCTAGAGACTGTGCTCTGCAACAAGAGAAGCCACTTCAATGAGAAGCCTGCACACCGCAAAGAAGAGTAGCCCCACTCGCCAGAACTAGAGAAAGCCTGCGTGCAGCAAAGAAGACCCAACGCAGCCATAAATAAATTAATTAATTAATTTTTTTAAAAAGTACTGAAAACAGATTAGATCACTAACAATGGATGCAAGATGAGCAGTATAAACATCTGAAGAATGATTTAGCCAAACTTATTCAAATGATAGGGCAAAATACATTTCAGGCTTACAAAGACTCAGAAGGACTCAGAAAATTATTTGAGAATGTATCCAAAAAAATAAATTATATATCTAAGGAAAAGGAAGATAGAGATTTTAAAAAGCAGAAAGTAAGCAAAGCAATCAGTAAAAAAAGAAATTAGGTTAAGTCTACAATTTTTAATGCACAGTAAAATATTTTAAATTTAACAATCTGGAACTAAAATCCAAGATGATCTGAACATGGGAGAGAGCAAGAGGCAAGAGGAAATTGAAAATATGATAAAAGTTTTATCTCATATGGGAAGTTTTTAAATGTTCATTTTCTATAGACATTGGTTAAAAACATATAAAATTTTAAAAGAAGAGCTAGTTAGAAGAACAAAAACAAATGAAACTTGACATATCTAAAAAGAGGCAGAAAAGGCAAAAGAAATAAGTGAAGAAAACAGAAACAAGCAATAATCATGCAAATTAGAAAACACAGTAAGATTAAGTCCAAACACAGTATCCTCAGTGGATACATTTCAAGACTCCCCTGTGAATGTCTGAAACCAAAGACAGTATGAAACTCTACATATACTGTTTTTTCCTATACATACCCAGGATAAAGTTGAACTTATAAATTAGGCACACTAAAAGTTAACAACAATAACTAATAATATAATAGAACAATTATATAGTGTTAATAAATGTCATGTGAGTGTGGTCTCTATCTCTCTCAGAATATGTTATTGTACAAATATAATGCCTTTTCCATCTTAACTAAACACTTGACATGCACTGTGGCTGTAACTTTTGCAGCTTGAGGTGTGACAGCAAAACCAGCATGAAATTTCTTTTTCCTTCTTTACAGTTTCCTTTCTTTTTCTTTCTTCACAATTTCACAGGTAGAAGACTCATTCGTACTGTAGATCTTAGCAACCTCAGCATATTAACCTCTTATTAACCAGCATAGCAACCTCTAAATTATTAAATCTAGAACTTTCACCTTTTCACTTAAAGGAAGGACTTGACAGCTTCTCTTTGGCATATCTGAATTGTCAGCATCACTACTCTTGTGCTTTGGAGCTGTCAACTTTAATAATACAGTAGCCAGTTATTTTATAACTGGCTACTGTATTATTTATAAACTTGCTTTATAGCAAAAGCAAGTTTATTCAGGAAGAGCCAAAAGAACTGCAATTCAGGATACTCAAACTATGGCAAAGCATAGGCAAATCAAGAGAACAAGGAATTTGCTTTACAGGGAAAAGGGGGGAGATAGGAGGGGCTGTGAAAACCAGAGCCCATTGGAGGAAGCTGGCAGTACAAAGTATGGAGGCTTCTCATTAGTCGGGCTGGTACAGTCTCCGACTGGCTGGGCTGTCAGGGCAGAGAGAAGTTTTCTTTTTCCTGCTGGATAGTAAAGTAGAGGGATTTTCCTATCAGAGAGGTAGGTGTACACCTCTTTCTGCTTGGAGCAATTGATGACGCATGGCAGAGTGTGAGCTTCCCCTACAGGTCTGTCCTGATTCCAATTTTAGCTGAGGTTCCTTTAATTCCACAGGGCCATTGTTAAGTGAAATAAGGGTTAGTTGAACACAAGCTCTGCAATATGGCAACTGTCATCTGATAACTGAGATGGCTACTAAGTGAAGAACAGGCAGGATACACTGGACAAAGGGATGACTCATGTCCCAGGTGGGACAGAGCAGGATGAAGTGAGATTTTAAACTTATGAATTGCTACTCAGAACAGTGCACAATTTTAAACGTATGAATTGTTTATTTCTGGAATTTTCCATTTAACATTTTCGGACCACAGTTGACCACTGGTAACTGAAACCGTGGAAAGCGAAACTGTGGATAAGCGGGGGGGACTACTGTAATTATAATAAATGTGAATGAACTTATTCTCAGTTAAAAGAATTCTGAGATCAGGTAAAAAGAAAAGTGATAAAATCTAACTATATTCAATCTATACAAATTATAATATAAAACAATATGAAAACATTAAGAAGAAAAAGATGAAATGATATACTAAATAAAACAAGTATGGCAATATTATTAATAGTAGACAAAACGGAATTAAAAGCAAAAAGTATTCAATAGGACAGTTAGTTGACTCATCTAACCTGCCTCTTTCCATCAGCAGAAACGACAAGACAGGACAAGAAAGGCAACATGGACAAACGGGCCAATAGGCCTGTAGTACCTAACAAATGTCTAAATACACAGGTTAAGTACAACTCCTTTTATGTACAATCCTAAGAAGACAATTTCCTTATGATTTGTTCCTTTATTGCATAATCCATCCTATACTTTTATAGTCATTTCCACAAGCCACAGCTGATTAGACAATATGTCACTCTTCTGTTTACTGTGTACTTGTTCCTTTTCTGTTTGCTTTTCCAAATATATTGGTGGTATATATATATTCCCTTGAACTATCTGACATTATATCTTTAGATCCATTATATAATCTGGCTATATTTTCAATATATTTTCCTCTTCCAATATAATAAATTACTCTCTTGATTAATAAAACTTTACATGAAAAATGAGTGATATTTCACTTTGAGTAACACAATTAGCAAACTCTTCCTAATGGCAAAATATGAAATTTAGTGCCTAAGGAACACATCATTCATTTATCCATTTACCATCCACATGGAATAATGATAAAAATTAACCATGTATTAAGCCACAAGTAAAACCACAATATCTATCATAAAGCAGAACTCTGACAGGCCACATTCTCTAATTACAATCCAATAAAATCAGAAATTAACAATAAAAGAATGACAATTTTTAAAAAGTATTACTTTAAAATTTTTAAACATAATTTTAAATAATTCTTAATAGGAAACTAAAACTGAAATTACATACTATTTAGAAAGAATAGCAATAGATTTAGAAAATCTACAGAACAATGTCAAAGTGGTATTCACTGGAAAATTTGTAGTCTTACATATTTTATAGAAAATTAAAAAAAAAATAAATGGAGAAAAATACAATTTAAAAGATTACAAAAAGAAGTAGAAGGAAAAAAATAAAGACAAAATGGGAAATTAATGAAATAAAAAATAATAGAAAGTAAAGATTAAAAATGTAAAATTAATAGGACTATTAAACATGATCAATAAGTCAAAAATAAATGGCTTGAAAAGATCAAAATATAGAAACCTCTAGCAAATCTGATTAAGAAAAAAGGAGATGATACAAATAATATTAGATATTAGAAAAGACATTATATACTTAGAGGAAATTTTTAACTTATTAGAGGACAAAATACTTTATGCCATAAAAACTGACAAGCTGGGTGAAATGAATAGCTCAGGAACATATAAAGTAAGAAAAATTGATTCAAAAAAAGTTAGTAACCCTGCAAAGAACAAAAAATGAAAGAAATCGTAGAGAAACCCAACTTTTAGATCCAGAGACAATGGTGAGCTAAAATGGGTTGCTCGCTCTTCTCTCTGAATTCAAATCTGTTTTTACAAATAAGTGAGACGGAGGTTAATGGATTCCACAATCGAATCCAAAAAGTGTGAGAAATTCCCTGGTGGTGAAACACTGGAAACTTGACAATTAAAAACAGTAACAAGACAAAGATGTTTGCTCTCTCTAAAACTAGAGAACATATACTAAAGGTTCTATCTACAAAAAGTTAAGAAAAATAGAGTTGCAACTATTAGAAATCAAGAGATAAAACTGTCACTATTTACAGATAATATGATTGCCTATCTAGGTAATCCCAGCAAACCAACTAAAGGACAACTCATACTATTAAGAGAGTTCAGTGAGATAGCCAGATAAAACAAGCAAAATTTTAAAAATTGATAGCCTTCCTATATACCATCAATAACTGACCATAACATGCAATGGTATGCAATGTAAAGAAGGACTCACAATATCAAACTCCATAAAATACCAAGAAATAAACCTATCAAGAAATATAAAACCTAAATGATGAGTTATAAAATATCACAGAAAGACATAAAGATCTGAATAGATGGAGAGAGATACCATATTCCTAGAAAGAAAGATTTCAGAACTGTTAAAGGAAGAATTCTTCCACAAACTAATCTATAAAGCCAATTTCAATAGGACTTTTTATAAATCTTGACAAACTGATTCTAAAGTTCATAGGGAGGAAAAATGCAGGAATATCCAAAAACATTTTTTAAATAACAGTAAGAACGGACTTGCCTTACCAGATAACAAAACATGCAATAAAAGAATAGCAAGTAAAACAATGTGGTATTGTCATGGCAACAAAATAAACTGGCTAACAGTAAGTGTCCAGAATCAGATCCTTAGGAATTTAGTTTATGAGAAGGTGACATTCCACATCAATAAGCAAAGAGAGAAAGACAACATAGTTATCAAACACTCCTGACTATCTTTCAGGGACAAAATATAATTAAATTCTTAACTCATACCACATATAAAAATTAACTCCAGATGCCTATGAAAAGCCTTTAGGTAAAAATAAAATGATTTTAAAGTATTAGAAGATACGATAGAAAAAGTCCTATGATCTTAGGATGTGTGGCAGAGACTAATTTACCTACCCAACATTCATTCTTTATTACCTTATTAATAGCAGAATCCTAATTTTAATATAGGCACACTATCACCAAGACATTTCCCAGTCTCTTTTGCACTTAGCTGTATTAGGTGAGAAAGGGTTATCTGGGACTTCCAAGAAACCTACTGAAAAGAGAGAGGATACTCAAGTGTAATGGCTGAAGCTCTAGTAGTAATTTTGGACAATGAGGTGACCTTGAAATAGAAGTCATGTGTGGGATAGCAGAGCAGAAAGATAGGAACATAGTATTCATGACACCTTGAAGCCATTATATCTACCTTAGACTATCTACCTTGAGTTGTATATTCTGTGAGAGAAAAGTAGCCTATTTTGTTGAACCTACTGTTAATTCATTTTATTACCATTTTATGTAGTTGAACCTAATCTTAAGAAATACAGGATGAAAAAAAAAAAAAGAAATACAGGATGGGAAAGGCCTTCCTAAGTAAGCAAGACACAAAACTTAGAAGTCATAAGGAAATGACTGACATGTATGATTTTATAACAATTTAAAATTTCTGTATAAAACCAAATAATATGTATATTCCCTCCTAATAATTAGGGATTTGAAAAGTTTTAAATTTTTCACTCATTAGATTGACAAAAGTTCAAGATAAAAACACAAGTATTGGGAGGATTTATGGAAATGGTCATTCTTTTTACACTGTGGGTGGGAATTGTAAATATGATAAGCTTTTTAGAAGGCAATTTGGCATTAAATATTAAACCTTTTCATGTATACCTTTTCACCGAGAAATTCTGGAAAAATATGGTGTAAATAAAAGGAAGTTCATTTCAGTACTATTTGTAATAGCAAAAGTTTGTAAGCCATCTAACTCTTCATCAGCAAAGGAGTGGTTAAAATTTACAATATGTTCATACTATAGAATACACTGCTATTAAAACAAACACACACTGGGGCTTCCCTGGTGGCGCAGTGGTTGAGAGTCCGGCTGCCGATGTGGGGGACGCGGGTTTGTGTCCCGGTCCGGGAAGATCCCACATGCCGCAGAGCAGCTGGGCCCGTGAGCCATGGCCGCTGAGCCTGCGCGTCCGGAGCCTGTGCTCCGCAATGGGAGAGGTCACAACAGTGAGAGGCCCGCGTATGGCAAAAAAAAAAAAAACCACACACACATTGGTATCAAAATAAATGAGGCTGACGTGTATGTACTGATATACATGTTATGAAGAAGAACTTCATAACAGGAGCAATAATTATAGTATGACCTTTTTTATATGTAGACATAACATATGTTTATTAGCCTATATATATGTACTAAATAAATAGAAAAATTAAAAAACAGCCTTAAAGGGCATAAAGGTGAAGGATAAAATTTTAAAATTAAAAGGATTAACACCTACCTGAAAAAGAACTGATCTGAAATTCAGCAAAGTAACAGGAATATGAGAGACATAAAAGTGGTAACTATTAGCCATCATCACCCACCAAAAGACTGTACATTTTGGATTAAGAAAATACGCCACACACATTCACTCTTCCTAGCCACACTCAAGTATTTGCATAAAGGTGGGAAATTATAATGGGAAGTTAAATTATGATACATATAAAAACAATTATAAAGTCATCAATTTTAAAATCTGACAGTCCCAATGAAAAGAATGTATGACCCAATCTAAGGTAAGGTAAATGAAAGCGTTAAAATTGCAAATAGAGTGTTCCCAACAAGGTGCTTGTGGAAAAATACCTTGATTTAATTTGACTCAGTAGTTGATACAACAGAGTATATTGAAAAAAACATTGTGAGAATCAAGAGCTCAAGATTCTAGTTCTAGATCAGCCCCCAGTATAGCAACATAACCTTGAGCAAGTCACAACTTATCTGGGCATCACTTACTTCATTTGTAAAATGAGAGGACCTGGGTACAGGATCTCTAAGTTCTGTATGATCTCTAAGGATATTTAAATTTCTAAAGAAATATATCTAAGAAACAGAACATTAATTTCTGTTGTCCAAGCTGTAGATCTGCCTGATGAGTTGTATACAGCAGTGGAAGTTTATTTATGAGATGTCATGGTATTTGGGAGATAAAATTCAATGAGATGTTAGGAAGTATCCCAGAGAACGAGTGACCTCCTTTAGCTAAGGAGAAAAAGGAAATTCTTTGGCCAACTGGTTTTATTGAGCCACATAAAAAAAATCATTTTTACCTGAAATGATCTATATCAAATGGTTTAACACTAAGACCTACATACTCAGAAAACCAAGCACTTGGCATAGCAGAAAAGAATACCTTTCCATTTGTGACTGGAAACTGGGTAAAGTCATTACAATAGAATGTAACTTTAGTTTACTCTTCCAGCTACTACTCCTTTATACAAACTTCCCTTTCCTGCAAGAATAGTCATCCCATTGTCACAAATACATTCCTTCACTGATATCATTGCATTTAGTATGTCTTTCCCAGAATACCACTATCATTCAATAGACATTTACTGTATGTGTTTTCATACTGTCCATTATTTTTATACACATGGTTCTCATTCAAGCCAACTTGAAAGTTCCTGTGGATGAGAAGCATATCTTCTTCTATTGTCTAACTTCCCTCAATAGATTACACTCTCAACATTTGTTGATTTAAAAATTCATAAATTATCTCTTTTAATTAAAGTCTGAGTTTTGGGAAATTAATTTTGCACCTACATTCTGACTCCTCATTCTTATGTAAATATGTTCTTTTTTGTATTAAGGAAAACAAATTTAAAATAAGTTTAGGGCTTCCCTGGTGGCACAGTGGTTGTGAGTCCGCCTGCCGATGCAGGGGACACGGGTTCGTGCCCCGGTCCGGGAGGATCCCACATGCTGCGGAGTGGCTGGGCCCGTGAGCCATGGCCGCATAGCCTGCGCGTCTGGAGCCTGTGCTCCACAACGGGAGAGGCCACAACAGTGAGAAGCCCGCGTACCGCAAAAAAATAAATAAATAAAAAAAATAAGTTTAAAAAAAAAACCTTCATAAATATGAATCAGGGACAGGTAATCAGTATTTTAAGACATTTAACAATTGATTTTCTTTACCAATTTACTTTCATTTCTCTTGTTTTAATTCTTCCTCCCATTGGAAATCTGTAAATAAACAAGGCAAAACTTTTATTATTATTATTATTATTTATTTTAACTGAATGAAACCTTTTTAAAATTACTTAAAACATATTTAATTTCTGTACCTGATAGTTATCCGATTTGGATCTTTGTTCAAAGTATTCAGTGTTTTCTTTTCATTTATTCTTAATTGTATATCTAGAAATTCCTTGCAGCTGGCTATCATTGTGACCTATAAAATTTCAGCATTTGTTCATTTAGTTATGTCCATTCTTTACTTCTTTTCTCTCATTTATTTTTTCTGTATTTATTTATTTTTAATGCTGCCTTGGGACCTCACATTTAGCATAACAGAGTTAAAAACCTGCCTTATACATTTTGCTTCTTTAAGGATTTATTCATTCACTAACGAAAGTTTACAAACACTTGTTATATGTCAGAAACTGTGTTACACACTGGGGCTATATCAGTAAGATTGTAAAGATTAACAAGATAAAATTTAAAATATTCAGCGTAGCACCTAACACATAATAAGCACTCAATAAATGAAGATTTCATTACTATCGCTATTACTACTATCATATTATTATTTCCCTTCTATAGTTTGCAAATTATTATTCCTATTGAGGATTATTTTGTAATGAAAACAATGCTGTAGGTATTAAGAAATCTGTATTCTAGAGCCTAATTCTGTCAGATGACTCTGCTTTGGTTTTTCACACCTGTAAAATGAAACTAACACCCTTTCTAATTCTCTTTCACACTTACTGAACTCAAAATCAGATGAGTTAATGTTAACATTAGGGAGTTTCTATTCTTGATTTCTTCTCAGTTAAGAATAATATTCAACACAACATTGTAAATCAACTATACTTCAATAAAAAATAAATTAAAACAGAATAATATTTACATGAAAATACAAGCCTTCTACTCATCAATTTTTATGCAATTTTTAGTATAATAATCTTATCACAATAATCAACTTAGATATTTTAAATAAAAATAAATAGTTTGGATTTGAGAATAAATATAAATATCATGTTTCATGTTCACACCCCCAGAATGGAAGAAAGGACCAATACAGTTACCAGGTGCCAAAAACATGACTATGGTTCTACTCACTGCTATAGCTACAAAGTTGCCCCCACTGGTGATATCTTAGTATAGCCTGTTTTTACTCCCATTTTCTCCAAAATCAGTTCTTTTTCCTGGTCTATCACCAATACTATTCTCTTTCTACTGTTATCATTATTCTGATGCAAAGGATTTAGGGAAGAGTTGCAAGTAGGAGGCACATGCGTCCCTCATTCATGGCAGACTTTTCTAATATACCATGCCACACCATCTTGGAATCTTTCTCAGCACATTCTTTCTCAACATATTACACTTGGTAACCACTACCAAGGTAATCAGCATTATCACATAAGTTGAAAGGCAGTTGCCATCCCGACTTTGGGTATGTATATGAATTTTCTTAGCCCCAACACAGAGATACAATTGGAAATATATTCTAAGGAGTACTATTCTATATCTTACAATCAAAGGCATATGAGGAGGAAAAACATAAGCACTATTAGAAATGCTTTCTTTTCTGCTAATTTATTCTTAAATTGCATGAGATACACAAATTATTTCCTCCAATATTATCTTATACTATATCATTATATATTTATTTTCTTGTGAAAATTAATTTACCAGATCCAATAAAGTTTCTTTTCCACTGATTGTACAAAACTTCTTCACTGTCTCAAATGTAATATAATACCAAGCCATCAATCTTCCTGCCTCTGTGGGAAAAGACAGAAAAATAAACATTCCCCATCAGCTGAAACAACTTGAATTTTCATCAATTTAACAAACATTTCCTTAGCATCTTTGCTGTACCTTTAACAGCATCAGGTACAAAAGACACCAAAAAATCTAGAAGACACGGTCTCTGGAACCTACAGGTTAGCTAGGGAGATAACCACATGTGAAATAGCTAGACTAGAGTACAAAATCCAGTTAATGATAATGTTTACATACACAAACTTAAGTACAGAGGAAATTAAGCCTAAAAGAATGGTCTGTGTGGGATTACCTTCTAGAGAAAATGGGTATTGAGCAGGATTTTAAAGTAAACAATAGGCCTGGCAGAAAGGAAATATAGCCGTTATGACCTCAGGAAAAAACAAAACTTGTTTATCAAAAGAGTAAAGTTTAAAAGACTATCTTTAGAATAATGTAATGAGAGATACGGCTTGATAAACATAAGACTAAAATTCAGGTCAAATTGCCCTCCTTAGAATCTTTGGGCCACCACTTACTAGTTACTAGGTGATCATGTGCAGGTTACTTTACCAGTTTCTTAATGTAATGTGGGAATAATAAAAGTATGCATCTCATATGTTTGTTGTGAAGAAGATTAAATGCAATAATACATGCATAGTACTTAGCATAGTGCCCAACATTAAATAAATGTTGCCTACTTTTTTTTTTTTTTTTTTTTGCGGTACGCGGGCCTCTCACTGTTGTGGCCTCTCCCGTTGCGGAGCACAGGCTCCGGATGCGCAGGCTCAGCGGCCATGGCTCACGGGCCCAGCCGCTCTGCGGCATGTGGGATCTTCCCAGACCGGGGCACGAACCCATGTCCCCTGCATCGGCAGGTGGACTCTCAACCACTGCGCCACCAGGGAAGCCCAAATGTTGCCTACTTTTATTATCAAAACATGATGAAAGATAGAATACAGAGGCCCTGAAATAGCCTTTAAATGCTATAAAGGAGTTTAGATTTTGGGTTTGATTTGTAAAATAACAGAGGACCACTTAAAATTCTTGAGCAATATTTCAATTAAATTGGAATTTGAAACTAAATTGTTTTGGAAATAAAACATCAGGTAGGCTGTGGGTAGGAGGATGGGTAGAGTGAGGATAAGTAATTGATGAAATGGAATTCATTTAAAAGGTTACTGGCTTCAATTATAAGTTGTCAAGAACATTACAAAGAATTTCAAGTCTTGCGAACACACACAAAAAACAGCTGAGAAGAGGAAAAAGGCATACTGTTGCTCAAGGAAAAGGCTAATTTTTTTTTTTTAAGGCTAATATTTAAGTATGTGCTACAGGTTTTGCTGAAGAGGAAAGAATGTGACATTCCATCACTTACAGGCATCAAGAATAAGGTACAGTACACAGAACTTAGACTCAGGAATAGCCACTTTCTCAATTAGGAGTCTAGTGAATATGTTCAGCCAAAACGTGAGTAATGCAGTTGTTCACCAAAGGGAGATTCTAAGAGCAGTGTGTGAGATAGAGAGAATATGGTTACCAAGGGAACTAGTATATGTTATATTTAGGGTAAATTTTAAGATGCTCCTCTTATCCTAGATGTTTATAAATTAATATAGGGTATTTCCCTGCTAGTCAAAATGAAAGGTTTTGAGAAAAGGCTTGATATTTGCTGGCTTATTAGTAAGGACGAAGGTTTCCTAGGTAAGGTATAAAAATAAACTAGAAAGAAAGCTATAAAGAAAATGAGTCAAGGCAGAAGGAATGGAAAGAATTTTTTAAAATTTACAAGTGAAGAGAGAAAATAAAGAGGCAACTTGCTATCAATATAGCTTTTGAATAATGAATGTTCTCATAGTAGCAAATACAGGGTATTTCAAAGTAAAAGTCATAGAGTTGGGGTAAGGGGAGTGGAAGCAGAGGTCATGAGAATGCACCTCTCACATATCCTACTGCAAGAAGTGCTCTGATGGATGGCCCCAGCTGCTATGTTCTGAATCTATCACTATGTACACACCAAGATCACACTTCTCAGGAGATACAAACAAATGACTGAGCATGGCAGGAATATTAAGGAAGATCTATAAGCCAAGGGACTCTTTGGATGGGCAACTTTGACTTGAAGATTCCCCATCAACTTTGCCAAATGGTCTTAAGACTGCATTGCAGGATAAAATTCTCCTTCCTCCTCTCTTTCCTTCCTTCACTCTCCTTAACAGAGGTAAGATTTGCATCCCAGTTTAATGACTTTCCATGCCTTTTGCAATTACTGCCCGTTTTCATAAGGTTGTTAATCCTTCATAAATTTGCACAAACTAAGACTTGGCCTTTTGAGCCCTTCTTCTATACACATTAGCAGGCAGAATAGCTAAAAATCTGGACAAGAACACAAGTATACAGATAAAACTACCTAGATACTTGAGTATTATAACCACAAACTAAAAAAGCAAAAACTATATGAAGCAGAATTACTGGAACATACAGACTAAAAATTTAAATACAAAAAATAAATATTCAAAGAGATAAAAGAAGCAATAGTAACACAAAGGAACAAGAAGTCATAAAGAAAGAATTAAGTAGAAATAATATGTAAGGAGCTTCCATCTACATTAACAGCAGGCTAAGTAATTATGAACCAATGCCCCTGCTGAAGGCAACTAAGTCAGATAAATGAAACATATGAAATATCTTTTATAAGGCAGCAAAGAACTAACAAGATATTTATCTGGGAGAGGGCTTAAAACCAAAGGGATAAGCACACACAAAATATTTATAAAAACTGACCACATACTGGGCCATAAAACAAGTCTCAACAATTCTCAAAAGATTGAAATCATACTGAAAATATTATCTGATACAAAGCAACTGTATCAAATATCAAAAACAACAACGACAAAACTGAAAAGAAAAATAACTAGAAAACCATGATATGTACAGAAATTAAGAACTAGATTTCCAAATAATCCATAGGTCAAAGAAGAAATAATGGAAATTAGAAAATACAACAAACTGATTGATAATGAAACTATTACAAATCACAGCTGATAAAAATTCCTAGCCTTAAATAAATATACAGTATTCCTAAACATTTACATAAATCTTTACTTCCTGTAAATATATAGTATATGCATTCCTATAAAATCATGTATTCTATAAACTACATACTAAAAATAACAAGGCTTATGGGAAAAAGTATTGAGGCAAACAACTAAAAAATTCATACAACCTTATAACAAGAGCACTAACCTAAATGATCCTAATAAAAATACTGGCACAGTTAAAAAGACATGTTAAATTCCTCATAAAGTTATATATACATACATGTATGTAACACTTTATGTGTGTGTGTGTTTTAAGTAGCTTGATGGTGTAGGGTGTAACAAGAGTTGAGGTTGCTGAGTTAATAAACACAAAGGACAAAATGTCCAATGATTGGGCATTGCATAATATGTGCTTTCAAAGCAGAGTACATGACCAAACTGGGTCCAGAGGAGGAACAGGTAAAACGGCATCATGTACAATACTGTATTCCTCTGAAAACTCAGCTACATTCAGCTAGAATGTATATTTTATGTTGAGCTGCTGTGATGGTTAATTTTATGTGTCAACTTAACTGGGCCATAGGGTGCCCAGATATTTGGCCAAATATTATTCTGGGTATGTCTGTAAAGGTGTTTTGGATGATATTAACATTTAAATCGATAGACTGAACACTGATAGAACATTAGTGCTCTCTGCAATATTAATGGATTTCCATTTAAAAGATTTCTGTGGGCAAATAAGAATGTAAAAATCTTAGGCTAATCAATTTCAGCTCTTTTTTACTACCTTTCTTAGCACATTTAGTATACTACTGAACCCCATGAATCTCCTAGAGAAGATAGTTTAGAGTAAAACTGCATTCTCTATTTTAATTTGGAATCTCTCACCCCCCACCCCAGAACACTCACTAAGATAAATTGGTGTATGACATGAAGATGTAAATAGATTTTCACTATACCATTTATTGAAACATCAATCCCAAGGCAGTTCTCAATTTTAATGTGCAAAAGAAGCATCCAGGGAACAAGCTTAAAATCTAAATTACTAGGTTTTACTCCTAGAAGGTGAGGTTTGTAGGTCTGGAGTAGGCTTCATTAATTTCATTTTTAACATAACAGCAGCCTCAGTTGACTTTGAGAGGAAGTAGTTAACCCAACCGCACTTTAGGAAACATTACCCTGCTACGTGATAAGGAATATTTTCAGCTCCAAGACTGGATTGTCCTTTTGGACATTCCTGCCTGGACATGGAATGACTGAGGAATGAAAGAGAAACCAAAGACATCAAACATTTTTTAATAGGCTTAACAAACCGGTTATGCTATTGAGAATAAGAGGCAAGTAGAGATACATTTTCCTAAACTTGGACAAAAAAGAGCAATGACTCATGTTTTTAGAGGAATTTTTTTTTCTGTAAATGTTCATTACCCCATTTCATCATCACAACAATCCAGTAAGGTAAGTAGGATGTGTAATATATTCTTGTTTTACAGATAAATAAACTAAGGCTCAGTGAGCATAAGGTCACAGCAAGCATAGTGGCAGAACTGGGACTGAAATCCAGGCATTTGGAACACAAATTTTATGTTCATTCCACTGTATAGTATTCCAGGTCAAATTAACTGTTATACGCTCTGGGTGTCAAGTTTCATGTCATATATGTAAGAAAAGATTTCCAATAGAAAACTAATGTTCAAATGTCATAGCAAAGGTGAGAGACCAAGATCAAAACTACAATTCATTTACATAATGACCATAGCTTAAGCTGTGAAGGTAAATTATGTTTTCAAAGAAATTATCATAAACTGGGAATAAAGGTCCAACATCTACACATTTAAGAAGCCCACAGTAAAGCAAAAAAGGTCAGCAAAGAGAAATTGATTAAAGAAGCAGAAAGAGAATCAAAAGAATGTTAAAAAGAAGAAAATTAATCAGGTAGTATTCACTGATGATTGAGAAAGAGGACAAATATTACACATATCATTTATTAGGTATGTTTAAAGGCAGAATGAATGTTGTCAGTGGATTCAAGAAGTTCCACAGGGAAAGAATGATAGTGGGAATAAGATTCTTGAGAATTAAAGTATCTGAAGAATAGATGAAGAAGTTATATTAGTGATTCTCATGCCCCCTTTAGTGAGACATCCTAGAATACAAAGAAGGTAATTCTCACAAACAAAGGTTTATCAGAATGAGAACCATGGGAGAGGAAACAAATGTTATAAATCTAGGGCTGAGAGTTAGGGAGGTAAATTGTTTTTAAAAACCTTATACAAATAAATACAAATAAAAACATAATACAAAATCATACATTTCTATAGTACAGTTGCAAGTATGTAAAAATGCATTTAAAAATGGAAGGATACATGAAATGTTAACAGATAGTCTGATTTTTTTAAACTTTCCTATACTTCCCAATTTTTATTCAGTAAAGTATATCTTCTTAAAAAGTTTAATTTGTTATAATGAAGTCAATATTTTCCCCCAAGAAACTTCTAATCATGAGTGGTAAAAACTACAAAACATTCTTTCTTGCTTCTGTTATACCCTATATAGAATCAAAAAGAGAGAGACAGAGAGAAAAGGAGCCTAAGTAACCATCCAGATAAGCAATGTTTGAATAATTAAGAATTGGCAAAAGGATAGCTACAAGAGTTATGACAGGACTGAAGCAACCCAAAGATTTGAGCATTTTAATCCTCTGCTAAAAGTCACCGGAGTTAGCGAACACAAATTCCGTGCCTGTCAAAAAGAAGCTCTATAATTTCAGAAATAAGACTCGTATAAATCGATCATGCTAATAATGATGATACCCTATTGAGAACTGAAACCACAATTTTACCATCATCTAAATTTTAGTAGAAAAAAAGTTTTAATTTAGCCTTAAGTAAGCAATTGTTAAATTTACTAACAATGATGGAAAAATTACCAGTTGGTTTGAAATTAACATCTTCATCCATCTTTATCAGGTCCAGAGATGATAAATCATTCAGATTCTTCAAACATAATTCTGTTCAATTATAGAAAACACATTTTTTACTTTAGTAGCATAAAGAAGCAACACAAAATAGAATTTATTATAAAATATCCTGAAGGTGTATTTCTGTGTAATTGTTCTGGGAAGAACTGTAGTCCCTATTTAAGTGGTTAAAAAAAAAAAAACTCATTTAAACAAAAGAGCTGACTAATATGCTGAAAAAATTTTCTAACAGTAAAAATAATACAAATAATAAAAATAACACTCAAGTGATAACATTTACAACTTGGAGCTTTTAAAATGATATATTTGTACTATCTCATTTAATCCTCAAAACACAACATGGCAGGTATTAATATTATTTCATATACCAGTTAGGAAATTAAAGAATAGAGAAGCTAAGTGACTTGCTCCAGGTCTAAATAACTGTTTTGCCATTTGACTTCCAATATGGCAGTAGTTTTTCTTTTTAAAAAAGCTTTAAGATATATACACACAAAGTATAAAGAGTCAAACAGTTCTACAGAGATTGTTCAAAAAACACCAGTCTTTCCCCTCCTCCTAGTTTGCCACACTCTCTTAAGGTAACCATTATGACTATTTTAGCTGATGTTTCTAGTATTTACTTCAGCATCTCTGAATATGACACTATTGCACCTGGAAGGAACCTCTGAATAGGAAGCAATGCAAGTTCACTCTCACTGATTGATGGGGATCACAGCAATTGTAGTAACCTGTTGCATTCAGTGTTCTCTCTGTTCCCTGCTATAAAGACACAGACCTACTAGAGAATGGACTTGAGGATATGGGGAGGAGGAAGGGTAAGCTGTGACAAAGTGAGAGAGTGGCATGGACATATATACACTACCAAACGTAAAACAGATAGCTAGTGGGAAGCAGCTGCAAAGCACAGGGAGATCAGCTCAGTGCTTTGTGACCGCCTGGAGAGGTGGGATAGGGAGGGTGGGAGGGAGGGAGACGCAAGAGGGAAGAGATGTGGGAACATATGTATATGTATAACTGATTCACTTTGTTAGAAACCAGAAACTAACACACCATTGTAAAGCAATTATACTCCAATAAAGATGTTAAAAAAAAAAAAAAGCCCAGGAGATTGGAGGCAGTTAACAGCAGAGAATGGGAATACCACAACCTATTCAATGTTATATAGAAGAGCCACTCACAAAAACATAGCCCTTAGAAAGCAGGGTTCTTTGAAAAATACTTTAGTTTAAGCAACACTGCTAAGGCAGCTTGATAGTTTTAAGTGTTTGGCTAAGTAAGGCTTTTGAAGTCTTTGCTAATTTTCTTAATTACCCACTATTAAATTAACAATCAGTGGCCATCAACAAAAGTCTACACATAATAAATGCTGGAGAGGGTGTGGAGAAAAAGGAACCTTCCTACACTGTTGGTGGGAATGTAAATTGGTACAGCCACTAGGGAGAACAGTATGGAGGTTCCTTAAAAAACTAAAAATAGGGGCTTCCCTGGTGGCGCGGTGGTTGAGAATCTGCCTGCTAATGCAGGGAGCACAGGTTCGAGCCCTGGGCTGGGAGCATCCCACATGCCGTGGAGCAACCGGGCCCGTGAGCCACAACTGCTGAGCCTGCGCGTCTGGAGCCTGTGTTCTGCAACAAGAGAGGCCGCGACAGTGAGAGGCCCGCGCACCGCGATGAAGAGTGGCCCCCGCTCGCCACAACTGGAGAAAGCCCTCGCACAGAAACAAAGACCCAACCCAGCAAAAATAAATTAATTAATTAAACTCCTACCCCCAACATCTTCTTTAAAAAAAAAAAAAACTAAAAATAGAGTTACCATGTGATCCTGCAATCCTACTCCTGGGCATATATCCAGAGAAAACTATAATTTGAAAAGATACATGCACCCCAATGTTCATTGCAGCACTAATTACAATAGACAAGACATGGAAGCAACCTAAATGTCCATCAACAGATGAATGGATAAAGAAGATGTGAGATATATATATATATATATATATATATATATATATATACACACACACACACACACACACATAATAGAATATTTTTTAACATAATAGAATATTACTCAGACATAGAAAAGAATGAAATAATGCCATTTGTGGCAACATGGATGGATGGATGGACCCAGAGATTATCATACTAAGTGAAGTAAGCAAGACAGAGAAAGACAAATATCACATGATATCACTTATATGTAGAATCTAAAAAAAAAATAATAATACAAATGAACTTATTTACAAAACAGGAAGAGACTCACAGACATAGAAAACAAACATATGGTTACCAAAGGGGAAAGAGGGGGACGGATAAATTAGGAGGTTGGGATTAACATGTACACACTACTATATATAAAATAGATAACCATCAAGGACCTGCTGTATAAGCACAGGAAACTATACTCAATATTTTGTAATAATGTATAAGGGAAAAGAATCTGAAGAAAAATATACATATATATAAAACTGAATCACTATACTGTACACCTGAAACTAACATGACATTGTAAATCGGCTACACTTAAATAAAAAAAAAACCAATGCTCTCAAGTTTCAACTTCAAAAAAATTAATATTCAGTAAATTAATCAAACAAGAATGCTTACTATATGCTGAGCACTATTCTAAGCTTAAAGTTTATAGTAGTGAACAAGGCAAGATTCTTCCTCTATAAAACTTGTATTTTACTGAAGAAAGCAATCAATAACAAATAAATAATTTCAGGTATTGAAAAGTATTACGAGGGAGGGAAAGATTGGGATTGACATGTACACACCACTATATTTAAAACAGATAACCAACAAGGACCTACTGTATAGCACAAGGAACTTTGCTCAATATTCTGTAATAACCTAAATGGGAAAAGGATTTGAAAAAGAATAGATACATGTATATGTATAACTGAACCACTGTGCTGTACACCTGAAACTAACACAACATTGTTACTCAACTATACTCCAATATAAAATAAAAATTAAAAAAAAAGAAAGGTATTATGAAGGAAAATAAAGCTGAGAAAGGAAATAAAGAATAACAGAGTTTTTTAAGCTTTTATTTAATTAAGCTTACGTGTATTTCAGATACACAGCTTATAATTTCTGATTAAAGTAAGGATGTAGTCATCCTAATTTTCAACATAAACACATCACCTTTTCCAAGAGCAGGAAAACAGCAGTAACAATATGGAAGTTGTTTTTCCTTTGTCTCTGTAAATGTGGGTTTAAATAAGGTAGTCCAGGAAGGTCTCTCTGAGGAGTTGATATGTAAACAAAGACCTGAATGAAATGAAGGTTCAGGCCATGTAAAATATGCAAGAAGTGTTTCAAGAATAAAGAGAGTGCAAGGACCTGAAGTGCGAACAAGCTTGATGTGGTTAAGGAACAGCAAGATAGCCAATTTGGACAGAGTGGAATAAACGAGGAGAAAGTGACAAGAGATGAAGTTAGAGAGATAGGCATGGGGATACCAAATAGGACTTTGTGGGTTCTGGTGAAAGTTTGCATTTTATTCTAAGAGTGATGGGAGAGCTACTGGAGGATACTGAGTAAGAAAGTATGACAAAATTTAGGAAACAGCATATTGTATGCTAAAGACCCTTCCTAAGAAATTTAAGGCAGACCTCCAAGCAAACCAAAACATTCTATCCAGTTATATAATAAATTTGGCTATTCTTTATAGGCAAAACTTAGCCACCTATAATAACTGAAAATAAGACAATTATGAACTGTTAAGAACATTTAAGAAAAGTTAAATCTTTACAGTTACCAGAATATAGCAAGATATTTCTTGGTCTGTCTCATTTTGTGTATTTGATCATTATGATAAAAAATATATGCTTTTAAAACTCCATTACAAATTTGGTCAATACATAAAGAATAATACAACTACATTATAGATCTGTTTCTCAACAGCTGTATTATAAACATAAGCTATTGCTAATCAGCATGTTTTTTTGTGGTACGTGGGCGTCTCACTGTTGTGGCCTCTCCCGTTGCGGAGCACAGGCTCTGGACGTGCAGGCTCAGCGGCCATGGCTCACGGGCCCAGCCGCTCCGCGGCATGTGGGATCTTCCCGGACCGGGGCACGAACCCGTGTCCCCTGCATTGGCAGGCGGACTCTCAACCACTGCGCCACCAGGGAAGCCCCTAATCAGCATGTTTTAACAATATATTTATTCTTTAAGAAAGACAATTTTACTGCTTCATCCTTATCTCTGCATTTTTATTTGCCATATGTGTATATCCAAGTAGAGAATAAATTAAAATTGGCTCAATATTTTTAGGGATCTAACATGTTTTCTTTTCCTGGAAGACAGTCTCAGTACAATGAAGAGGCAGCAATTTCTACTCCTAATAAATGCTTAATGAAATACTGAGTGATTAACTGAAAACTAAAACTGAGGTTTGATAGGAATACTTCATTAGCACAGATTAGGATAAGAAGCCCATAATCAAGCTTGGCTTATATTTTCAGTTAAAAATTAAACTAGAAAAGGAACATAAAGAGTTGAGTATCTATAGGTAACATTTCCAAAGACCAGGATCATTTTAAAAATAAAAACAAACCAAGTTAACAAGTTATACAAAGGAAGATATTCTGATAGAATTAATAAATAGATTAATACAGAAAAAAAGTACATGTGCCAAGCTTTATTTACCTGTGAAAAAGAAATCCATATTTTCTTTTCTGCAAACAAGGTTACTTTAAAAAATACTTTCCCAGAGCATAATAACTCTTTCATAATAACTTAACTTTTTCATTAAAATGTATAGAATGTAATTTTTTAGAAGGAAATGCATCTAACCTTGTAATTTTGATTCAATTCCATCTTTGCTCAATCCAGATGCAAAACCTATATGACAATTTATTAAAAATAAAATACAATGAGATGAATTCATCTTTATAAGCTCACTTTATACCCCAGTTAACTAGAAAAGAGTAATCTAACTCAATCTTAAATAGAAGAAAAAAGTAGCTTAAAGTTAAAACAAGGCTTAAACATCTATAGAAAATAACCACTGTTGTGAAATCCTTTCAATAACAATTGGCTATCTCTTGTTATTTTTATTGTATAACAGTGACCAGGAATACTACATGTATTTTTTTTCCTTAGAGGTCTGAAAGTTTTGAACCTGTGTGTATTAGAATGGTATTATAACACGTCAGGTTTTAATTTGATATTCTGCAATCCCAAGCATTTTTATTTTATAACCTGTACCACATGAAAGAACCCTCTAGAAGCAACATAACCATATGTGTGCTAGCTTTAGAAGCAAGAAGAAAATTCCAGCAGCAACAGTATTACTATATACTTTGATTTGAACACCAGTTCAGACAAAATTCAAAACTTCTTTTTGACTTTAACTTATTTTAAATAATTTTAGGCATTTAAAAAATTTTTGAGATAATTTTTTCCTAAGAGATCTATTTTTAATGGTGTTGATTTCAAGCCTTATTAAAAGACTAGAAGTAAAACAGATAAAGATTTCTCACGTTTCTCTACTCTTGCTCTAACTGTATTTGTTATAATTGTTTTTACTTCTGCTAACTATTAGTTTCTATAATCTATTCTGTGACTTATTAGTATAAAGTAGGCCCAATTGGCTTGATAAAATTACTACTCTTCAAAATCAAAGTAACAAACCATAATGAGATGGATTTTTCAAGGCTCTGATATAAAGCAAGGTTGATCGTATCCATTCCAAAGCAATATTCACATCTGTGATGGTATGCAGTACTATCTCCGCATTTAAATGCTCAATAAGATGTCTGTGCAAACTAATGGAAAAAAAAACCTTTTCATTAGTAATATATATTTCAGTGCCATACAACTCTTACTTGTTTAGAATAATATTTGAATAATTCAATAATATAATTGAATAATATTGTTACTTTAATAATTCATGAAAGTTAACTTAATTTTCAAAAATATGACAAAACCTTAAAATGTCAGTTTAACTTTTAAAAACATTATAGATTTCTCTCTACTCCATGGATTTAGAAGACATTATTGCTTAAAAAAAGGGTGGGGAGTGGATTACATCCTATTTTCCCCAAAAGTATTATAATCAAGCACTTTACTAAAAGGTCTCAGGTTGCCTGTCTCCTACTATTATGCAAATTTTAAAGACGTAAAAAGATGTGAAAATTACATTCCTCCCATTACTAATTTGGCCTTTTATAACAAGGATACATGCAACTGCGTACTAAGAAGCATTGCTGAACAAAGATATTACACTGTCTTTCTTAGAAGTACACACTTTCTAATTAGATTATTGAAAAGTGTCAAGAAAATGGCCTTAGAAAATCCCCTAATATATTAAAAGGAAAAATACAGCCTATATTAACATTAACGTATTAACATCTTTTGGGAATATTTTCCATATTACCTGCTTTCTACAGTGTCACTACAAGCTAGCATCTGAATATACTTCTCTTTTGTACTTAACCGAGTCATAATAACTGCAGTAGCTGTAGTGTCAAACTGGAAGGAAAAAAAAAAAAAGAAAACAGAGAAATTTAGTAAAGAAAAGCACATGTTGATACCAGTCTTCTTCAATAACTCGAGATTTTCATTTTATATTAAACAGCTCCCTGTCTTAAACAACAGGTCAAAAAGGCCTTAAAAATGCTTCTGAATTTGAATATTAACTGAAAATTTGACTTAAAAACCTTCCAAGAGTATAGATGTAAAAGTACCACTTTGGTTTCAATGTAACATAATTTTGGCAGTAGTAAAATCAAAACAAACTTAGGTAACTGGTTAAAAGCGGTAAGATTTGGTGCAATTTATTTATAATCTAATTTATCCTATAATAATTATAAATTTGTCTGACACAATATTTTGATATTCTTTGAAAAGATATTCTTCCTAAATTTTCCCTTAGTACCTATATGAATGATTTCTTTATTCAAGAATTTGTCAGATCAGGCCATGTTTTATAATGTGTATGGGCTGATTTTTAATTGTCACAATATCTTGGGACCACTATTGGCATTTTGTGCTAGGATCCAGGGATGGTACATGTTCTGCAATGTATGACAGTCCTACACAATGAAAAACTGTCCCATCCAAAATGCCAATAGCATCCCTATTCAGAAAAACAAAAACAAAAATACTCAAAACCAAAAAAACCCTTTAACAGCATACACATTAATAAACCCAACCATTTATCAACCCAACCATTCATCAACCAATGGGAGCTTAGAGGGAATGAAGGGAGTATGTCTCCTTTGGTGAGACTTGTTTTACTTCTACTCCTCCATTAAAGTAGATTTTCTTAGTTACATTTATGCTTAAACCTAATCTAAATGTGAAATGTTAATCTTTTGTTTAACAAAAAATACACAATTATTTCCCTTTTTTGCTTTTTATCTTGTCTTTAAAATAAATTACAAAAAGTGAAACACTGTCACTTACTTGAGGTCGACCAGCTCTACCAATCATCTGTAGAATATCTGTTTCACTGTACTCTTCAAACATTCCTCCAGCATAATGCATTGTAGATTTTATAACTACTAGGTGGGCAGGCAAATTTACTCCCATGGCTAAGGTACTGGTAGTAACTGCATCAAATTAAGGAATATTACTTTTAAGTCATATAACTTTATTGCTTCAAGTAAACATTTTCTTATAAAAGGTATATTCTTATAAATGTAATAAAACTCATATATAGGAAATTTAGAATAAAAAGCAAAAAGAAAACATTACAACATAAAATAATATATCTTAAAACCAAAAAGCTACTAATTCTTACTTTTCAAATTGCACTATGTTCAGTAAGATGATAAAGAACTGAAATTGCCAGAGAGTTTACTATAGCACGTATATGTATGGATAGTTACATAATTTTAGATTCTTGGAAGAAAAGCAGAAATAAGTCAGAATACCTGAGCTTTTTCTTTTTCCAAAAGATCTTATAATATTCACAAGAATACGTTTTACTTACAAAGAACTGGTAGATCTCCAACAGTAAAAGCTCCTTCAACTACTTTTCTATCTGACAGCTCCATACCAGCATGATGATAAGCAACACCATGTATTAAGATATCTATAAAAGAAATATATCATCTGTTATGTACTGTTGATATTTCATCAGTAATTGGCTCTTTTTATCTATAGCTGAAAATACTATTCAAAAATTATCTCTAAACCTACCTCTGAGTTTTGAATCTCTTATGGAATATGCACACTTATGTAACCTATTTTAAAAAACACAAAATTATTTAGTTATTCCCATTAACATAAAAACTCTTAGTGTATTAGTTAATTATTTTGAGGATTACAGATATCAAAATATTTTCACAACATCATTTTTTGAAAACCATCTTTAAGAAGCAGAGAATATCTAACTTTCATACTGAGAAGTCCCTAATTTTATAACTAAGAAAAAAAAAACCCTAAATAATCCAATTTTAAAAAGGGCAGAGGACCTGAATAGACATCTTTTTCAAAGATGACATCCAAATGGACAGCAGAACAAGAAAAGGTGCTCAACATCACAAATCATCAGGGAAATGGAAATCAAAACCACGAGATATACCCTCACACCTGTCAGAATGGCTATTATCAAAAAGACAACAAATAAGTGTTGGTGAGGATGTGGAGAAAAAGGGAATCCTCATGCACTACTGGTGGGAATATAAATTAATGCAGCCACTATGGAAAACAATATGGAGATTCCACAAAAATTTTAAAATAGAACTACCATATGATCCAGCAATTTCACTTTGAGGTATTTATCCAACAAAAACAAAACCACCAATTCAAAAAGACATATACACCCCTATGTTCATTGCAGCATTATTTACAATAGCCATGATATGGAAGCAACCTAAGTGTCTAACAATAGATGAATGGATAAAGAAGATGTGGTACTTGTGTGTGTGTGTGTGTGTGTGTGTGTGTGTGTGTGTGTGTGTAAAATATTACTCAGCCATAAAAAAGAATGAAATCTTGCCATTTGTGACAACTGGATGAACCTACAGGGTATTATGCTAAATGAAATAAGTCAGACAGAGAAAGAAAAATAAGTGAAATAATTCAGACAGAGAAAGACAAATACCACATGATTTCACTCGTGTGGAATCTAAAAAACAAAACAAATGAACAAACATAAAATAAAAACAGAGTCACAGATACAGAAAACAAACAGATGGTTGCCAGAGGGGAGAGAGGTAGGTGGAGGAAAGAAATGGGTGAGGGAGATTAAAAGGTAAAAACTTCCAGTTATGAAATAAATGAGTCATGGGTACAAAATGTAGAGTGTGGGAATATGGTCAATAATTATGTAATATCTTGCATAGTGACAGACTGTAACTAGACTTATCATGGTGATCATTTTGAAATGTATGGAAATACTAAATCACTGTGTTGTGTAATAGGAACTAACACAGTGTTGAAGGTCAATTATACTTCAAAAATGAACAAATTCGTGGAAAAAGAGATCAGATTTGTGGTTACCAGAAGCGAGGGGTTGGGAGGGTGGGGAGGGGCAACTGGATGAAGGAGTCAAAAGGCACAAACTTCCAGTTATGAGATAAATAGGTACTAGGGATATAATGTACAACATGATGAATATAATTAACACTGCTGCATGTTACATATAAACGTTGTTAAAAGAGTAAATCCTAACAGTTCTCATCACAAGTGAAAAACATTTCTATTTCTTTAATTTTGTATCTATATGTATGGATGATGAATATGCACTAAACTTATTGTGGTAATCATTTCATGCTATATGTAAGTCAAATCTTTATTCTGTACACCCTAAACTTATACAGTGCTATATGTCAATTATATCTCAAAAAAACTGGGGAAAATAGGGAAATAAATAATTATAAATAAAATCACACACAAAAAAAAAAAAGAGAGAGAGAAAAATACCCCCAAAGGCTCAGGAAACATTTTCACTATGAGAATACTACCAATTAACTTCCTGAAGTTAACTAAAATTTTTTAAAAAATAGAAATATTTTTTAAGTTAAATGCATGATACAACAGAAAAATTATTTTTAAAAAAGCTAAAGAGACCAGAGTACACAAAAAGTTGGGCATGTTAGACAATTTTAGAAACCTTAGTAACAGAATCTGGGGTTTATAGGCAAAAAGAAATCTTGTGGGAGCTGCTAGAATGTGACTGGTTACATTGACATAAGCAGCAGTCTCTTCCCCTAGTCTATAGCAACTCAAAATGGCATTCCACTCCTTTTCACTTATGCTTTTCTCAGGGAATGAAGTAAAAGCCGAACATACAAATGAGAATCTATTCAACTGTTTATTGTTCCTGAGTAACAGACTGACCGCGATATATGATAAATATTCTCTAGAGTATAAAACAAAGAAGTAGGTAGAAAGAAATCTATGTTATTGTTATCTTGATAGCATTAATTTCACATTTTCCCTTTCTGTCTACCTCTTAGACCTCATGTACTTTTTTGGCTACAAGCTCTATTTCGGTTTCTCTTTCTCTGGCTCTCTACTGTATCTTATTGTTTAATCATGCTTTGCTCATGTTTGTAACAAAAGCTGCACCATAGAGAGTTTTTATCTTAGGGCAGTAACTAAGGAGATCAAGTTAAATCCTTAAAGCAGAAGTAAAATTATGAAAATAGTATATACAGCATGGGTAGGTGGCTGCATATGTAATTCTTTAATGCACTAAATGACTAGAGATCCACCCTTTTAGTGGATAGAAAGTCAAATGTCAGAAAGCTAAAGTGGTATCCTCTAGGTTTGGTACACATCTTTGGTTGAAAAGTAACCAGAGGTGTAGCCACAGGGTAGACTGTAATTGGAAAGCTGATCTGATCCAAAGTGAAGAAAAGTACATCCCCCACCGTAGAAAATTAGTCAGAAAAATCAGTATCTCCTCGTATCCACATGTAATGATCTAATCCAATTTTGGTTTGAGGTCTACCACTAAACTTATTTATTTATTTCCAAAAATTGTTATTAATAATAAGCTAATATTAGTAGTAAGCATGTGCTGGCACTCTGCTGAGTCTTGCTAAGATTGAGGGGTAAATAAGATGACCATGAGTCCTTCTTTCCTCAAGATGTTTACAATCTAAGGCATAGAACAGATATTAAATAACAATTAAACAAAAGCATATTTATTATAATTACAGTAAGTTTTATGAAATAAAAATATAGGGTGCCTGTAAAAGCAAATAAAGGGACACTAAGAATCATGGAAAACTTCTTAAGAAACTGATATTAAAGGTGAGACTTGAAGGATGAATAAGAGGTAAAAAACAATTCTGGGCAAAGAAAATATGATTCAGGAAAGCTCTGTGCAGGATAACAGTTTGGTATATTCACAGAACACATTATACAGGGTATTGCAGGAGACATTAAGTATTTAGGATTTTAGCCTAATGACAACAAGAAACTATTAAAGTGTTTTAGGCAGAAAAATGACATGTTTAGATTTGTAATTTTAAACAATCACTCTGCTATGAATATAACAGATTAAAGTGGGATAAGAGTGTGTTTGTGGTCATCAGATAAAAGGCAAGAGATTAATAATTACTTGAATGGGGAAGGTGGCAGTGCTGATGAAGATAAAATGATATATTTGAGATATATTTACAAGTAAGAATAGACAGGACTTGGTAATTGATTGCCTATGGGGAAGAAGGTGAAGGAGATGTTAATGATGGGTTTCTGCATGAGCAACTAGGGAGTTGATAAATAATCAGGATGGGGAACACTGGAGGAGGAACTGATTTGAGAGAAAGAACCAAGGTTCTCTTTTGGACATACTGAGTTTGACATGCCCACAGATATACAATCGGAGATGTCAGGCAGGTGGATGGTAGACCTGGAGCTCAGAAGGGAGGTCTGTGTTGGAGCTGTAAATTTGTAAATTCACAAACATATATAAATATGTGTATACATATATTCTTTGAACCATGTGATAATGAGACTCAAATACCTAGGAGTGTGGCATTAGAAAGAATGAACCTTGGATAGAACCCCTAGAATGTTAACATTTAAGAATCAGGTATTATAAGTGAAAAGGGACTGAGAATGAGTAGAAAGCAAAGTAGCAAGAAACATGGTAGAAATGATCATGGAAACACAGAGTCTGGAATTTTTAAATTAGGTGGGAGTGGTCAATTGTGTTAGAAGCTCCTGAGAGATCAATTAACAAGATCAGCTTTAGTAAAAGATTACAACAGATACTGGATTGAAAGTGAGTAAAAAATTGAAGACAGCAATATGAATAATCTTTCAAATCTGGCTATGAAATAAAGAAGACAGGATCACAGTTGCATCAAGATTCATTGCCTTAATCATCCAACTTACTTTTATCCTTATTTTACAGATGAGGAAACTGAGCCTTAGAGAGGTCAAGTAACTTGAAAAGGTCAACCCAGTTTTCTCATCTCATCTAGGTTATCCCTAAAAGTCTTTCTACCTCCAAGAAAAAAATTTAAAATATACCTCTGTTTCTGTTCCACAGTCATAATAAATTTCGCATCTTTCACAAGAACAGAAGCAGCCTGTTGCACACCTTTCCTTGTTGCACAAAACTAAAAATGAATGAATAATTTTTGTATTAATCATATTAAAAACTGAACATTACACTAAAAAATAAGCAACCAACAAACCATACCACAAGCGTGGGTTTCTGATCAGAGTACGTTTGTATAACACTGGCAACTTTGTAGTTGAGGGTTAAATCAAATTTAAATTCGGTTTGGTTATTACTGCAGGGAAATCCAAGGACCACTTTCTCAAGTTTCACTGGTCTATGTCTCTCATCCATTTTCAGACATACAGCAGATCTTTCACCATCTGAAAGCCATTCTGCAATCTTTAAATGACAGAAACATACACATTAACTTTTTTTCTAGTAAAGTTTTATGGCTAAAAAGCCCAATTATAGTTCACTTTAAAGTCAAGTTTAAAAATATTTGGTCAAGTAGTCTTTTTCAACATTACATATTCTAGTGACACTGTTCTATTGATATATTGGTAAATATTTTCAATAACAGTGGTTCAAGATTGTACCCACTTTAACATGGTAAACTTCCAATTAATTATTATTATTTTGTTTTATTTTCCTCCTAAGAGTCTAAAGTAAAATTAAAATTAATTCTCAACAGAGAATTAATTTCTCACTAGCACTGTAACTTCTTTGCTATTTTTCAGAACGATGCCCAGATATGGCTGACACTTCTTTTGTGTTATCCTAAATATTAGCTGAAGAGTAGCAAAGTAATGATTGGCTTAGACGGGCAAAGGCTGACAACTTTTTAAAACAAAGAACAAATAAACACTGAGAGATGGCAGTGCCAAAAGCACATTTCAGACTCAATGCTAGAGTCCTTAGTTAATTTCTGGAGCTGTGGAGAGCCATCCTTAACTTCACATAGCCTGGTTAGTAATCAGGCTTCCGTGCCCTGCTATGAAACTGATTGTTTCTTTGACAGGAAGATAAATTAATGAGTTTTTAATGGCACAGGAAGGAAATAGTAAAACATTTTCAAGGCTCTCATGGGTAGGGATGAGAACAAGAATTTACAGTTTGAGCAGAGCAGAAGGCAAAGGTTGAAGGCCTTAACTCAGGGGAAAACTGAGGTAGAGGACTTGTAGAAAGAGACAGAGAATTAGCATTCACAGAAGTAGTGATTATGACAAAGAGGAAGAGAGTTTCAAGAATTACAGAGTATTGATATTTTGTAACTGCTTACAAATAAATAAGAAAAGTTTAGTATCCCAATGTGAAAAAAGGGTTAAGTCTATGACCTTGCAGGTTGCAAAAAAAGAACTTAAAATAGTTGACAAATATATTAAAAATATTTACTTCAGTAGTAATCAATGCAGTACAAAATATTAAAATAAGCTACCATTTCAAATAACAAATTTGAGAACTATTTAAAAGTAATAATAATAATAATTTCATTATTATACTATCCAGCATTAGAATACAGAGAAATGGCTGATAGTAGAGGTATAAATGAATATAACATTTATTGAAAGCACTGTGTTCTTAGAGTTTTATATACCCTTTGACTCAGTTATTCTACTTTAGCAGACCATCCTAAGGAAATAATTGTGATGTTTTCTTAGATATAATTTCAACACGATTTATAATAGAAAAAACTGGAAACAATCTTGTACCATTAAGGTATTAAATAAATTACAATAAAACCACAAAAAATTGTATTAAAGAAGAGTAGTTAATAACATGGAAACATTTGTAGCTAACATGCAAGTCATAAAAGTGTATGTATATTATGATTCCATCAATACATCTAGAAGGACAAATGCTGGGGTTTTTTAAATTTACACATACTTTAAAATTTTCTCTATTATTCTTGAATATAAACAAAACAAGTAGTCATTTTAAGAACAAAAAGGATTAACTGTGCTAAACTAAAGATAAAGGCAAAATTTTACATTGGATTAGAGAATACTGTACAACAGCTTTTATGGAAACAATTTCTAAGAATTAGCTGGGGGAAAAGTCATATTACAGTAGGCTGAGAAGTAAATAGGAGTAAGAAAGCAGAGTGAAATTGTACTACTTTTCAAGTTTGCCCAAAAACTGAAGAAGAAAATTAGGACATGTGTTTGTTACAGAAAGTATAATACTGTACAATTATTTCTTTACATGTTCATGTACCCTATTAACCATGAGATCCTCTTCAAGAGCAGGGTCTATGTGTTTTCACTTTTGCATCTATCATTAGTGCTTACCACAATTCCAGGCACATAGAATTGGGGGTAACATAACACCTCATATTATGAAGTGTCTAAAACCCATGCAAGTATGACTTTTAGATACTATTAAACAATAGACTTGCACCAAACATATTTTAAGCCCAATCAACCAAATTTTATGGCCTTAATGCTGTCATACCTATGAGATCTAACCATAACTTTCCATGATATAACTTTCCTATTAAATTGGTTAGGTGATTTACAGAAAAAAAAAAAGAAAACCTCACTTTTCTCTAAGATTAAATATTTCACTAAGTCATAAAAAAATCTGATAGACTAAAATTCTAACTTACATCTTCAGCATTTGGAATTGTTGCAGATACAGCTACAAATCTCATTGGAATAATACTGCTGGTATTTTCTACAGCATGAGATAAAAACTGCACAGTTTTCATTCTGCTGACTACAACTTCAAGAGTTGGTCCACGATTTTCATCTTTTACAACGTGTATCTGAGAAAAAAATTAAGACTCATTAGCTATAAAAATAAAAATCTATCTAGTCAATTAAAATGTAAAACAATATTAAACACTCTTCCTTAAGAAAATAAGCATTTTCCACTTGAAGGGATAAAGCAAACATAGAGTTTGGTTGAAAATGTCTTGTTTCTTTATATCCATTCAAATCATCTCTTCATGTTTATCTCTGAAAGTGAATAACGTGTTCACTACCTCATCAATGAGAAACAATCGAACCAGTTGGACCCAAGAGTTGTCTCTCCATTTTCTAGTCATGCTATCCCATTTTTCCTAGAGAAAAAATGCAAGTGGTTTAACATGATAAGTAATTATAATAAGTATTATTAAGATGTTGGTAAAAATTTTAACATGACTTGTTACAAACGATGGACAATATTTTAGTTGATGTCTTAAAAGTATCCCAAAAGATACTTAAAGATTTTTTAAATTTTAAAGCATTTTGATAATCATGTGTTTAAAAAATTGAACCCCCATTTATTTTTTAAGTTTAATCAAAAATATTCAAAAGTAGAGTCTAATTACCCTTTCTAATCTCTACCAAGGTCCTCCTGCTACAATATGTAATATTTGGATAAAGAATACAAGTAATAAGTATGATAACAAATCATCCACAATAACAAACTGCCTATTCATATCTTTTGCCTGTTTACTCCATTTGGTTGTTTGTCTTTTACTTAATTGATTTGTTAGTATTCCTTATGTACCCTGAATACTAGTACGTATTGTTTGTTTGCTTCACATTGTAAATATAATCTTCTACTTTGTATTTTCTTTTAACTTTTTTCCACGGTGAAGAGAAAGAGATATTTGCTAATAAACCAAGGAAATAATAAAATATAAGCAACACCTACTGGAGTTGTCATAATAATATGGGCTTGCTGAATCTCAAATAGGTCATCCATTACTGTATCTCCAGTGAGTTCTTTACAGTTCAATCCTATTGGTCCAAATTTTTCTTTCCAATCATCAAAACGCTGACTACACAGGGCTTTTATTGGTGCCACTACAACAATATAAGATATTTATTTTAAATATCAGTGCAACTGAAAAATTATTTTCACAAATAGTTAATAAAGTTAGCACACATCTAGGTGTTGCCTAGTATTTATAAATTAAAAGTTAACAATATAAATATATTATTTAGAACTATAAAAGTAATCACCAAACAGAACTAAAAATAGAAAAAGAAGTGATTGCTCGGGAGATTGTAACTAAGAATGAAGAAAGGTAGGGCGGAAATTATCGCCCTTTGTGATCACTCATTTTTTTAACCATGTGTATAAATTATTTTGATGAAAAAAATTTTAACATATACCTAAAAAAAGAGAATGGAGGTTCCTATGGAAATTTCTCAAATTACAAAATGTTTGATTCTATTTGTTCATCTTCCCTGTCCTTTTAAAAATAAACATGTAAAGGCCAAATTCTCAATTCCAATACTATTTTTATTTATAAATCTGAGAAAATGTGTTTTGAATTTAATGTTAACAGATAAGACCAAATGTGACATGTCTTTATTTAAAAAGTATGGAAAACCAAGTAATAATTCTTATGTCTTGAATTTGAACTTATTTCTTACTTTTACCTCAATGGTTTATCATTATTATAATTAATTATCACTCTTTCAATATATAAATACTTACTGTAAACAATTTTAATGTTCGACCATGGCAAAGGTACTTCCATTAACAATCTTGTTATAGCTAGCTCAAACAATACAGTTTTCCCCGAACCAGTTGGAGCACAAATCACAAAATTCCTATCTGTATAAAGAAGCTAAAAAATAAAATTTAATCAACCATAGAATATACAGAAATTTTCAATTCTCAATTTGTTAGAAAATATGCCTTAAGAAGACTCTATGGAATAATAGTTCAAACATCTTTACCTCTAAACTTATTAAAATTATAAGCTGGCTCTAGGTCCATCACCCTCAAAAAATAAAACTATTAATAATTTATCACCTTGTTTGGTCAAAGTAATATGCTAGATAGACCTAGAAGAAAATAATTTCTTTAGCTTCCAGAAAAATTGTTATAAATCTAATAAATATAAACAACCCACCTATGAAAATTACATGCATTCATTTAACAAACATTTTTTGAGCTCTTATAATGTACCAGTCACTGAGTGTAGCACTGAAGACATAAAGATGAATGTGATCTAGTCTCTGCCCTTAGAGAGCACACAATCTAGTAAGAAAAGGCAGATAAGTAAATAATTAAACAAAATACTTACATCATCAAAGGCTTTGGACTGTATATAGTTGAAATATGGGAATTCTTTGAAAATACTTCTAAATTTTGCTGCTAAGAATAACATTAAGGAGTTAAATATCTCAGAATTTTAAAAATCGGTTACTCTTAACTTAAAAATTAAGTTAATATTGACTTCGACAATATTTAATGATGATGCTTAATACTTGCTATTTTATCATAAGAAAGGAATTAACAGATATAGAGGGAAGGACCGAGATGGCAACATAGGAGGCTCCTGAACTTCCATCCTCCCATGGATCCACTGAACAAACAGCTACACGTGGAGCAATTCCCTCTGAGAAAAATCCCCAAACTAGCTGAATGATTCCTTTACAACAGATGAATGAGAAAATACCTACATCAAAATGGGTGGGAAAGACTGAGAAACTCTTGCCATAAATCCCACTCCTGGCACATCACCATACAATTGGGAAGAAACCCCCAACTCCCAGATGCTCCCTGAGGAGCAGAGGGTTTGGACCACACATCTAGTGCCCCAATTTTTAAGGCTCCTGCCTGAGGGATGGGCTCTCAGAACACCCAGTTCTAGAAGCCGAAAGGGCTCGCATTTACAAGCAAAGAAAATAAGCATCTTTTAAATGGGCACAGGAACATCCCACTACCCCTGCAGATATACATCCAGGCTCAGTGCAGAAGCGGCAGGCAAAAATGCCCATCTTCAGTTTCTCCCTGAAAGGAATTTTACTGCATACTTTCTCAGCTGCTGCCTGAGGTTCTGGCTTCTAATCAACCTGCATCTAGGTGCTGACTGACTGCAATCCTCCCCTTTGGGACACTGATGGATCTTTGCACACCCTTAACTTCTGTGAGCCACTAAGAACAAAGGCAGAGGCTTGGATAATCACAAAGGTTTGACAGGTAACTAGGAGCCCAGGCCAGGTTGACTGACAAGGTTCATCTCTTATACCAGACCAGTCTCTCAAGACTGGGGAGGTACCTGTTTTGTCTAACGTTCAGAGACCAAGACAGAAAGTCAAGAAAAAGAAGAAACAGGGGAATATGTTTTAAAAATAAATAAATAAATAAACCTCCATTAAACAGAATTTAATGAAACAGAAACAAGTGATTTACCTGATAGTTCAAAATAACACATAAAGATGCCCATCAAGGTCAGGAAAGCAATGCATGAGCAAAATGAGAATTCCAACAAAGTCATATAAAATATTAAAAAGTACCAAACAGAAATCATAGAGCTAATGAATAGAATAACTGAACTGAAAATTTCAATAGAAGGTTTCAACAGAAGACAGATCAACTGAAAGAAAGGATCAGTGAACTTGAAGACAGGGCAGTGGAATTAATGCAATCACAGGAGCAAAAGGAAAAAAAAAAGAGTGAGAAAGAGTGAAATCAGCTTAAGGAACTTATGGGACACCATCAAGTGGACGAATATACACATTATAAGGGTTCCAGAAGAAAAAGAGATAAAGGGGAATAAAGCTTATTTAAAGAAATAATGGCTGAAAACTATCCTAGCCTGGGGAAAGAAACAGACATCCAGATCCAAAAATCCCAGAAATTACTAAAGAAGGTGAATCTCAAGAGACCCACACTGAAACTCACAGTAATTAAATTTCCAGAAGTTAAAGACAAAGAGAGAACCTTAAAAGCAGCAAGAGAAATGCAACTTGCTACATACAAAGGAATGCCCATAAGATTGAGTGAATATTTCAGCAAAAACCTTGTAGACCAGATTGTGGAATGATATATTCTGGGTGCTGAAAGAAAAAACTGCCAACCAAGAATATTTTACCTGGCAAAGCTGTCCTTCAGAATTGAAGGAAAAATAAAGAGTTTTCTAGACAAACAAAAACTGAAGGTGTTCATCACTAGACCAGCTTTACAAGAAATGCTAAAGGAAGTTCTTTCAAGATGAAATGAAAGGATGCTAATTAGTAACAGGAAAACATATAAAGGTACAAAACTCACTGATAAAGGTTGATACATAATTGCATTCAGGATACTCTAATATTGTAATGGTGGTAGTTAATCACTTATAACTGTAGTATAAATGTTAAAAGACAAAAATACTGTATCTATAATAATTTATTAATGGAGACACAATATTAAAAGATATAAATTATGACATTAAAAACATAAAATGTGAGAAAGTGAATGTAAAATTGTAGAGCTTTTGTACGCATTCAGTTAGTTTTATCAGCTCAAAAGAGACTGTTAAAACTGCAAGATTGTTTTATGCGAGTCTCAAGGTAACTACAAAGCAAAACTCTACAGTTGATACACAAAGATAAATAGAAAAGAGTAAGAACATACCGCTACAGAAAATCATCAAATCACAAAGGAAAAGAGCAAGAGGAGAAGAAAGGAGCAACAGAACTACAAAACATCAGAAAACAATAAAATAACAGTAAGTCCAACCTATCAATAAATACTTTAAATGTAAATGGACTAAATTTTCTAATCAAAAGTCATAAAGTGGCTGAATGGATTTAAAAAAACAGGACTAAATTATTTGCTGCCTATAAGAGACTCATTTCAGCTTTAAAGACCCACAAAGAAAGTAAAGGGATGGAAAAAGATGTTCTATACAAGTGGAAATCAGCAGAAAGTAGAGGCAGCTCTACTTACATCAGACAAAATAGACTTGAAGCCAAAAACTGTAATAAGAGACAAAGAGGTCATTATAATTATATAATCCTCCATTGGGAGGATACAGCAACTGTAAATACTTATGCACCCAACATTGGAACACCTAAATATATAAAACAAATATTAACAGATCTGAACATAGAAATAGACAGCAATACAAGAATAGCAGGGGGCTTCAAGACCCCACTTTCAATAATGGATAGATCATCCAGAAAGAAAACCAATAAGGAAACATCAGACTTAAACTATACCTTACACCAGATGGCTCTAACAGATATACACAGAGCATCCCCTTCAGCAGCAACAGAATACACATTCTTCTTAAGTGCACATGGAACATTCTCCAGGAAATATCATATGTTAGGGCACAAAAAAAGTCTTAAGTTTTAAAAGAAGACTGAAATCATATCAAGCACCTTTTCCAACCACAATAGCATGAAACTAAAAATCAATTAAAAGAAGAAAACTGGAAAATTCACAAATATATGGAGATTAAACAACATGCTCCTGAACAACTATTAGGGTCAAAGAAGAAATCAAAAGGGAAATCAAAAACATACCTTGAGACAAATGAAAATGGAAACACAACATACCAAAACTTTTGGGATGCAATAAAAAGCTGTTTTAAGAGGGAAGTTTATAGTAATAAGTACAAAAATGAAGAAAAAAGAAATATCACAAATAAACAACCTAACTTTACACCTCAAGGGATGGGAAAGGGGGAACAAAATAAGTCCACAGTTAGCAGAAGGAAAAAATAACAAAGACTGGAGCAGAAGTAAATAAGAGACCAGAAAAACAATAGAAAACATCAATGAAACAATGAGCTGGGTCTTTTTGAAAAGATTAACAAAATTGACAAAACTATAGCTAAGATAACTAAGAAAAAAAGTAGGGATGATTCAAATAAATAAAATCAGAAATGAAAGAGGAGAAAACACAACTGATAAGACAGAAATACTAAGGATCATAAGAGACTACTATGAACAATTATATGCCAAAAAGTAGATAATCTAGAAGAAAAGGAAAATTCCTAGAAACGAGAACCTATCAAGGCTGAATCATGAAGAATAGAAAATCTGAACAGATCAATTACTAGTAAGGAGACTGAATCAGTAATCAAAAATTTCCCAACAAAGTCCAGGACCAGATGGCTTTACTGGTGAATTTACCAAATATTTTAAAAGAATTAATACCAATCCTTCTCAAACTCTTCCAAAACCTAAAAGAGAAGGGAATGCTTCTAAACTCATTTTATGAGGCCAGCATTCCACTGATACCAAAGCCAGATAAGAACACCATAAGAAAAGAAAATTACAGGACAATATCCCTAATAAACATAGATGCAAAAACTTCAACAAAATTTTATGAAACTGAATTCAACAGTACATTAAAAGGATCATACCCCATGATCAAATGGAATTTATTCCTGGGATATAGGATGGTTCAACATCCACAAATCAATCAACATAATATACTGCTTTAACAAAGCAAAGAATAAATATCATATCATCTCAATAGATGAGGAAAAAGCATATGACAAAATACAGCATCTTTTCATGATAAAAACTCTCAAGAAACTGGGTACAGAAGGAATACACTTCAACATAATAAAGGCTGTATATAACAAGCTCACAGCTAACATTCATACCCAATTATGAAAAGCTGAGTTTTTCCTCTGAGGTCAGGAACAAGACAAGGATGTCCATTCTTGCCACTTTTATTTAGCATAGTATTAGATATCCTAGACACGGCAATCAGACAAAAAAAAAAAAAAAAAAAAAAAAGAAAAGGAATCCAAATTGAAAATGAAGAAGTATAACTGTTTCTATTTGCAGGCGACAAGAAACTATATATAGAAAAACCAAGACTCCACACACACAGACCAAAACAAAACAAAACAAAACAAATAAACAAATTAAAAAAACTGTTACAACTAATAAACAAATTTAGTTAAGTTTCAGAATACAAAATCTATATACAAAAATCAGTTGTATTTCTATACAGTAAAAATGAAATATCAGAAAGAATAATGAAGCAAATAATCTCATTAACAACACCATCAAAAAGAATAAATACTGAGGAATAAATTTAACCAAGGATGTAAAAGATCTGTAAACTGAAAACTATAAGACACTGATGAAAGAAATTGAAGACACAAATTAATGGAAAGATATTTCATATTCATGGATTCAAAGGATTAATATTGCTGAATGTCCACACTACCCTAAATGATCTACAAATTCAATGCAATCACTATCCAAACTCCAAATGCATCTTCACAGAAATAGAAAAAACAATCCTAAAAATCATATGAAACCACACACACACACAAAAAACATAAAACAGCTAAAGAAATCCTAAGAAAGAAGAACAAAGCTGGATGTAACACATTTCTTGATTTCAAACTATATTACAAAGCTATGGTAATCAAAGCAGTATGGTACTGACACTAAAAACAGACACATAGATCAATGGAGCAAAATATCCAGCCCAGAAATAAAGCCATGCGTATATGGTCAATTAATTTTCAACAAAGGAGTCAAGAATTGGGAAAGCATAATCATTTAAATAAATGGTGATGGGAAAACTGTATATCCACATGTAAAAGAATGAAACTGGACCCCCATCTCACACCATACACAAAAATAAACTCAAAATGGATTAAAGACTTAAACATAAGACTTGAAATCATAAAAGTCCTAGAGGAAAACAAAGAGGAAATGCTTCTTGACACTGGTCTTAGCAATGATGTTTTGGATCTGAAACCAAAAGCGAAGGCAACAAATGCAAAAATAAACAAGTGCGACTACGTCAAACTAAAAAGCTTTTGCACTGCAGAAGAAACCATCAACAAAATGAAAAGGCAACCTATGGAATGGGAGAAAATATTTGCAAACCAAACATCCAGGGCTTCCCTGGTGGTGCAGTGGTTGAGAGTCCACCTGCCGATGCAGGGGACACAGGTTCGTGCCCCGGTCCGGGAAGATCCCACATGCCACAGAGCGGCTAGGCCCGTGAGCCATGGCCGCTGAGCCTGCGCATCCGGAGCCTGTGCTCCGCAACGGGAGAGGCCACTACAGTGAGAGGCCCGCGTACTGCAAAAAAATAAATAAATAAATAAAAATAAAAATAGGCAAAGGACTTGAATAGACATTTTCCCAAAGAAGACATACAAATGGCTAACAGCACATGAAAAGGTGCTTATCATCAGTAATCATTAGGAAAATGCCAATCAAAACCACAGTGAGTTGGCACCTAACAGCTGTTAGAATGGCTATAATCAAAAAGATAAGAGATAAATGCTGGCAAGGATATGGATGAACAGAACCCTTGTACACTACTGGTAAGAATATAAACTGGTGCGGTCCTTATGGAAAACATTATGGGGTGTCCTCAAAAAATTTAAAATAGAAGTACCACATGGTCCAGCAATCCCTGGGTTATATCCAAACGAAACAAAATCAGTATCTCAAAGAAATATCTGTATAGCCACGTTCATTTCAGCATTACTCACAGTAGCCAAAGTATGGCAACAACATAACCATTAAGAAATGAATGGATAAAGAAAATATGTATACAACAGAATATTATTCAGCCTTTAGGAAGAAGGAAATTATGCCTTTTGTGACAACAAGGATGAAACTGGAGAGCATTATACAAAGTGAATTAAGCCAAACAGAAAGACAGATCCTTTCTGTGATATCTGCATGATATCACTTATAAGTTGAATCTTAAAAAAAAAAAAAGTCAGACATAAAAATAGTACAATGAATGGTGGTTGCCAGGGGCTGGGGGTATGGGAGAAACAGAGGCTGGTAAAAGAGTACAAACTTTCAGCTATAAGATGAGTAAGATCTGAGGATCTAATGTATAAAATGGTGAGTAGAGTTGAAAATACTGTATTGTATAACTGAAATTTGCTAAGAGAGTTGAACTTAAGTGTTAACTGTTCTCATCCAAAAAAACAAAAAAAAAAAGGTAAATATGTGAGGTGATGGATGTGTTAACTAACTTGATGATGTGAACATTTTGTAATGTATACATTTATCAAACTATCATATTGAACACTTTAAATGTACTATAATTTTATTTGTCAATTATACCTCAATAAAGCTGGGGTGGTGGAGGAATTAAAATTATTCCAGTCCCCAGTCACCTTCCATATTCTGAAAAGAACTTGTAAAGTCCTTATGGAGAAACAAGGTTATATAAGGGTTATACTTTGACAATTAGATCTGATAGAAGAGATGCAAAAACATATATAAAAGTATATCAGAACTAAGAATGTAGTTTATCTTTTCCAGAGTAGTATTTTTTTCTTATTCATCTTGATGAGGCCATTTGATATTTATCTCTTCTTTAAAATTCCAAATTTCATTTTTTAACTGTTGATTATGTTTCATTAGCTGATGTGTGTTGCTGCTGGTCACCTGACCCTGAATTCCTTTGTTTTTGGTAATTTCGTTGTGCTAAGTGGTGGATTTAATTGCAATTATCAGCATACTGGCTCAACAAGGACTTAAATCATCCTTCCTCTAAGAAAGCTCAAAAATATTAATAGATATAAAGAATAAACTGTCCCCTCTCCAAATTAAGAGTCTATTGCCAGTTTGGGAGATATTTGTACTTGCATGGATTCTTATTAGTCTGAATCACATTTGTCAACTACATTTATGAAACACTATGCAGAATATTAGACTCAGAAAACTGCAGGAAGTTGTAAATAAAGAAGAAAATGAGTTCCTGCAACTGAGGCTGTTACAATCAATTAGGAGATATAAAACAGATAATATATCTGAGAACACAAATACATAGTTATTTAAGCAATTATATTTTTATGAAGATATTAAAAAACTGATGGATTGTGATAAGTGGTCCTGATAAAAGTTAAATCAGAGCATATTACTTCTCTGCTCAAATTCCCCCATTTCTCTCAAAGTATATGGCCACAAGGCCCTACATAATCTTGCCTCCCCACTCCACCTTTGTGTTTCTGACCTCATGTCCTACTACTCTTGCTTCTGACTCATTTCCTCTGGCTTTAGTGGACTCTTTTATGTTTTTCAAAAACATCAGCCATGTTTTTGCTGTAAAGCCTTCCCTCTGCCTAGATTGTTCTTCCCTCCATATTTCCTTGGCTCTTTCACTTCCTTCATGTGCTTACATCTCAACTTCCAAAGAAGACACACCCTAACTACTCTATTTAATTCTAATCCTGAGCCCCATTCCAGAATTCCCAATTTAATCTCCTTTACTCTGCCCCACTTTTTTCTTTTTTCATATTACTCATCACCGTCTAAAATACTATATGACTTATTTATATACTGTTACAATTGTTCTGATCTATCCTCTTCCCCACCCCCATCCCAATGTTAACTTCTCAAGGGCAAGAATTCACTGTCTGTTTTACTAACTGACATAGCCCAAATGTCTGGCACACATTAAGAGCTCAATTAATACAGGCTTGCATTTATTAAATCAAGCAGATAATTTATAAACCTTCATTTTACTTTCAATTGTGCACTGTGTCAGAATACTCATTCCAAAACAAAAATGTAATACTGAGTTTGTCAATCCATCAGTTTTTGAACGAATCTCATTTTTCCTTCAAAATATATCTCTTCCTTTAAAATATTTATTTGTAACAAGCCCACAAGTGGGTCATCATGCTGGTTTTTCTCTCATCAGGTAATTCCACATCAATTTACACTCACAAAAATGAATCTATGATTCAGAGTAGATGTAAAATCAGTTTCTAGCTCATGAGAAAACTCAGCTACTAAGTATACCATTTATCACCATTATCAACACTTGATATCAAATTTTTCCTTTTTTTCTTTTTTTTTTTTTTTTTTCAGTACGCGGGCCTCTCACTGTTGTGGCCTTTCCCGTTGCGGAGCACCAGGTCCCGGCGCCTTCCCAGATCGGGGCACGAACCCGTTTCCCCTGCATCGGCAGGCGGGCTCTCAACCACACTGCGCCACGGGAGGCCCCAAATTTTTCCTTTTGTCTGAAGAATTCTCAGCAGTCTCACTGCAATTACATGTTATAACGGGATGCGGGGTGGAAGGAGCGGAATGTCTGCAGAACTGAAAATGACAACCGTACTGTAGCAGGATCAATCTGACCAAACTTCTATTGTCCTGAGGATTCAAATATAGTAAAATATTGTAAAATAATCAGAAAATAAGTCCAAGTAATCCTCAAACTCTCAAATTATCGTAACTAGCATTCAGTCTTCCACTTTAAATATACACTTGGAAACAATAAAGTGCAGCAAGTTGAACAAGTTTGACAGCAAATGAACTTTTTGGACAATAAATCAATGGACACAAGAGTAGGCAGTAGTCTAGCTAACAAAGAGACCTAAACAACAGAACCACTTCAGCTATGCTAAGATCGCAAGAAAATCTTTATAAAACTCTTCAAAAATTAGTCACATTATGGCAAGTTCAGGTATGGGATAAGAATTTTCCATCATACAGATAATGAAACTACTTTTAACTGTTTACTGCTAACCTATTTCCTACATTCCCACACTATTTAGATCACCAGAGAGAAGGAAGTGCAACAAGACTGAGACAACATGATGAAGAGGAGCACTAATGGCTGGCCATTTCTGACATTATTATATCATATATAACCCTTTTATTGTCCCCTCCTCCCATTCTAATTCAGTTCAGTTATATGCACTGGAGGCAATTTTTCACAAGTGGTCAACCAAACATCTTCTAACTATACTTCAGAATTCTCAGTCCCCAGAGTACCCAGGATTAGAATCACACATCCCTAGATTTCTCTAGCTCAACGGCCCCATATCTGGAATTCACTGTTTTGCCAACTAGATCATAACTTTTGTGGATTCTAGAGCCTTCCCCAGCTTTGAGTCACTAATTCTATAATCCTAAAGCATGGCTTAGGTAATGTAACTTGACATGCTCAAAAATATTGCATGGTTTCTCTTCATGGCTTAGTAAATATATTAAAAATAAAAATAAAAGCTTCTTGGTATTCATGGCATTAAATGATCTAATACTAAAATACCTATCCATCATTATTTCCTCTTATTCCTTTTTTTTAAAAAAAATACAATTCCTTTTTACTGCATTTTTTAAAAATTTATTTATTTTTTTGGCTGTGTTGGGTCTTCATTGCTGTGCGTGGGCTTTCTCTAGTTGCAGCAAGTGGGGGCTACTCTTCATTGTGGTGTGCAGGTTTCTCATAATGGTGGCTTCTCTTGTTGCAGAGCACAGGCTCTAGGCATGCAGGCTTCAGTAGTTGTGGGGCTCACAACTACTCAGTAGTTGTGGCTTATGGGCCCTAGAGTGCAGGCTCAGTAGTTGTGGCACAGGGGCTTAGTCGCTCCACGGCATGTAGGATCTTCCCAGACCAGGGCTTGAACTCGTGTCCCCTGCATTGGCAGGCAGATTCTTAACCACTGCGCCAGAAGGGTAGTCCCCCTACTACTCCTTTAATCATAACTTTTTTCACCCAAACTGGAATGCTTGTTCTTTCCAAACATATTCCATACTTTCTTACCCTTGCCCTTGCTCATGGCTACTCTTTTGCCAGAACAACTTCTCCTCTTTATACGGCTTTCAATGAATTTGGAGATAAGAAGATACATAAGGCTTGGTCCTTGCCTTCAAGGAGTTCATAGGTCATAGGGAAATAGTTACAGAAACAGCTGATGAGTTATAATTAAATAGAATAAGTACACTGTTACAGACATATACAAAGTATCAAAGAAGCAAAGAGAATGTTACCTCCAGAACACACATATATACTCAAAATAATTACGTTGGAAATACTCAAAATAATTACGTATGTAAATAGGTATAATCTGCAAATTAGGTTCTTTCAAAAATTACTAGATTTGTAAAAATGTCCCCAGTCCATAGAATATCCCATTCTCAGTCATTTCCCCTACCCATGTTTATACCAATACACTGTCCTTACACAAAATATAGGAAATTATCTGTATCAATTTGTAAGTAAAAATGCTCACAGTTCATTCAGTAATACAAATCTCATATCTGTACTTGTCACAGACTGGTAACAGTTCACAACTGGTACCAGTCCACAGATCACACTTTCAGTAGCACTATCACACATATTGGGACTCTTACATGACCCAAAAGATTCACTTTTCCCTCTTCTTCTTTGTCAACCAAAACAAACAAACAGAAACACAATGAAACAAAATGTTTTAAAATTATGACTTCAAATATAATGCTGCTATAGTAAACTAATTTAAAGGATACGGATTTCTGTGACAGCCTTCAAGGAATTGAAACCATTTTCTGTTACCCCTAAAAAAAAAATCCTACATACTTATGCATATTTTTAATCTTTTCCATAAAAGCTACTTCAATAAAATTTGTATTACTTTTTTGAGAGCACAGTTAAAACAATATTAGATCACAGTTTAAAAAACAATGCAATATAGTAAAGAAATTGTACATAGAGACAGCCTACTCAAATTTTTGTATCCTTACCTATGCTAAGAAATACAGACTAGACTGTACTTTTAGAAAACCAACTGAAAAAGCAAGGAATTACCTTGAACTTCATAAGGCTGGGAGGCAACTGAAAAAGATGGTCCTTTGATTATGCCTTCTCTGATTTCAGAAGCAGAAAAAGTATCACTGGCTCTAAACATATTAATGTCTGAATATTGAGGTTTCTGATTACTATTGCTATATTTCCATGATTTCCCTTTGCTCATTTCCATTTGGACAGTTTTCACTGAGCCAATAGGAGAGTCCAAGTTTACTCTGTCATTGGAATAAGCACTTCCATGTATATTGTCAGATACTTTAAATAATCTGCAAAACAAAACATATTTACATTTATAATAGTTACTTAGAATGTGAAAAACTAGCATAAAATTGGTCCCTTTAAAAATACCTACAGATTTTGGTTTATTAGAACACAAAAGCTAATCATTCTCCTAAAGTATAATTTGCTAAATTTACCACTGAATTATTTCTTTTCCTAACACTCAGATAAATCCATCTGTGGTAGCCAGCCTCTGAGATAGTTCCAATGATCCTTGTTTCCTGGTGCTCACCCCCTTTATTAGTCACATTCCTTGAAACAGGACTGGCTTATGAGACTAGCAGAGTACTGCGGAACGACAAGCGTGTGACATCTAAGGCTAGGTCATAAAAGATTGTCATTTCCACATGGTCTCTTGGATCACTCACTCTAAGGGGAGCTAGCCACTATATCATGAGACCACTGAAGCAACCCTATAGAGAGGCCCATGTGGACAGGTACTGAGACTTCTTGTCAGTATCCAGCACCAACTTTCCAAACACTGTTCAATAATCATTTTAGTGTAAGAAATAGTTCTTTATAAAGTTCTAGAAAACAAAGAAAGGCCATCGTATGATTGTAATTTACTATATTTGACTGATTCAAAGACAATCCATCAAAGTAATTTGTTCACAATAGCTCTAAGGGAAGAAGTGACCAATAGGGTTCCTAATACAAGGGACTAATATAAGGGACTAGCACCTAATATAAGGGACTAGCACCTTATAGAATAAGTAAAAGGGTGATGGCAGGTTATCAGTCTTACAGAATTCTGTAAGGAATGACACCCAAATAAGTACTGTACAAATCAGAATACTTTCTAAATTATTTTGACTATTAATCTTAATGACAGGATTTTGTATGAGAAAGACCAATCTTTCAAAAAACTAGAGAGAGAAATGTATTTTAGAACAAACTGTGGAGTTGCATCCTCCAATGCCACCAGTTCTATTTTTGAAGACAGAAAATTCAAAAGCAGATGGTTAGTCTTAGATAATATAATAGAATCCCATTACGAAATGGTATTGAAGACAAGGAAAACACTTATGCCACAAGATGACTCCTTGCTACATGCTGTGATATCAGTTAAAAGGACAGACTTTGGAATCAGACACACCTGAATATAAATCCAAAGCTCCTCCACTTTCTAGCTGCATGACTTTAGAGTTTGAAATAGGTTTTTCAAACCATAAAAATATTATCCACATACTAGTTATCTAAATTCTCTGAACCTCAGATTCTTCCTAGGTCCTCTGGAACTCCCACTCCACATTCTCCATATCCTCAGCTTCTTTACTGAATTTTATATTTACTTCCTGGTCTTAACAAAAATATTTATTTGTCCTAGAAAACTCTTGCTCCTTAAAAAACTCTTAAGTGGAAAAAACTGCTAACTCTCCCACATCCAATGTATTGATGGTTGAGAGTCTTCTTCTCCACCCCAAATCTACATCATTACTTTTCCACTCTCTCACAAAAGTATCTGTGCTGTCTAGCTATACCACCTTGTAACCCGCCTCATGGCATGTATCATATATCAACCTCTGGTCACTTTAGAATCTTTTCCTCTCAATCCCAAACTCTGCCATCATCTGGGTTACTTCAACACTCATGTAGACAACCCATTTGAAATCCTACCCTCTCAGTTTCTTAGGCTTTTATCTTCAGTGGCTTTCTCCCTCACATGATCTCAGTCACCTACTCTCTCACCTTAGACATTATCATTATCCAGAACTGCTCCTCTTTTCAAATCAACGATCCCGACATATCATTCTCTGAACACAACCTCCTATCCTTTTAGCTTGTTTGCTCAAGGTACCAATGAGGTCAAAGAACAAAATTACTATAATTAATCTCCTTATTTTTTCCTAAACCATCTTTCCCTTCATTTTTCTCACATACCTTTAATGAATTTAATACCACGACCTATCTTTTCGACCACTCTCTTACCAATATTCTAAACTCCTCTTCCCCTTTAGCCTTTTATCATACTATCTTGCAAATCTGCAATTCTAGATGAATCTAACTATCTATTGTTTTTTATAATTGCAACTGGGTGGTGGAACACTACTGGAAAAAGTACAACTGTTAGGTAGATGAGTTATATTAAAATTCAAAGTCATCATTAGAAAGACTGAAGAAACAAAATCAATGTACAAAAATCAACTGTATTTCTATACACTTTCAATGGACAATCTGAAATTCCATTTAAAATAACATCAAAAAGAATAAAGTACTTATGAGTAAATTTAACAAAATAAGTATAAGACTTGTCTACAGAAAACCACAAAACATCTTTGAAAGAAATTAAAGAAAACCTAAATAAATGGAAAGATATCCCAGTTCATAGATTGGGAGATTTAATGATATTAAGATAGCAATAGTCATCAGGTTACCTACAGATTCAATACAATCCTTATCAAAATCCCAGCTGGCTTCTCTGCAGAAATTGACCAGCTTATCCTAAAATTCATACGAAAATGCAAATAAATCAGAATAGCAAAAAAATCTTGAAAAAAAGGAACAAAGTTGGAGGACTCACACTTCCTGATGTAAAACTTTACTATCAATACAAAGCTACAGCAATCAAGAAAATGTAGGATATGCCATTGTGAAAAATATCCTTATGCCAGGCATAAGGACAGACATACATATCAATAGAATAGAATTGAGAGCATGGAAAAAAACCTTTGTGTGGTATAATAGAAAATATATGTTTGGTTTTTGTTCCCAGTTCCTGGCACAGAGCTCCTGAAACCTTTGGAATTCCCTGCTTGACAGAAGTGATAGAAGCATCTTTTGTTATTCATAATAAGCCCCTTTGAATCATACCTGAGTTTATGCTAATGAGGTGACTCTTGTCACCTAGACAGTTTCAGGATGGGGACCTATCACCAGAAAGAACTAAACTTGATTAGAGGGTTGAGATTTTCAGCTCCACTCCCAACATCCAAGGAGGGGAGAAAGGCTGGAGATTGAGTTCAATCACCAATAGCCAATGATTTAATCAATCATGCTTATGTAATGAAACCTCCATGAATAAAAAATTCCTAAATGACAGGGGGTTCGGAGAGCTTCTTGACTGGTAACACATCAAGGTGCTGAGAGAGTGACACACTCAGAGAGGGTATGGAAGCTCTGCACACTGTTCCTCTCCATACCTTGCCTTATGCATCTCCTCCATTTGGCTGTTCCTAAGTTGTAACCTTTATAATGAACTGGTAAACATAAGTAAAGCATTTTTCTAATTCTGTGAGTAATTCTAGCAAATTATTAAACCCAATGTGGGGTAGTGGGAACTCCCAAATTTGTAGTCTGCAAGGCAGAAATGTCAGTAGCCTGGCACACTATTTGTGGCTGGCATTTCAAGTAGGGCAAAGGACTGAACCCTTAACCCATGTGGTCTGATGCTAACTCCAGGAGTTAGTATGAAAACTGAATTGAATTGTTGGAGACGCATTGGTGTTGATGAATCAGATAATTGGATGGTGTAAGAAAACCCCCAGACCTTCCATTTATGGTTGATTGATTGTCAGTGAGGGTGCCATGACATTCCATGGAGAAAGAATAGTTTTTGTTTTTGTTTTTTAACAACTGGATATATACGTGCAAAAGAATGAAGTTGGACCCTACCTTGCACCATACTGAAAAGTTAACTCACAATGGATCATAGATCTAAATTTAAGAGCTAAATTTATAAAACTCCTGGAAGAAAATGTGGGAGTAAGTCTTTGCAAACTTGGATTAGGCAATGGTTCCTTAGATAGGACACCAAAAGTCCAATCAACATAGGACACCAAAAGTCCAGTCAAAAATTAGAAAAATTGAACTTAACTTCATTAAAATTAAAAACTTTTGGGCTGCTAAGGATACGGACAAAAAAGTGAAAAACAACACACAGAATGTGAGAAATTATTTGTAAATCATATAACTGATGAGGGATTTTTATCCAGAATAAAGAACACTTACAACTCAACAATAAAAAGACAACACAATTAAAAAAACAGGCAAAGGATCTGAATAGACATTACTCCAAAGAAGATATAAAAATAACGAATAATCACATAAAAAGTTGCCCGACATCTTTAGTCAGTAGAAATATGTAAATCAAAACCACAATGGTACATGTCACACCCACTAGTATGGCTATAATAAAAAAGACAGACAACAAGTGCTGGCAAGGACCTGGAGAAATCGGATTCCTCATATATTGCTAGTGGGACTGTTCAGTAGTACAGTTACTTTGTAAAATAATTTGGCAGTTTCTCAAAAAAGATAAATATCGAGTTACCATATGACCCAGCAATTCCACTTCTAAGTATAAATCCAAAAGAATTAAAATACATTTGACCCTTGAACAACATAGGTTTAAACTGCACCAGATCACTTATACTCGGAATTTTTTTCTTCAGTAAATACTACTATGGTACTACACGATCTGAGGTTGGCTGAATCCACTGATGCAGAACTGTGGATAGAGAGGGCCAACTATAAAGTTATACTTCATTTTTTGACTTCCCAGAAGGTCAACACACCCCTAACCTCTGTGTTGTTCAAGGGTCAAATGCATATATTCACACAAAAATGTATACATGAATGTTCATAGCAACATTATTCATAATAGCCAAAAAGTGGAAACAACTCAAATGTCCATCAATTGATAGATCATTAAACAAAATGTGATATACCCATTCAATGAAATATTATTTGGCCATAAAAAAAGAATAAAATACTGATACATGACATAACACGGATGAACCTTGAAAATGTTATGCTAAGTGAAAGAAGCCAGACACAAAAGGCCAGATATTGTATGACTCCACTTACATGAAATGTCTAGAATAGGTAAACCCACAGAAACAGAAAACGATTAGTGGTTATCAGGGGCTAGATGGGGGAAGGAGGAATGGGGAGGGACTGTTAATGAGTATAGAGTTTCTTTTGGGGCAGCAAAAACATTTTAAAATTGGAGAGTAGTGACGGTTGCACAACTCCGTGACTTACACTAAAATCCATGAACTGTACACTTCAAAATAATGAATTTTATGATATGTGAATTACATGTTAATAAAATTTATTTTAAAATTCATAGACATCAACCTCAACTGGGCTCTTTACAGTGTCCAAAAATCCTACCATTATTCTAATTAGTTGCTTTCCCATTCTCCACAATTTCTTCCACTCTTCTCATACTTGCTCAATACCCCCACTTTTCCCCTCAAACTCCACAGATGACTTTGCCTCTTATGTCACAGAGAAAACAAAAAATGTCAACTAGATCTCTTCTGAATCCTTAACCCATACATCCAATTGTCTTTTGGACAATTTGTAAGTACCCAAAGTCAACATGTCCAAATCTGTACTCATCACCTTCCCCTATTCTTCCTTTACAGTTTTCTGTATCATGAAAGAACACTATCATCCTTCATCATTCTGGCTCAAGCCAGAAACCTAGGAGTCAGGTCTCATATCCAAATGTCATTTAAGTCCTGTGGGAATTCTATCTCCTAAAAAACTTTGAACTTTCTCATTCCTGTTATCTCAGCCCTAGGTCAGGCTACCATCTTCTCTCACCGACACTAATAAAATAGCCTAAGTGACCCTTCACAATGTATTCTAGCTCTCTTCTAATTTATCATACTGGAGCCAAAATGGACATTAAATAAAAAAGAAAATCTAATTTTACTCCTCTGCTTAAAACCCAGGACCTTAGAACAATGGTTCTCAAACTTTAGTGTGCATAACAATCATCTAGAAAATTTGTTAAAACTTTGGATTCCTGGGTCCCATCCCCACCTTTATCCAGAGTGTGATTCAATACATCTAAGGTAGAAAGCAGGAATCCAAATTTTTAACAAGCACTCCAGGTAATTCTGATGCAGAGAGTTCATGGGCCACAGTTTAATAAGCACTGCCTAAATGTACAAAGTGTTTCATGGCCTACAAGACTCTGAATGGCTTGGCCCCTCCAAACCTTATCTCTTAGCATTCTCTCTTACTTAAACTAAAGAAAAATTTCTAAGAATAAGCCAAGCTCTGCGTTACCTTAGTACTTTTGCACATACTATTCCTTCTGCCTGGCACACTCTCCTTCTTTATTTGCATTCAGCTTGATTCTATTCCTCCTTAATGTTAAGCTTAAATACCATTTCCTCAGGAAAGTCTTCCCTGATTGTGCAGAGCAGATTAGGACCTCATATTAACAACAGTTCTCAAATGGGGGTCAAGATTCAGAGAGTTCATATGATCAAAAGAATTTTCATAACACTTTTTTCCATAATTTTAATTTATAATATGGCTAAATATCAATAGATATAACCCAAATAAGCAAAACCTCTATGGGAATCCTCAGTAATTTTTAAGGGTAAAGGGGTCCTGAAAACAAAGTTTGAGAACCTCTGCTCTAACCATATATCTCATCAAAATAATTGTGGTGCAAAAAGTATTCAATCAATTATTTTTATTTACTATCTGCCTTTCCCTCAATAAACTGTAAGTTCTCTGAAGGCAAGAACCTATGGCTAGAATCCCACAGTTAACAGAGTGTCTATGACATAGTAGACTTTGTTTTTTTCTTTATTTGCTTTTTAATATTTATTTATTTATTTTGGTTGCACCGGCTCTCAGTTGGGGCATGCAGGATCTTTAGTTACAGTGTGAGGGATCTTTTAGTTGTGGCGTGCGGACTTCTTAGTTGCAGCATGTGAACCCTTAGTTGCGGCATGTGTGCGGGATCTAATTCCCCAACCAGGAATCGAACCCCAGCCCCCTGCATTGGGAGCACGGAGTCTTACCCAATGGACCACCAGGGAAGTCCCTGGTAGACTCTATTTGTTGTTGAAATTTTTCTCATTCAGATTCTACCATACTTCATACGTCTGGACATACACATAAATATTCAACTTTATCATTGAATATTATTTATTTCATTTAATTAATTACCTCTTGCAGAAGGCTGACGTGCTCTCTCCTTTATCTTGTGCAAAATTAATTAACTTCGTATCATCCGGAACATTTTTCTCAAGTGCTATCTCAGTGCCAGTGTGATTTTTCCATTTCTGAGAAGAACCATATGTCAGCTTGCCAGCAACATGTAAGTCACTGTTACCTGCCCCTCCAAAATTTAGATCATCTTCTTCATATTCATTAGAAGGGAAGGCAAATTGGAATTTTTGTGTTTGTGAAATATAATTTGTGTCTTCATTAGTGATCTTCAAATTTGATGGTAACATTTTTGACTTCTTTCTCTGACCTACAAAAATGGATTTTAATTACTACATGTTCTCCTGGAAAACAAATTTTCAAAATAATGATAGAAAAATTTAATAAAATTTTTCAAAATAGCTTACTAGGTAAATATGAATATAACAAGATAATCTGTAATACTATATGTGATTTTGAAATACAGGTAGTTGTTACTCTTATGGTATATCATAACACTACAGGATACTCAGAAATTAGTTAAGAATTAATGAAATTAAATTTGCAATTTATATTAAACCTACATTATAAAATAAGTTTAATTTATGACCCACAGAAATAACCATAATTATAATGTTTAAGTATTTATCTACTACAAATGATATAATTATATAAGTAATTATGAAGATTTAAAAATTTATATAAATAATTTATACACAAAAATACAGCGACCGATCATATAAAATGTTACTGAATAGATTCAGTATTAAAATACATGGCACAATGCTTTTAAATTTGTAATCTTGCTTCTAAAATCAAGATAAAGGAATGCTTTCATCAAGGGGACAGAATTTTAAAGGTGTCTTTACGGAGACTTTATAAGCATCTTTGAAAGGTTTGGAAGGAGTCTGGAGGCCTCATTAGGGCTTAAAATTTTTTCTTTTTTTTTTTTGCGGTACGCGGGCCTCTCACTGTTGTGGCCTCTCCCATTGCGGAGCACAGGCTCAGCGGCCATGGCTCACGGGCCTAGCCGCTCCGCGGCATGTGGGATCTTCCCGGACCGGGGCACGAACCCGTGTCCCCTGCATCGTCAGGCAGACTCTCAACCACTGTGCCAACAGGGAAGCCCATGGCTTAAATTTGTTTTATCATTTAGGTGTACATACTATACTACTACAAATATGTATTATATATGGGTGTTCTATTATAACATATAAGAGACTTATCATATTCTATATATGTAATAATTCTACATATTATTTGGTACATACAAGAGTATATAATATGTATTTTCATATATAAAATATACAAAAACTATGAAGCTTAATAATAAAATGTACATACATGAACCTACCACTCAATTTAAAAATCAGTTTTACCAACAATATCACATTAGACCACATATACTGTTTGAGTGTGCTGGTTTTCTAGCTTTGTAAAGATGGTAACAAACTATATATAATCAGCATCTTGTTTTTTTCACTCAATATATTTCATGAATCTGGTTTCCTAAATGAGAGGATCCTACCTTTAGTAAAGGGTAAGGCAAAAACTAAATAGCACTCACAATTTTAATGGTAAGAGGATACAAATTCACAGAACAATATAACAGGTGTGTGTGATAGTATATTTTATGCATATAATATACATATGTGTGTATATGTAAGTATGGAGAGGGAAAATGTTTCAGATTTTAAGATTTGCTAAGCACTATTTTGAATGAGTCTCTAACTTTCATTTTATTCCATTAAAATAAAAGAATTAATATTTCAATATTAGACTTTTTTACATTGACACGAGCTGAATGGGTTTGGCTTCCCAAAAAATATGGGACAATTTACCTAACAGTTTATGACTTTGCATTTCTTCCTCTAATGCTTGAGTCTCTGGAATTTCCGAAATCAATGGAGCAGGTGGCAGAAACCAATCCAAAGATTTTTCATTGCCTGGATGGCTATATAAAATATAAAAGTATGAATATATGTTAATAAAGATATAACATCAGAAACTATATATTTATTGAGAGGCATACAGCAGAAGCAAGAAGAACTACAATCTTGCAGCCTGTGGAACCACATTCACAGAAAGATAGACAAGATGAAAAGGCAGAGGGCTATGTACCACATGAAGGAACAAGACAAAACCCCAGAAAAACAACTAAATGGAGATAGGCAACCTTCCAGAAAAAGAATTCAGAATAATGATAGTGAATATGATCCAGGACCTCAGAAAAAGAATGGAGGCAAAGATCAAGAAGATACAAGAAATGTTTAACAAAGACCTAGAAGAATTAAAGAACAAACAGAGATGAACGATACAATAACTGAAATGAAAAATACTCTAGAAGGAATCAATAGCAGAAAAACTGAGGCAGAACAGATAAGTGACCTGGAAGACAGAATGGTGGAATTCACTGCTGTGGAACAGAATAAAGAAAAAAGAATGAAAAGAAATGAAGAAAGCCTAAGACACCTCTGAGACAACGTTAAACGCAACAACATGCGCATTATAGGGGTCCCAGAAGGAGAAGAGAGAGAGAACGGACCTGAGAAAATATCTGAAGTGATGATAGTCGAAAACTTCCCTAACATGGAAAAGAAAATAGCCACCCAAGTCCATGAAACGCAGTGAGTCCCATACAGGAGAAACCCAAGGATAAACATGCCAAGACACATAGTAATCAAATTGGCAAAAATTAAAGACAAAGAAAAATTATTGAAAGTAGCAAGGGAAAAACAACAAATAACATACAAGGGAACTCCCATAAGGTTAACAGCTGATTTCCCAGCAGAAACTCTACAAGCCAGAAGGGAGTGGCATGACATATTTAAAGTGGTGAAAGGGAAGAACCTAAAACCAAGATTACTCTACCTGGCAAGGATCTCATTCAGATTAGATGGAGAAATCAAAAGCTTTACAGACAAGCGAAAGCTAAGAGAATTCAACACCACCAAACCAGCTCTACAACAAATGATAAAGGAAATTCTCTAAGTGGGAAACACGAGAAGAAAAGGACCTACGAAAGCAAACCCAAAACAATTAAGAAAATGGTAATAGGAACATACATATCAATAATTACCTTAAACATGAATGGATTAAATGCTCCATCCAAAAAACACAGGCTCGCTGAATAGACACAAAAACAAGACCCATATATATGCTGTCTACAAGAGACCCACTTCAGACCTAGGGACACATACAGACTGAAAGTGAGGGGATGGAAAAAGATATTCCATGCAAATGGACATCAAAAGAAACCTGGAGTAGCAATACTCATATCAGATGAAACAGACTTTAAAATAATGTTACAAGAGACAAGGAAGGACACCTCGATACCAAAACCAGACAAAGATACTACAAAAAAAAAAATTACAGACCAATATCACTGATGAATATAGATACAAAAATCCTCAACAAAATACCAGCAAACAGAATCCAACGACACATTAAAAGGATCATACACCATGATCAATTGGGGTTTATCCCAAGAATGCAAGGATTCTTTAATATATGCAAATCAATCAACGTGATAAACCATATTAACAAATTGAAGGAGAAAACCATATGATCATCTCAATAGATGCAGAAAAAGCTTTTGACAAAATTCAACACCCATTTATGATAAAAACTCTCCAGAAAATGGGCATAGAGGGAAGCTACCTCAACATAATAAAGGCCATACACGACAAACCCACCGCAAACATCATTCTCAATGGTGAAACACTGAAAGCATTTCCTCTAAGATCGGGAACAAGACAAGGATGTCCACTCTCACCACAATTATTCAACATAGTTTTGGAAGTCCTAGCCATGGCAATAAGAGAAGAAAAAGAAATAAAAGGAATACAAATTGGAAAAGAAGAAGTAAAGCTGTCACTGTTTGCAGATGACATGATACTATACATAGAGGATCCTAAAGATGCCACCAGAAAACTACTAGAGCTAGTCAATGAATTTGGTAAAGTTGCAGGATACAAAATTAATGCACAGAAATCTCTTGCATTCCTGTACACTAATGATGAAAAATCTGAAAGAGAAATTAAGGAAACATTCCCAATTACCATTGCAACAAAAAGAATAAACTACCTAGGAATAAACCTAACTAGGGAGACGAAAGACCTGTATGCAGAAAATTATAAGACACTGATGAAAGAAATTAAAGATGATACAAACAGATGGAGAGATATACCATGTTCTTGGATTGGAAGAATCAATATTGTGAAAATGACTATACTACCCAAAGCAATCTACAGATTCAATGCAATCCCTATCAAATTACCAATGGCATTTTTACAGAACTAGAACAAAAAATCTTAAAATTTGTATGGAGACACAAAAGACCCTGAATAGCCAAAGCAGTCTTGAGGGAAAAAAACCGAGCTGGAGGAATCAGACTCCCTGACTTCAGACTATACTACAAAGCTACAGTAATCAAGACTATATGGTACTGGCACAAAAACAGAAATATAGATCATTGGAAGAGGATAGAGAGCCCAGAGATAAACCCATGCACTTATAGTCAACTAATCTATGACAAAGGAGGCAAGGATATACAATAGAGAAAAGACAGTCCCTTCAATAAGTGGTGCTGGGAAACTGGACAGGTACATGTAAAAGAATGAAATTAGTACACTCCCTAACACCATACACAAAAATAAACTCAAAATGGATTCGAGATCTAAATGTAAGACTGGACACTATAAAACTCTTAGAGGAAAACATAGGAAGAACACTCTTTGACATAAATCACAGCAAGATCTTTTTTGATCCACCTGCTAGAGTAATGGAAATAAAAACAAAATTAAACAAATGGGACCTAATGAAAGTTCAAAGCTTTTTCACAGTAAAGGAAACCATAAACAAGATGAAAAGACAGCCCTCAGAATGGGAGAAAATATTTCCAAACGAATCAACGGACAAAGGATTAATCTCCAAAACATATAAACAGCTCATGCAGGCCAATATTAAAGAAACAAACAACCCAATCCAAAAATGGGCAGATGACCTAAATAGACATTTCTCCAAAGAAGACATACAGATGGCCAAGAAGCACATGAAAAGCTGCTCAACATCACTAATTATTAGAGAAATGCAAATCAGAACTACAATGAGGTATCACCTCACACCAGTTAGAATGGGCATCATCAGAAAATCTACAAACAACAAATGCTGGAGAGGGTGTGGAGAAAAGGGAACCCTCTTGCACTGTTGGTGGGAATGTAAAGTGATACAACCACTATGGAGAACAGTTTGGAGGTTTCTTAAAAAACTAAAAATAAAATTACCATATGACCCAGCAATCCCACTACTGGGCATATACCCAGAGAAAACCATAATTCAAAAAAACACATGCACCCCAATGTTTATTGTAGCACTGTTTACAATAGCCAGGTCATGGAAGCAATCTAAATGCCCATCAACAGATGAATAGATAAAGATGTGGTCCATATATACAATGGACTATTACTCAGCCATAAAAAGGAATGAAACTGGGTCATTTGTAGAGACGTGGATGAATCTAGAGACTGTCATACAGAGTGAAGTCAGAAAGAGAAAAACAAATATCATATATTAACGCATATATATGGAACCTAGAAAAATGGTACAGATGAACCCGTTTGCTGGGCAGAAATTGAGACACAGATGTAGAGAACAAACGTATGGACACCAAGGCGGGAAAGCGGCGGGGGGTTGGGGGTGGTGGTGTGATGAACTGGGAGACTGGGATTGACATGTATACACTGATGTGTATAAAATGGATGACTAATAAGAACCTGCTGTATAAAAAAGTAAATAAAATTCAAAAAAACGACTTACACAGCCTATGAACAAATAAATGTAATCATGGGCTACCTTAAATGTTTTGTAATACCTCTCCACATGTGTTTTTTAAAATGTGAATTTTCAGAGCCTTAAAAAATAAAATAAAATAATTTTATTTAAGAAAAAACAAAGAAACTATTTATTAATGAAACATTACTCAATTACAGACTCTTAAACTTAATATACTACCTTTCTGCGGTGACTCTGACTTATCTCTATATAGCAGCATTCTTTTTTTCCTTGTGTGTCATGTGATTAATGACACTGCTATGTGAGATATTCTACCTAAATAATGGCTATAACTCCATTTTCTTTTCTCCAATTCAAATGCTTGTGACAGGAATCTTAAATCTGCTCCAATATAAAAAAGAAAGTAGTAAATCATTCTGAAACTTTAGCATCTTAACCAATACAAGTAACAAATTACTGATGATACACCTGACATCTAATCATGGGTCACAAGTGTGTAAATAACACCAGTATTGGTATTCTGGAGTACTCCTAAAACATTATTACGAATTAATGTCTTAACCCAAATATTCTTGGTCCAAAACTATCTATAACCATGGAAAATCCAAGAAAACAGTTGAAACTGACAATCACTTTGTAAACCTACAGTAATTGATGAGATTTTTGTCACCCTGTTTGCATTGTTAACTACCGTTCCTTATCTTTCAGCTGTGATCCTATTAATATATAATGTTTTAATGTTTCCTTTCCAACCAAAGTTGGCTTGCCCTTCATTAGAAGAAAAAGATAAGCATTAGGTAACAAAATAAAGTTGAGAATACCACATAAACTGTCTAAGCCAAGTCCCAAGGATTTTATGATTTTTTCTTCTCTATTTAGGATTTTAAACTCCCAGAAGTGAGAGGCCCAGTCTTTCAATTTTCTGCCTATCACAGCGCCTCAAACATAGCTACTACAGCTCTATTTTCTAAGTCAAAAATCTGCAACACATCACCTGACAACGTCTGACAGATTGTCTGACAATACACCAAAGCAACTGAAATTTAGGACTATGTCACAGAGTCCCCAAGATCACTGCCAGGGTCAATGATTCCCTAGGATGACTTACAGGACTCAGCATATAGTCCTACTCATCACTGTGGGGTGAAGTCCAGGGGAAACCAGGCACAAGCTTCCAAAGGTCCTCTCCCACTACAGTAACACAAGATGTGCTTAATTCCCCCCAAAACAAGTTGCAACAACACACGTGAAATGCCACCAACAAGGGAGGTCATTAGAGACTTAATGCCCAGGGTTTTTATTGAGGGCTACTCATGTAGGCATCCCTCTCTGGCACATACCTAAATTCCAGATTCCCAGAAGAGCAGATGTTCATTATAAACCACTTTTTTTTTTTTTTTTTTTTTTTTTTGTGGGGTACCCTGGGCCC
>NW_006796397.1:2595693-2628009 GCF_000442215.2 Lipotes vexillifer
CATTGCGGAGCACAGGCTCCGGACGCGCAGGCTCAGTGGCCACGGCTCACGAGCCTAGCCGCTCCGCAGCATGTGGGACCTTCCCGGACCGGGGCACGAACCCGCATCCCCTGCATTGGCAGGCGGACTCTCAACCACTGCGCCATCAGGGAAGCCTTAAATCACATTATTTTTATAAACAGTTTTTACACAGTGAGCCAATTTATAAGTTAACGGTAGGAATCTTCCTAAAATCCAAGTTCTCAGACTCCAGCCAGAGGCCAACCTTACAAGTAGGCATTTTCAAAGATAGTGGTTTGGGTCTGGTGTATTAACTCTTTTCTGCACAGAGACTATTCCTGAAAATCCAAGAAAGACGTTAACAAGATACAAAAAGCACACATCTAGCTCTCTATTCAGCCTCCCCATAAAAATCAAATCTTCCTTGATATCCGTATTTTCCAGAGGTGTCATCATTCTCCCCATCACCCAGAATCCAAACCATAGTACAGTCTTTTACCCACTATATCCATGTTTCTTATTGCATCTTCCTTATAAAGCTTCTTGAATACATCGCTTCCTTGTATTTCCATTAGCACTATCCTAATCAAGGCTCTAAGCAACTTATGTCTGATTGAGAACAATAGTGTTTTAATTGATCTCACTGCCTCTGGGCTTTCTCTCTATATTTCATATACTCCTATCACATTAATTTGGAATTGTTTCCATGTTATTCCATTCAAAATCCTTCAGTGGCTTCTAAATAACACCAAACTACCTAGAGGCCTTAGGTCACGTTACAGTTTCAATTCTCCTACATGTCCCTTATAGTACAGACCAAAGTGAACTACTTGTATACCAAACAGATAATACATTCTGTCCCTCCTTATCTTTGTTCAAAACTATTTTCTTTATTTGGCTTACCCCTATACCCGACACTACCCCTGTATCCAACTATAGAAGTTCAACTGTTTTTTTTTCTTTAATTAATCAATTCAGCAATTACTTACTGAGTACTATGTGCCAGGCATTGTTTTAGGCAGCAGAGCATATGCTCATTCAAAATCCATTTCTAATCTTATATTCACAAAATCAGGAAACTAGATCCCACATGTATACCGCAACTAAGAGTCCGTATACCACAGCAAAGGAGCCCACGTGCTGCAACTAAGGAGCCTGCCTGCCGCAACTAAGACCCAGTGCAACCAAATAAATAAATAAATATTTTTTTTAAAAAAAAGAATTATCCAGTCCTTCAAAGCCTGAAGTCTCCCCCAACAACCATAAAGCCTGACCTAAACAGTCTGGCCCAAGTCTCTCTCCAAATCTGAAATTTCTTTGCATGAATATATGCTTATAATTTGCTTTGCACTTTTTTTTTGTATTGTTAGAAGAGCAACCATATGTTCCGTATTTGCCCAGGTCAGTCTTGATTAACACCTGTTGCTTCATTTGAATGCACTCTTTCACTCTCAAAAGTGTCCCAGTCTGAATTACATGGTCACATTATTTATGAATGACCTTTCTATATGTGTATTTAACCTCAAACAGGCTTTAAGTTTTTTAAAGTAAAAGTCTGTTTCATTCTTTTTATATCCCTTTCAGCATTCAGTCAATATTTGAATTAATATTTGAATGAATGGAAGAATAAATGAAGCAGTAAATAATTTACTCAATGCTTCATTAAAAAGGGTAATACAATAGAACAAATACATAGAAAACTTAGAATTAAAGTGATTCACATGTGAAAATCCATAAAAGCCAGTATTTAACAGACTCCCTATTCCCCATTCACATTTCCTTTGGTACCACATCTTTATTTCCACCCCTACTTCCTGCCTGCACTGAATCTACCTATCACACTTGGCCTTCGGCACACTGCCCTTTCTGCTTCCAAAAGGTGCCATCATCACTCCTTGTCCTGAGCTACTCTTTGACCATTACTTTCAGTCTTTACTTTAGCCAAAAATAATTTGAACAAACCAGAAATGCAAATGAATGAAAGCCAAATAGACAAGAATCTACTCTGTTTTTAAAATTGTAACATGTAACATGTTAAACTTCAGTTACTCCTTTATATCTGAATTCCATGTTTACCAAGCATATACCTGAAATGCCATTCTGTTGATCTCCCATTTTTTATTTATAAATTTACTAAAATGCCTTAAAAATCAAAAACCCTTAAGCAATATACTGTTATCATTCTTTAATGCAGACTTACTTTTCAGCTTCATCTGTTTTTTCAAAAAACAAATTATCCAAGGAAAACAAGGAGTCATTTGATTTCAGCATTGTTAAAAACTGGACTTTGTCACAAATCTAAAAAATACCCAAAAAAAAAGTAGTTTATATTCTATTTACAAAGATGTAGAAACAAAATTTCTGGATCCATAAACTATAATCATTAATTTCCCAAAATAACCACAGATAGCCTTTCAGCAACATCTTCTGTAACTTCCTCCAAAGTGCTAAAATATTCAAATACATTATTCTCTCTTCTCCACTCATTCATACATATTCACATATGTACCCCTCTCTTCATTCTGCACCAATGCTTAAGAGTGTTTTCTTCCATTCTCCACCTGACAAATTCCTACCCATTCTTAATGGCACAGGTCAAACGCCATTTCTTCTTCAAAGTTTTCTCTGAATTACCAAAAAGCAGAATTAATGGCTCCTTTCGGGCTCCTAAAATACTTTGTTCATACCATTATTTTTGAGTTAGGATAGTGCATTTTATTGTGAATGTGTGTGTTTCTAACAATGTACTATGCAGGGATTTCCTTCAAAATCAAGGGATAGAGTAGATTTGCTTCAAAATAAAGAGAAATGTTGAGGGTTATTGATGAAACAAGATTGGCAATGAGTTGATAATTGCTAAAGCTACGTAACAGGTACGTGGAGTTCCTCAATGTTTATTTTTATATATGTTTGAATTTATCAAAATAAACAAATTTACTAGTTTAACATATATATGTATGTTTACATTATATTACCTAACATATTTATAAATGTTTACATTCCTTTTTAAAAAGATAATTTTTACATCCAAAGATGTTATCTAAATGTAAAGGATAAAAACATTCATCACTGGCTACCTGGGAATATAGCAAAAATCTAGGGCTGAACAAAGCCTCAAATTTAACAGGAGAGAGTAGAATTATTTCTACAGACACATACTTTGTAATTCTTCCCCCTGCACATCAACACTACAACTCAACTTTTTTCTAATTTCTGAAACATGATATAAGATTCTATATGAAAAAACATGAAATCAGATGCACATACCAAAAAAAATAAAATCACATTTCTATTTATTCTGTGATAGTTAATACATTGCAAAGCTTTCCTTTGTATGGAAACTAAAATCAGACACTATATGAGCGCCGTCTCGTGGAGAAATCCGTATTACCAAGTCAGAGCAGTGTGTGTATATGTATGTTTGTATGTATGTATGTTTGTACCTATTTATTTATTGATTGATTGCTGCACCAGGGAAGTCCAGTCCCTTCAATTTTGAGTCCTCCCTGATGTGATAGTGAAACACACATGGAAGTATGTGGGGGAAAGAGGAACGCTTCCACATGCACCCCTTGACAAAATGCTACTAACAAGAGGGCTAAATTTGATTACATCAGGACTGTTCTTACTTTATCAGAATACTGTGGGGTTTTTCATTGGTTTAGTTATTGGGCTTTTCCCCTTTACACCTGTTTAGCTTAGTTGTCCTCTTCATTCTTCTCAATTTATTAATCGTTTAGTCACCAACAAAAAGAAACAGTAAAGTTGAAACAAATTAGCATGGTTCTATAAATGTCTAAAACAATTTAATTATGTGGACAATAGAAGCCTAGGATAACAGGGTGGGAGGCAGAAGGGAGTCACTCAGAAATTGCTAACTGGAGTCTTTAACAACTTATTTAAGTAAAGAATTTCAGAAGCTGAAAACAATTACCCGATAAAGTATAAATTAAAATGCCAAACATGTTTCTATATTATACAAAAAGTAACAAATAAAATACTCCCTTTCTAGTCTTAGGAAAATTATATAATTTTAAACAACAAAAAGAGTTTTCCAAATTAAAACATTCCAGACCACTTTTATATGGTACCTCAGAATTTAAGTAGAAACTCTTAAGGCTGACACGCATGTTTGAACTCTTTATTCTAAAAGAAGCTGCAAACAAAACAATAAAACTGCAAATTAAAAATATTTGTTTCCGAAAAAAAAAATTTCATAAATTAATCTAAAAACCTCCTATATAAACAGCAAATATTTTCAAGAGAACTTTTGATTTGACTCCTAGTTCTGGCATAAAAGAGAATATAACTTGTTTGGGTCCAGAATAAAAACATTATGTATATATTTTAGTTGTGATGCAGTCCTATGAAAGAAAACCTCCTTTATCTAAAATACTCCATCCCTATACTTTGCATTATTTTTCTTCACAGCACTAATTTATAACTGTTCAGTTGTTTATCTTTCTCCCTGTAGAGGAAGCAGGGACTTTTTACTCATTAATGTATTCCAATAACCCAGAACAGTGCCTGATACATAATAGATGGTCCATAACAATTCACTGTGGAATAAATACATTAGCAATGTTCAGTTTATAAAAATAATTTTAAATAAAAATAATTTTCCGTCAATTCTGAGGCTTAAAATTTTACCTCCCAATCTTTAATATTCAGTTTAAAAATGTGATTTGTTTTTTTAATTCAGGATTCACGTAATGAAATCATGAAGGTTCTAAAAGACCGTGGGATTCGGCACTTGAATTATGTAAATAAATATATTTTCCTAAACATAGGTCCTACAAGGGACGTTACCATATTTCAATATGAGTTTGTTATTGTAGGAGATGATAGATTTTGGATTAATTAATTTTAAGTTTTAGGTTTACAGTCAGATTTTCTAAGTTTCCACATTAGATTACTCTTTACAAAGTTCTAGTTTCAGCATGTGGTATAAAATTATGTTTTCCTTTTTTAAGTGCTTGCTTCTGCTCTAACTAATCACTCTTAAAATATTTAAACTGTTTCTGTAACTACATAATTTGTTGATTGTTGAAATGACCTGCACCTTACCTATTTTAGTGACAATTTAGCATCTTCTTACCTTCTATAATCCTTACTGTATAAGATGTTCAGATCTATTAGTTATCTCCTACAATTTTTACTCTCAGAAATATATTTATTTCAAAAGTGCAGAAACCCAGATACGAAATACTGATTTGCCAGAAACCGTTAATCAGTGAAGACTCAGACCAACATTCACTGGAAAAACCAACCATCACAAATGACTGCAGGGAATTTGACTAAGTAAGAGAATGAACGTGGGAACAAATGAATACCCCGAGTCTCGGCCGAGAGGTCCTTACAGTCGGAGCGCCTGATCTCCACCACGTCCCCGGGGGACCCGGGGCCGGGAAGTTCCAGCAGGAACCGAATCTGGGTCTGAAGAAAAAATACCCCCGTGATGTTCCCTAAATCCGAGAAAGCCCACCCCAGACTCGTGGGCTCAGGGCGGAAGACTTCCGGCCGGGTGAGTGGCCGAGACTCGAGCGCGGGCGCCGGCACCGGGCCCGCGGGGCTGCAGGTCGCGTCGCTGTGGACACGCGGCTACACACGCGCTGGCCACCAGCTCCCGCCCCGGCAGGGAAACACACTTGGAAGTAAACACGCGGGGCCCCAGGAGCTATCAAAGCAAAACAAGAGTGCGCCAGCCGCCCCCTCAAGAGGCGGAGCCGCCTGAGGCCTCGCCCGCCCCTTCTAACGCGAAGGCGGCTGAGGAGCCGCGCGGGCGGGGGTCGCGGTCGGGGTCGCGCCGGCGGTCCTACACCTCGCCGCGCCCGTCCGCTGCCGCCCGACACTCGGCTGGGAAGCTCCACCACTTCCCCACGGCCACCCTGACCCCTCTCCCCGCGGGGTCCCCGTTCTCCCGTCCCTTCCTCCCTGTGAGACGCAACAGGCCCCAGTCCCCACCTTCCCCAGCTGCCGTCCCAGCTGCCCGCTCTCCCCTCCCCGCCGGCCCTCAGAGCCGAGCGCCTATTCACCGGTCCCCGGAGGACCCCCCAGCCTGGCTAAGCCGAGCTCCAAGCAATGGATCGCCAGGGCCCCCAACCTTCCCTCCTCTCCTTTTCCCCAGAAGTTTATAATTCCTTTTTAATATATGCCTCTCAGGATACTGTGGCTTATTCTCATTGAATAGAAATCTTAATCCTTCCCCCAGCTCTTGGTAACTCTACTTTCCCTCCCGAAGAATTTGCTTATCCTAGGTACCTCATATAAGTGAACTCACAGTATTTGTCCTGTGTCTGGTTTACGTCATTTAGCATAAGGTTTGCAAAGTTCATCCATGTTGTCGCAAGCATCAGAGTTTCATTCCTTTTTAAAGCTGTGTATTCCATTTGTATGTATATACCACATTTTGTTTATCCATTCACCCACGGATGAACATTTGTGTTGTTTCCAACCTTTTGGCTATTGTGAATAATGCAGCTATAAAAATTGTAAAAATCTGTTCTGGAACTTGTGGTTACCAGGGGGGAAGGGTGGAGGGAAGGGATAGTTAGGGAGTTCGGGATTGACATGTACATACTGCTGTATTTTAAATGGATAACCAACAAGGACCTACTGTATAGCACAGGGAGATCTGCTCAATATTACATAACAACCTAAATGGGAAAAGAATTTGAAAAAGAATAGATGCACGTATATGTATAACTGAATCACTTTGCTGTACACCTGAAATTAACACAACATTGTTAATCAACTATACTCCAATACAAAATAAAAAGTTTTTGTTTGTTTGTTTGTTTGTTTTGCGGTACGCCGGCTTCTCACTGTTGTGGCCTCTTCCGTTGTGGAGCACAGGCTCCGGACGCGCAGGCTCAGCGGCCATGGCTCACGGGCCTAGCCGCTCCGCGGCATGTGGGATCTTCCCGGACCGGGGCACGAACCCGTGTCTCCTGCATCGGCAGGCGGACTCTCAACCACTGCGCCACCAGGGAAGCCCCCCAAATAAAAAGGGTTTAAAAAATAAATAAAAAACATCTGAAGCAGAAAAAAAAAAAATCTGTTCTCAGTCCCTGCGTTCAATTATTTAGATAAACACCTAGGAGTGGAATTGCTGGGTCATATGATAACTCTAATTTTTTGAAAAACAACCAAACGGTCTTCCACACTTAGTATACCACTTTACAGTCCCACTAATAATGCAGAAGCATTCCAATTTCTCCACTTCCTTGCCAACACTTGTTATTTTCCATCTTTTACAAATTTTAGTCATCCTAGCAGATGTGAAGTGGTATCTCATTTATTATGGTTTCGATTTGCATTTCCCTAAGGACTAATGATGTTGAGCATCTTTTCATGTGCTTAATGGTTATTTTAATATCTTTTGGGGTAAATATCTATTCAAGTCCCCTGCCAATTTTTTGTGTTATTATTTTTTTATTGATTATTATCTTTTTATTATATATTTTAAAAAATATTCTGGATATTAATCTTTATCAGATATATGATTTACAGATATTTTCTCCTATTTAGTAGGTTTTCTTTTTGCTCTCTTGACAGTATCATTTGATGCACAAAAGTTTTTAACTTTGGTGAAGTCCAATTTATCTTTTTTCTTTTGTCACCTGTGCTTTTCATGTCGTATCCATGAAGTCACTGCCAAATTCCAATATCATGAAGATTTACTCCAATGTTTTCCTCTGAGAGATTTACAGTTTTAGCTCTTAAGTTTACATCTTTGATCCATTTGGGGCATGCCATGGACCAACAAGGTGTATTTATTTCAAATAAAGGTGGGGGGTGTTGTCAAAATATAGTTTCTTGAAAGACTGGAAGAGCTTGAAAGACAATAGGTATTCATGACACAAGAGGAAGATAGATTTCTGCTGATACAACTGATGCCATAGGTTCTGTCTCATAAATTCAACATAATCAAAATTTTCTCTACTTTGTAACCTCCACTCTTTTTTAACTCTGATCAGGAGGAACTGATATTGAAATATTGGTGCTGATGCCTTTAGAGAAGCAGGAACCAAGACATGTTGTAGTTTCAGGACTGTTTTTCTCTGGATGACAGCCAGAAATATGCTGTGTTGTTGTCAGACTTGGAAAAGAAAAAGTAAGTGCATTTGGGAGACTCTGAAAATTGTACAGTTAATATCTGAGAAAGTAAAAAGAAGGAAAAGAAATCAAGTCTTGTAGGATGGGATTCTTGGGAGGAAAGAAAAATTTAGAGGGTTATGCACAATTGTATGCAGAAGAGTCCAGTGCTATCTATACATTTAGTAGATGCTTAAATAGAAAAAGATGAATGAATGAAAATCAAAGGTTAATTGTTCTTTGGGGAAGGATTTAGTAAGTCTCTATGTAACCAAGAAAATACAAGATAAATGTTAATTAGAAAGTAATTCCTTGAGTTCCAGCTTCTAAGGAGTATGTTTAATGATGATGCAGAAGAGACTAGTACCCATATTTTGGGAGATCCATTTCCTTGTTTTTAGGCAGAAGTTGACTTCTTCAGCCAAAATGAATTTAAAGTATCTTCTGTTCTCCAAAGCCAAAAATGTTGATTTTAATGAGACTACCAGATAGTGTGCTCCAGTTAGACCCAGACCGTAGCCACAGCTAGCCAGAGTGTATTATTACAAAGAGTATAAGCCTTCCATAGAAATTAGTCGATAAAGACTCAATATTCAATGGCTGTTTTTTGCGTAACTATGTAAGTAGAGTCTAAAATGTAACACAAACCCTGAAGTAAGAAGCAAACATCCCAGAACAGCAGCTTTGGGACAAATAGCAGTATTACACACTGGAATAGAATTATTTCCTAATTAAAAATTAAAACCAGTTTCTTCAGAATGAGTAAATGGGAGAGGGATAACCAGTGCACATTCTCTATGGGTAGTTGTACTTAGATTTGTGTAACAAATTGAACAAATTCTTCTGCCATTATTATAAAGTCCCAGTGTAAATAGGAATTAACACATTCCTTCAGATGGTTAGTATCTGAGGGAGGTAGTCTTTACCTGACTGTTGTAATCAAGATTCTGGCATCCAGCATTTATGTAAGACCATCTTTTTTTTTTTTTTTTTGCGGTACACGGGCCTCCCACTGTTGTGGCCTCTCCCGTTGCGGAGCACAGGCTCCAGACGCACAGGCTCAGCGGCCATGGCTCACGGGCCCAGCCGCTCCGCAGCATGTGGGATCTTCCCAGACTGGGGCACGAACCCGTGTCCCCTGCATTGGCAGGCGGACTCTCAGCCACGCGCCACCAGGGAAGCCTTGTAAGACCATCTTAATGAAACATGGGATATATTACATCTGCAAAAAGATTCTTTGAGGGAACTTTTAAAAGCCACTGATAGACATTTTAAAAGATATCTAAATATCAGGGATCAGAGTATAAAACAGATTTTAAGAATAGGCATCTTTTTTATCAAAGACAAAAGAGTAATTGGCAAGATCTCACAGTAATATGATCAAAGATTAAGTTGTTTATATATTACTTAGAAATAAAATCATTTCTAGAGGTGATATAATTTTGTATCACCATTGTATCATAATTACAAATAAAGAGATTTTCAGTGTTACAAGTAACCAGTTAAGATACTAGACAGATTGGAGTATGGACAGAATAACAGAAATAAGAAACACTATGAAGAAACAATAATAATGCATCTGCCTCGAATCCTTCCCAGGAAGGGGGAGAGAGTGGTGAGAGATGTTATTACAACTGGCAGATAATTACTCATTTGTGATATATATTGAGTTAGAATGCATTTAAGCATGGGTTATCTCATGTTTAAATATGTCAAAGCATTGAGAAAGCACAGGGCATGTAATAGCATATATTTTAACATTTTTGGTGATCCCTGGAACAAAGTTGGGAGTGCTGCATCCATGTCTGCCCAGAGTCTGAAGAAATAGACACATCAATTTTCTCACAACAACTGCCACCATTACTAATCACCAGAGAAGGGAAAGGGCTAAATCTGAAGGTGTTCTTTGGCAATTCTGGCTGTTCTTGTCTGCTTCCAGGCCTGGGAGCATGAGATAACTTTCTGGAGGAAGGGTGGGCATGTTGAAGTGCACAAAGAATAAAAGTAGCTTACTGCTGTGGTTAAGGGCCCCCTCACCCCCGGTACTAGGCACAGGAGAAAGACTCATTCACATCCAGGGAGCAGCAGCCTCAGAATGAAGCAGCAAGAGTAGCTGTGGGGACCAGGCTGCGGGGGAGAGGCAGCTAAGCAATGCTCACAGACCGTTCCCAGGGCCTGGTTTCGCTAAGCCTTCCAGAATGGAAGGTCCCTCCTTGGTAGGTCCCTGCTGGCCTCGGAACAGCACACTGCCCAAACACAGGCAGGGATATGAGCAACAGAACTGTCACCATGGCTGCAGTGGCAGCCTAAGTAAGAGCTGAGAAATCAGCCAGGAAAGTGTGCCTATGATAGTTAATAGGACTGATTGCTAAAGCCAGGAGAGTTTGTGAAGCCCCTTCCTCCAGTTGTCAGCTGGGAAACAGTTGGGTAGGGAGTGTTAGAGGAGCTGGGATTCCAACAATTAGGAGGTATGGTTTCAAAGTAATAACTTGCTTTGTTGTCTTTGGTGGGGAAAAAGTCACCTGCATTATTACATTGCTTTAACTAACTCAGATTAGTGGCCTATGAAACACCAGTGTCACAACAAAATGTATATAGCACTCTACAGCAGCAGTCCCCAACCTTTTTAGCACCAGGGACCAGTCTCGCAGAAGACAGTTTTTCCACGGACCAGGGTGGGGGGTGGTTTCGGAATGATTCAAGCGCCTTACATTTATTGTGCACTTTATTTCTATTATCATTACATTGTAATATATAATGAAATAATTATACAACTCACCAAAATGCAGAATCAGTGGGAGCCCTGAGCTTGTTTTCACTTGATTCTCACTGATAAGGCTTTGATATGAGTCTGCAAGCAATTGATTTATTATGGTCTCTGTGCAGTCAGATCTTTCTGCAAATGATAATCTGTATTTGCCACCACTCCCCAGTACTAGCATCACCACCTTGGCTCCACCTCAGATCATCAGGCATTAGATTCTCATAAGGAGCGTGCAACATAGATCCCTTGCATGTGCAGTTCACTGTAGGGTTCGCGCTCCCGTAAGAATCTAATGCCACCGCTGATCTGACAGGAGGCAGAGCTCAGGCGGTAATGTGAGTGATGTGGAGCGGCTGTAAATACAGATGAAGATTCACTCGCTTGCCTGCCACTCACCTCCGGCTATGTGACCCTGTTCCTAGCAGGCCATGGCCCAGGTACCGGTCCATGGCGCAGGGGTTTGGGACCCCTGCTCTACAGTTTACAAACATTTGTTCATTTGATGTATGGGCAAAATGTCTAAGAATTCACACAAATAGTGTGTGTGCATGTCTGAGTGAGGGTGTGAGAGAGTAGATGCATTGTCTGTGTGTATTATGGGGAGAGCAAGAGAATAGACTGGGCCCAGAATCGATGGAGAAAAAATATATATATTTTAGCAGAAGGAACATTGTCCTTCCACTAGAAAATAGAGTGGTGTGGGTTAAAGCAAGTCCAGGTGAAACCATTCTGGCCAAGAACATATTCCAAAAGGTGAAGACTGTGGGACCTAATGAAACTTCAAAGCTTTTGCACAGCAAAGGAAACCATAAACAAGACAAAAAGACAACCCTCAGAATGGAAGAAAATATTTGCAAATGAAGCGACTGACAAAGGATTAATCTCAAAAACATATAAACAGCTCATGCAGCTCAATATTAAAGAAACAAACAACCCAATCCAAAAATGGGCAGAAGCCCTAAATAGACATTTCTCCAAAGAAGATATACAGACTGCCAACAAACACATGAAAGAATGCTCAACATCATTAATCATTAGAGAAATGCAAATCAAAACTACAATAAGGTATCATCTCACACCAGTCAGAATGGCCATCATCAAAAAACCTAGAAACAATAAATGCTGGAGAGGGTCTGGAAAAAAGGAAACACTCTTGCACTGCTGGTGGGAATGTGAATTGGTACAGCCACTATGGAGAACAGTATGGAGGTTCCTTAAAAAACTACAAATAGAACTACCATATGGCCCAGCAATCCCACTACTGGGCATATACCATGAGAAAACCATAATTCGAAAAGAGTCATGTACCAAAATGTTCATTGCAGCTCTATTTACAATAGCCTGGAGATGGAAACAACCTAAGTGTCCATCATCGGATGAATGGATAAAGAAGATATGGCACATATATACAATGGAATATTACTCAGCCATAAAAAGAAACGAAATTCAGCTATTTGTAATGAGGTGGATAGACCTAGAGTCTGTCATACAGAGTGAAGTAAGCCAGAAAGAGAAAGACAAATACCGTATGTTAACACATATATATGGAATTTAAGGAAAAAAATGTCATGAAGAACCTAGGAGTAAGACAGGAATAAAGACACAGACCTACTAGAGAATGAACTTGAGGATATGGGGAGGGGGAAGGGTAAGCTGTGACAAAGCGAGAGAGAGGCATGGACATATATACACTACCAAACGTAAGGTAGATAGCTAGTGGGAAGCAGCCACATAGCACAGGGAGATCAGCTGGGTGCTTTGTGACCGCCTGGAGGGGTGGGATAGGGAGGGTGGGAAGGAGGGAGACGCAAGAGGGAAGAGATATGGGAACATATGTATATGTATAGCTGATTCACTTTGTTATAAAGCAGAAACTAACACACCATTGTAAAGCAATTATACTCCAATAAAGATGTAAAAAAAAAAAAAAGAAGATACATGGAGAGCTTCCCCGGTGGTGCAGTGGTTAAGAATCCACCTGCCAATACAGGGGACACAGGTTGGAGCCCTAGTCTGGGAAGATCCCACATGCCGCGGAGCAACAAAGCCCGTGAGCCACAACTACTGAGCCCGCGTGCCACAGCTACTGAAGCCTGTGTGCTTAGAGCCCATGCTCTGCAACAAGAGAAGACACCGCGATGAGAAGCCCGTGCACTGCAATGAAGAGTAACTCCCACTCACTGCAACTAGAGAAAGCCTGCATGCAGCAACGAAGACCCAACACAGCCAAAAATAAATAAATTAAATAAATTTATATATATATAAAAAGAAAATACATGGAGATTGGGAGGGAAGTAAAAACGCTACAAGCCTAGGAAACGACAAGTAAGATAAGAGAATGATTAATATAAAAGTGAAACAGGGCTTCCCTGGTGGCGCAGTGGTTGAGAGTCTGCCTGCCGATGCAGAGGACATGGGTTCGTGCCCCGGCCCGGGAGGATCCCACATTCCGCGGAGCGGCTGGTCCCGTAAGCGGCCGCTGAGCCTGTGTGTTCGGAGCCTGTGCTCCACCACGGAAGAGGCCACAACAGTGAGAGGCCCGCAAGTTAATGTGTACTGTCAGAATTTTTTCACATAACTGTGGAATAAAAGAGCTGTCAAATTTTCAGGTGTCATTGATCATTAGGAACTATATTTGCCTATTTTATGTGTCTCTTAATTAACAGAACACTTAAACCATGCTATCCTAGGGAAACAATTACAGCATTAACTCCAAAAAAGAAGTCCTCCCAAACCATGCAGCCTGTGTTCACACTTTATATTCCACCCACACTTGTAGAAATGGGCAAGTAACCAACCAGTAGGAAACTTCTTTTTCCAGCAGGATGCTTTGTATCACAAGTCATTTGGGGAAATTTTAACTAAATAAATTATTTGTTAGGCTATGATCTATAATATTGGAGAATTAGAAATTTTTTCCTGGATTAAAAAAAGTACCATTCACACAATTAATCTGAAAATTTCTCCAAATCAAGAAATATTCTAGAAATTAGTACTTGACTTTTTAATATAGTAATTTTGCCTGAATTTCTCTATACCTGGCCCCTGGCTCCTTCTACATACCATACTATTTCCTTTGAACAACGGTTGTCACTGATTTGGTTGTTGTTATTTAAATGTTCAATTAGAAAAAGTTTATTTTTAAAATCTCTGGCTTTGAACAAATCTTATTTTATTTGCAACATATGCTGTTACCTAGAGTCGACTTAAAGTATAAAGAAGATATATCTTTCCTTAGACTTCATTCCCAAGTGGCATTTCCCCAACATATTCATATATACCAATAACAAAAGAAATATATATATAGCAAAGCATCTTCTAAACAGCTCTGGAATTTTTAAATTTTTTATTTCTTCCAGCCTAACATCTAAGCTGCCATATATTTTGAATTTTTCCAATCCACAGAGATTGCATAGCAAGTCACAAACCACATGACTGGAAGATTTCTTAATATCAGAAGTTAGGGGTCATTGATCCACAGGCAAATGGAAAAATGAACATCCCTTCAAACGCATATCTGATACAAAACTAAAAAATTATTTTCAAGTCACAAAATGTTGGGGTTTTTTTAGTTTCTATCACTTATAAGCAGAATGTCTCAGTTGAATTATATTTCCTAATTCAGAAAGTTTCTCAGAGGTTTCTTACCTGTGCTTTCATTTCTGGATGCTAAAGATTTGACCTGAATCAAATCTTAGGTCAAATAAATAATTCCAGCTCCCTCATTATACTGAGGGATTGATTTACTTAAGATCAAGCTAATCACTCACTGGCAGAGCCAGTGAACTCAAATTTGCCTATACCTGGTCCTCTGCTCTTTCTACAATTATTCTTTGTCCTTTGAACAAGACTTAATAGATAATGTATAAGACAATTGCATTCAGTTTTGGATGATTCTTTTTATAAGTAATGTTGACAAACCAAATTATATTTCAAGGTGGCAAAACAGGAAGGTTAAATAGCTTAGGATTTAAAGAATATATTTTAAAGAGAGTCAGAGGTGGGAACTGGGGAAAGGTACTACCTAATATGGAGAAGAAAAGCTGGCTCTTTTCAAATATTTGAGAGATTCTTGCAGTGGAATAAATAATTTGTTCATGCCTTGATAGGCACGGTTTCAGAGGGCAGAACTAGGACCACAGAATTGGTTTAGGGTTATTACTGACTGAGAAATAGATTTCAGCTATGAAGAATGACATTAAAAAGTCCTTCTCATTTTTTCTTACCAAATATATTGAGAAATAATTTATGTACAAAACTGCATCCATTTAAAACATACCATTGAATGAGTTATGACAGTTATATACATCTGTGAAATCACAATCTTAATAAAAGATACAGAATATTTCGAGCATCCCCAAGATTCCTCCTCCCCGCTGTAAAGGTATCAGAAGATGCCTAATGGAGAATCAGGACTTTCACCACCACCCAACAACAGTGAGACTATGTACCCCTCACATTGTCAATGGAGACCACATGGTGAGTCGTAACATGGGCCTCTGAACAAAGCATCCAAAAAATGGGACGTTTATTCCAGTTATAAAATTTACAAGTTCTGGGGATCTAATGTATGGCATGGTGATTTAGCTAATAATAATCTGTTATATACTTGTTGCTAAGAGAATAGATCTTAAATGTTCTCAACACAAAAATGAAATGGTCATTATGTGACAGGATGGAGGTGTTAGCTAATGCTATGGTGGTAAACATTTTTCAATATATAAATGTATTAAAGCAATACACTGTAACCTTAAACTTACACAATATTATATGTCAATTATACCTAAACAAAGCTGGGAATGAATGAATGAAAGAACAAATAAATAAATAAGTAGTTTGTTCTAGTCGCATAGTTCATATTTTGCCTTCAAAATTAGTCTAAAAATAGGATCCACCCTCATCCACCAGAACACAGCCACCAGTTCCCTCCACCAGGAAGCCTACACAGCCCACCGAAACAACCTTAGCCACTAGGGGCAGACACCAAAAACAACAGGAACTACGAACCTGCAGCCTGCAAAAAGGAGACCCCAAACACAGTAAGTAAAGCAAAGTAAGAAGACAAAGAAACACACAGCAGATGAAGGAGCAGGGTGAAAACCCACCAGACCAAACAAATGAAGAGGAAATAGGCAGGCTACCTGAAAAAGAATTCAGAGTAATGATAGTAAAGATGATCCAAAATCTTGAAAATAGAATAGAGAATATACAAGAAATGTTTAACAAGGACCTAGAAGAACTAAAGAGCAAACAAACAATAATGAACAACACAATAAATGAAATTTAAAATTCTCTAGAAGAATCGATAGCAGAATAACTGAGGCAGAAGAACAGATAAGTGACCTGGAAGATAAAGTAGTGGAAATAACTACTGCAGAGCAGAATAAAGAAAAAAGAATGAAAAGAATTTAGGAAAGTCTAAGAGACATCTGGGACAACATTAAACATAGCAACATTCGAATTATAGGGGTCCCAGAAAAAGAAGAGAAAAAGAAAGGGACTGAGAAAATATTTGAAGAGACTATACTTGAAAACTTCCCTAGTATGGGAAAGGAAATAGTCAATCAAGTCCAGGAAGTGCAGAGAGTCCCATACAGGATAAATCCAAGGAGAAACACGCCAAGACACATACTAATCAAACTATCAAAAATTAAATACAAAGAAAAAATATTAAAAGCAGCAAGGGAAAAACAACAAATATTACACAAGGGAATCCCCATAAGGTTAACAGCTGGTCTTTCAGCAGAAACTCTGCAAGCCAGACGGGAGTGGCAGGACATATTTAAAGTGATGAAAGGGAAAAACCTACAACCAAGATTACTCCACCCAGCAAGGATCTCATTCAGATTCGATGGAGAAATCAAAACCTTTACAGACAAGCAAAAGTTAAGAGAATTCAGCACCACAAAACCAGCTTTACAACACATGCTAAAGGAACTTCTCTAGACAGGAAACACAAGAGAAGGAAAAGAACTACAATAACAAACCCCAAACAATTAAGAAAATGGTGATAGGAACATACATATCGATAACTACCTTAAATGTAAATAGATTAAATGCTCCAACCAAAAGACATAGACTGGCTGAACAGATACAAAAACAATACAATATATATGCTGTCTGCAGGAGACCCACTTCAGACTTAGGGACACATACAGACTGAAAGTGAGGGGATGGAAAAAGGTATTCCATGCAAATTCCAGAGAGTCAAAAGAAAGCTGGAGTAGCAATTCTCATTTCAGACAAAATAGACTTTAAAATAAAGACTTACAAGAGACAAAGAAGGACACTACATAATGATCAAGGGATCAATCTGAGAAGAAGATGGAACAATTATAAATATATATGCACCCAACATAGGAGCACCTCAATACAAAAGGCAACTGCTAAGAGCTCTAAAAGAGGAAATTGACACCAATGGACAGATCATCCAGACAGCAAATTAATAAGGAAACACAAGCTTTAAATGACACAATAGACCAGAGAGATTTAATTGATATCTATAGGCCATTCCATCCAAAAACAGCAGATTACACTTTCTTCTCAAGTGCGCACAGAACATTCTCCAGAATAAAGCACATCTTGGGTCACAAATCAAGCCTCAGTAAATTTAAGAAAATTGAAATCATGTCAAGCACCTTTTCTGACCACAACACTATGAGATTAGAAATCATTTACAGGGGAAAAAAAACGTAAAAAACACAAATACCGGGAGGCTAAACAATACGTTACTAAATAACCAAGAGATCACTGAAGAAATCAAAGAGGAAATCAAAAAATACCTAGAGACAAATGACAATGAAAACACGACAATCCAAAACTTACGGGATGCAGCAAAAGCAGTTCTAAGAGGGAAGTTTATAGCAAAACAAGCCTACCTCAAGAAACAAGAAAAATCTCAAACAATCTAACATTACACCTAAAGGAACTAGAGAAAGAAGAACAAACAAAACCCAAAGTTAGCAGAAGGAAAGAAATCATAAAGATCAGAGCAGAAATAAATGAAAAAGAAACAAAGAAAACAAGAGCAAATATCAATAAAACTAAAAGCTGGTTCTTTGAGAAGTTAAACAAAATTGATAAATCATTAGCCAGACTCATCAAGAAAAAGAGGGAGAGGACTCAAATCAATAAAATTAGAAATGAAAAAGGAGAAGTGACATCAGACATGACAGAAATATAAAGCATCCTAAGAGACTACTATAAGCAACACTTTGCCAATAAAATGGACAACCTGGAAGAAATGGACAAATTCTTAGAAAGGTATAACCTTCCAAGACTGAACCAGGAAGAAATAGAAAATATGAACAGACCAATCACAAGTAATGAAATTGAAACTGGGATTAAAAATCTTCCAACAAACAAAAGTCCAGGACCAGATGGGTTCACAGGTGAATTCTATCAAGCATTTAAAAAAGAGCTAACACCCATCCTTCTCAAACTTTTCCAAAAATTTGCAGAGGAAGGAAAACTCCCAAACTCATTCTATGAGGCCACCATCACGCTGATACCAAAACCAGACAAAGATACTCCAAAAAAAAAGAAAATTACAGACCAATATCACTGATGAATATAGATACAAAAATCCTCAACAAAATGCTAGCAAACAGAACCCAACAACACATTAAAAGGTTCATACACCACGAGCAAGTGGGATTTATCCCAGGGATGCAAGGATTCTTCAACATACCCAAATCAATCAATGTGATACACCATATTAACAAACTGAAGAATAAAAACCATATGATCATCTCAATAGATGCAGAAAAAGCTTTTGACAAAATTCAACACCGATTTATGATAAAAACTCTCCAAAAAGTGGGCATAGAGGGAATGTACTTCAACATAATAAAGGCCATATATGACAAACCCACAGCAAACATCATTCTCAATGGTGAAAAACTGAAAGCATTTCCTCTAAGATCAGGAACAAGACAAGGTTGTCCACTCTCACCACAATTATTCAACATAGTTTTGAAAGTCCTAGCCATGGCAATAAGAGAAGAAAAAGAAATAAAAGGAATACAAATTGGAAAAGAAGAAGTAAAACTGTCACTGTTTGCAGATGACATGATACTATACATAGAGAATCCTAAAGATGCCACCAGAAATCTACTAGAGCTAATCAATGAATTTGGTAAAGTTGCAGGATACAAAATTAATGCACAGAAATCTCTTGCATTCCTGTACACTAATGATGAAAAATCTGAAAGAGAAATTAAGGAAACACTCTCATTTACTATTGCAACAAAAAGAATAAACTACCTAGGAATAAACCTACCTAGGGAGACAAAAGACTTGTATGCAGAAAACTATAAGACACTGATGACAGAAATTTAAAATGATACCAACAGATGGAGAGATATACCATGTTCTTGGATTGGAAGAATCAATATTGTGAAAATGACTATACTACCCAAAGCAATCTACAGATTCAATGCAATCCCTATCAAATTACCAATGGCATTTTTTACATAACTAGAACAAAAAATCTTAAAATTTGTATGGAGACACAAAAGACCCCGAAAAGCCAAAGCAGTCTTAAGGGGAAAGAAACGGAGCTGGAGGAGTCAGATTCCCTGACTTCGGATTATACTACAAAGCTACAGTAATCAAGACAATGTGGTACTGGCACAAAAACAGAAATATAGATCAATGGAACAGGATAGAGAGCCCAGAGATAAACCCACGCACCTATAGTCAACTAGTCTATGACAAAGGAGGCAAGGATATACAATGGAGAAAAGACAGTCCCTTCAATAAGTGGTGCTGGGAAAACTGGACAGTTCATGTAAAAGACTGAAATTAGTACACTCCCTAACACCATACACAAAAATAAACTCAAATGGATTAGAGACCTAAATGTAAGACCGGACACTATAAAACTCTTAGAGTAAAACATAGGAAGAACACGCTTTGACATAAATCACAGCAAGATCTTTTTTGATCCACCTCCTAGAGTAATGGAAATAAAAACAAAAATAAACAAATGGGACCTAATGAAACTTAAATGCTTTTGCACAGCAAAGGAAACCATAAACAAGATGAAAAGACAACCCTCAGAATGGGAGAAAATATTTCCAAACGAATCATCAAAGGATTAATCTCCAAAACATATAAACAGCTCCTGCAGCTCAATATTAATAAAACAAACAACCCAATCCAAAAATGGGCAGAAGACCTAAATAGACATTTCTCCAAAGAAGATACACAGATGGCCAAGAAGCACATGAAAAGCTGCTCAACATCACTAATTATTAGAGAAATGAAAATCAAAACTACAATGAGGTATCACCTCACACCAGTTAGAATGGGCATCATCAGAAAATCTACAAACAACAAATGCTGGAGAGGGTGTGGAGAAAAGGGAACCCTCTTGCACTGTTGGTGGGAATGTAAATTGATACAGCCACTATGGAGAACAGTATGGAGGTTTCTTAAAAAACTAAAAATAGAATTACCGTATGACCCAGCAAAATCCCACTACTGGGCATATACCCAAAGAAAAACATATTTCAAAAAGACACATGCACCCCAATGTTCATTGCAGCACTATTTACAATAGCCAGGTCATGGAAGCAACCTAAATGCCCATAAACAGACAAGTGGATAAAGAAGATGTGGTACATATATACAATGGAATATTACTCAGCCATGAAAAGGAACGAAATTGGGTCATTTGTAGTGATGTGGATGGATGTAGAGACTGTCATACAGAGTGAAGTAAGTCAGAAAGAGAAAAACAAATATCGTATATTAACGCATATATGTGGAACCTAGAAAATGGTACAGATGAACCAGTTTGCAGAGCAGAAATTGAGACACAGAGGTAGAGAACAACCGTATGGACACCAAGGGGGGAAAGTGGTGGGGGGTGGGGGTTGTGGTATGATGAACTGGGAGATTGGGATTGACATGTATACACTGATGTGTATAAAATGGATAACTAATAAGAAAGTAAATAAATAAATAAATAAACATTAAAAAAAAAAAAGAATATACCAAATTTGTTTAAGCTTTCTTCTGTTGATGGACATTGAACCAGGAAGCAACCCTCACCCCCAGACACTTAATGTGCCAGCACCTTGATTTTGCACTTCCCAGCCCCAAGAACTGTGAGAAATGAATGTTTGTTGTTTATAAGTCAACCAGTCTATGGTATTTTGTTACTGCAGCCCTGACAGACTAAGACAGACATTTTGGTTGTTTCCATTTTGGACCTATTACAAGTTGTGTTGCTATAAACATTTATATACATGTCTCTTGGTGCACTTAAGAATGTATTTCTCTTTGGTATATAACAAGGAGTAGAATTTCTTGGGCATACAATATGCACATATTCAGTTTTAGCAGATACTGCCAGGCCACTTTTCAATGTGATTGTACCAATCGATATACACCCCCATCAAATTGCTCCACATCCTAGCTAATTCTTTTATTATTATTTTTTCTAGCTAGCTAATTTTTGATATTGTTCATTTTTTTTTAATGTCACATCCTTACAGGTATGCAGTAATACCCCATCATGGTTTTAATTTGTAATTCTCTTATTACTAAGAAGTCTTAGCATTTTTTTCTTATGCTTATTGGTCTTTTATGTAATCTTTTATTTATTTATTTTTTGGCATGTGTGAAATGCCTGTGTCACTCCCGCCCACTTTTTTGTACTGATTTGTAGGCATTCTTTATATATCCCAGGCATGTCTTTTGTCAGCTACATATGTTGCTAATATTTTCTCCAACCCTGTGACTTGTATTTTCACCCTCTTAATAGTATCTCTTGATAAATAGAAGTTCTTAATTTTAATAATGTTCAGTTTATCAATATTTCCCTTTTTGGTTAGTACCTGGTTTAACAAATCTTGGCCGACTCCAAGTTCATAAAGATATTCTCCTATGTTAACTTCTAGGAGTATTACTCCTCTGGTTTGCACAAGAACTGATTTTTGTTTACTGATTTTCTACATGGATATTCAACTGACCTAGCACTACTTATTGAAAAGAACATCCTTTTCCCTGTGGCATTGCAGTGGCATCTTTGCTATATATTAAGTGTGAGTTTTTTTCTGAGCTCTGTGCCATTCCATTGGGCTATTTGTCTACCCTTGTGACAACACCACACTGCCTTAATTATCACTTTAGAATAAGTCTTGGTATTTGGTAATAAAAGTTTTCCAACTTTATTTTTTAAGACTTTCTCTTTGTATGTGTTTTCATATAAATTTTATAATTAGTTTATCAAGTTCTACAAAAAAAAATCCTGCTGGCATTTTGATTAGCATTGCATTCAATCAATAGATTGATTTGGAGAGAACTGAAAACTTACACTGTTGTTATTATCAGATATCAGATGATTTCCTGTTTAATAATTTATTTTTTATTTTCCTGGTCTCACATAGTGGGATATAAGCTCCATGAGAACAGGAAATTTATCCATTTTGTTTATTGCTCCATCCCAGAACCTAGAATAATACCTGGCATGTTGTAGGTCCTCAAAATACTTTTGAAGTAATTAATTAATATTCTAACTGAGATGTCTTTTTTATCCTCCTCTACCCTTTTTTCTTGGTCAATCCACCTCATCCTTCAGATCTGAAATCATATGCCGTATCCTCAGGGGAACTTTGCCTGATCTCCAGACTGGGACAGGCTCCTCTGTTACCTGTCACCTATTCTGACATCCTGTACTTCTCTCTTTTTTTTTAGCAATTACCTACAAACTATCATGTAATAATAATAGTTGACATCAGTCTCCCATACAGAATGTAAGCTCTGTGAGTACAAGGACCAACTCTGTCTTAATTTCTTACTCACTGCTATACTCCCAGTACTTGGCCTGGTGCCATACACAAGGCAGGTGTCAAAAAAATTATTAAATTATTCTCTAAAAGAGGCCTAGACTCCCTCTGCTGTTTCTTAAAAATAGAAGTTATTATATTACCAACACTTTGCTACCCTAACATCAAAAATCTTTCTAGATGTTTCTACGGATTTTTTCTTCTGGATTATTTGGTGGACATTCTCTACCAGATTTCCTGGGTGGGAAGGGGATCCTTCAGGACCCCTACCCCAGATTGGCTGAATCAGAAGACTCTTAAATTGGAAATTGGATGGTATGTTTCTAACAAATTCTGCAAGTAACTGTTGCAGTGGTGAGTTTGGCACTCAGTTCTTTGGATTACATTCATGACATTGTTGCTTTATCTCTTGCATGCCATAATTTTTGTAACACAGCTCTGGTCCAGTTTCTCTCATCATGCCTGCCCATATCATGTTCTGCTCTCAAGGCTGCATTTTCTCTTTGGCCATCTGGACAGCTGGAAGGCCACCCTGACTGCCTAGTTAAGAACCTCATTAATCTCATCTTTATCTTTCTGGTCGTGCTGACCACCCCAGCTAGAGGGGCCACATGATGTCACAGCTCTCTGATCCAACTTCAAAGACACTAAAAAGGAAATAGCTCAATATTTAGGGAATTTTGAGACAGGAAACCAGAATTTGTGTGACCTTGAAAATGTCACTTAACTGTTTTTTACTCCAGGCGTAATAATACCTGCCCCCCCACCTCAGAAATGTTGTGAGGATCAAATGACATGATGTATTGTGTCAGAACTTTGTAAACTATAAATGGGTGTATAAATATTAATTATAATCAATAATCTCAACCATCCAACTCTTTGCATGATAAGAGGGACTATTTATACACTGTGAGTTTAATGGGAAAGGACATCCTTCCTAGCATTGCTTCATTCCTTATAAGAAATAAACCAGCTGGCTAACTATTGTCTTCTCTGACTTCAAAATGTCCCATACTGTGTAGTTCCAGCTGCACAGTAAAATCTTTTTTTTTCTTTTTTCCTTTGGCTGTGCTGCATGGCTGTGGGACCTTAGTTCCCTGACCAGAGACTGAACCTGGGCCACAGCAGTGAAAGCACTGAGTACTAACCACTGGATCATCAGGGAATTCCCTAAAATCTCTTAACACTTTTGAACCTTTCTATTTTTTACTACTTATCTACATGGGTTATATAAAATTGCCTTGGTAAAAGTAATATTTTTCAGGTAATGAAAGTAGAAAAGTCTCAAGTTGTCCTCTTGAAAAGCCAAAAGTATTAATCTATTCAGTGTAATAATGATTTCCACTTCTGTAATGAACTTTAATGATCTCTCCCCTGTAGTCTAACACCCAGTGCTATTGAATCTAATCGCTAGCTCTCAATTTCTTACTCTCCCTTTCACCTCTATTGCCATTGTCTTATTCAAACCTTTCTCATCCTTAATGTTGACCTTTAGAACTCCCTCCTGGGACTTCCCTGGCAGTTAAGACTCCATGCTTCCAATGCAGGGGACACGGGGTCAGTCCCTGGTCAAGGAACTAACTTTCCACATGCTGCAAGGCATGGCCAAAAAAAAAGGAATTCCCTCCTGCCTTGATTAACTGCCTTTATTTGTTGCCTTCCAGTTCCTCCTTTGCACTGCCATAAGGGGTCAGCAAACTATGGCTCATGGACCAAAAGAAGCCAACCCATAGTATTTGATTAGAACATAGCTATACTCATTCATGTACATATTGTCCATGGCTGCTTTGGTGCTACAACTGCAGATATGAGTAGTTTCAAAAGAGACCAGATGGCCTGGGTAGTGGGTTGAATGATGGCCCTCCAAAAGATATGTCCACCTCCAAATCCCTGGAACCTGTGAATGTTACCTTTTTTAGAAAAAGCATTTTGTAGCTGTAATTAAAGAAAGGATCTTAACATTCTAGATTATCCAGGTGGGCACTAAATTCACTGATAAGTGTCCTTGTTAGAGATACACATAGAAGATACACACAAAGGAGTAGGTGATCTGAGGATGAGATTAGAGTGATATGGACACAAGCCAAAAAAAGCAAGGAATGCCTAGAGCCACCAGAGACTGGAAGACACAGAATCTCCTCCAAGAGCCACTGGAGGGAGTGCAGTCCTACTGAAACCTTTAATTTGGACTTAAGGTCTCTAGAACTGTGAGAAAAAAAAATTTTTTTGATATTTTAAACCACCAAGGTTGTGGTAAATTTTTACAGTCATCTTGGGAAATTAATACAGCACGAAATTCTAAGACACTTACTATCTGGTACTTTAAGACAAAGTTTTCCAACCTTTACATTTAGAGTTTTCTTTTCTAAAATACAAATCTAATCACTTCAGCAAAAAGTTCAAAATTATTAGCATGACTTATGAGGAACTTCTTAACTAACCCCTGCCTACTTTCCCAGCTGCATGTTGCCTACTTTTCCTCTTTATTTTCTCCTCCTTTCTTTTTCAAATAAACTTTTTCAAATAAACTTTTAATTTAGAATACATTTAGATTCATATAATTGCAAAGATAGTATGGAGGGTTCTTATATACTCTAAACCCAGTTTTCCCTTATTAACATTTTACATGAGTACTGTACTTTGTCACCATTAATAAACCAATATTGGTACTTATGAACTAAAGGCCATTCTTTATTAAGATTTCCTTAGTTTTTTCCTATCTTCTGTTCCAGGATCTCATCCAGAATACCCCATTACATTTAGTCATCCGATATCTTTCTATCTCTTTTCCTTTTTTTTTCCTTTTCCTTCCTTCTTTCCTTATTTGTTTGTTTTCTTCTGCTCTGTGCCAAACACTGGGCATATAAACGAGCATGGCTTTTCCTTAAAAGTCTAGTGAGGATAACTGAAAATGAAGAGTTTAATTAATTAATTAATTAACATAGTCAAGATAAATGCAAAGAAGAATATGAACAGTGGACAGACAGAAGCTACATTTAACAGAGCCATATTAGGGAATAACTCCATCTGATTAATTTTAAAGATTATTCTTAGTGGGAATAAAAGTGGCAGAAAAAACACATTAAGGAAACTATTGTGATCATTCAGATTAGAGATAGCAGTGGCTTAGATTGAGCTGGTGCAGTGGAGATGGAATTAGAAATATTAGCCATACTCCAGAGGTATTTTTGAGGTAGAAACAAGGGGACTTGTTGATAAATGTAGATGTGGTGGATAAGGGACAAAGTAGAATCAGCCACCAACCTATGAGTATAGATCTATTCTCTAGCCATACTAATCACTTGTTACTCCTCATACAGCTTCCAAGCTCTCACACTTATTGAATCCTCTCTGGGTAAATGCCCTTTTCTTCCCCAATTGTTTTATTGGTAAATAATTTCTCTTCAATATTCTCTTTAACATTCTTCACCACTTCTGGGAAGCCTTCCTCTACTTTGCCTCTGTATCCTTCCTCCACTCCACCTTCCTGAGTGAGCAGTCTTTCCCCTTTCTGTCCTTATAGCTGCCTGTACATACTTCTATGCTAGCTTGTGGCACCCCATATTGTACTGTTATTTGCTTACATATCTGTCCTTTGAAGGCATTGTGTCATATTCATAGTACAGTCCCTGGCACAGAGAGAAGTAAATGAATGTTTAATTGATCAAGTCTTCATAATTTCACAGAAACAGAAAATAATACTACTTATGATTTTCATATTAGAAAGCCATTATCAAAACAATCACTAGAAAATCTAAAATATAACTAATGTCATCCACAGTGCACTTACAACTTCTGATCTTTTGCAAGCACATTCCTTGTTAAAACTTGTAATTTAAACAAGTCTCTTTCGTTCTAAAATATATAGAAGTCTCTATTAAGAGACATCTGTAGAGCAGAGTCATATTATTCGTAAAGTTTCAGCCTTCATTTTTTAATTCCATCACTCTTTTGGTTTCAAGTAAGAACGGTAGTCTCCATTTCTAGAAGTTAAGAATCACTCATGTAAATCAAAGAACTGAAGCCCCAAACTTTGATTAATTGAAAGCTTTTGGTGATGGTCTTAAAAGTGTGTATGTTTCAATTCCTTTTCTTTCAGAATACTGTCTTCTGTTTGATCTCAATGAAATTGGATTATGATTATGTAACTCATTTAATCAGCTTGATTTACAAATTTAGTCCATGCTGATAATAAGGGTGTTTTTCTTCTTATAAATAAAGACATTTACCTTGCATTTATTTTCATATTAGAAACATGTTCACAAGTTGGTCATACTTTTATAAATAATAGCCACTGCATTTCCTAAAATCAAGAGCAACTTCCAACAAGTATGCCTTGTTCAACATTTTATAGATTCCTTTCAAGATTTTCTCAGGAAAAAAAAAAAAATGATGCTCTGGGAGTTCCCTGGTGGTGCAGTCGTTAAGAATCCGCCTGCCAGTGCAGGGGATACGGGTTGAAGCCCTGGTCCGGGAAGATCCAACATGCCACGGAGCAACTAAGACCACAACTACTGAGCCTTCGCTCTAGGGCCCGTGTGCTGCAACTACTGAGCCTGCGTGTTGTAACTACTGAAGCCCTCACGCCTAGAGCCCATGCTCTGCAACAAGAGAAGCCACCGCAATGAGAAGCCCACGCACCGCAACGGAGAGTAGCCCCTGCTCGCCGCAATTAAAGAAAGCCCACGCACAGCAATGAAGACCCAACGCAGCCAAAAAAAAAAAAAAAAAGTGATATTCTGCTGGGTTCTGTTTTCTTGTCTAATGCAATATATTGTAGTATAAAATACTTAGAAAGCCTGGAATTGAGGTTGCACAAATGTAGCTAATTTTCACATCTTTTAAGACATGATAGTCTTAAAAATGTTAGCTAATTCTCTGTGAAGAGGCAATCTAAGAGTCTTAACTCCAGAGTGGGAGTCAGAAAATTATGGCTTATTTTCAGACCACAAAAACTCAGAGCTGGTCAATGAACTTATGCAAACTATAAATAATTTGCTATTTGTTTCTATTATGTGTAGAATTTGCTGGTTTCTGTTTACATGTTAGCTTGAGTCAATAATACCAATTTTGATATTTGAATTGCTAGAAGGCAGGATCTAATTCTGTTGAACATACTCTATTTTGTATTTTGGATACTGATGTGCATATATAGAGATGTTTTTAAAATAATATTTAAATGATAATGAGGCAACCTTCAAAGTTTCCTTCTGGGAAAACACTTTTTTCCCCTCAACGTTGTCAAGCACAGATAAGATAGTCAGATGAGCCATATTCAACTGAAAGTTCTCTTCTAAATAATCTTTCGCTATTAAATAATTCTGACCTCTGACCCTGTTTTGTTTTTAAGGAGAAAAATTGACCCTTATCTATGAAGGAAGCCTATCTTTCTAAAAAAGAATATCTTGCTCCCATTAGCTGAACAGATAGCTGAACAAATATCTGGACTCCTCTTTGGGTACGATTCCCCTGCCACCACCATCTCCAGAGCTTAGATGGGAAGTCTTTTATTTGCATTCCGAACTGGCCCTGTTCATATTTAGACTAAATCAACCATGTCTAAGCCAACTCAATCAAAGTGCTGTTGAGCTTTTATTAAAGATCTTCAGGGCAGCAAGACTACTTATGACATCTTTAGTGGTAACTGCTAGTATGGGAATAGAAGGAAAGGGAGAAGGAGGAAACAAAGAAGAAAGAGGAAGGCAAGGGGAAGGGAAATCCTTAGGGGAGCTTTGAAAACAATGGTCCTTCTTTTTAAAACATTTTCCCAATCTCATCAAGATTTAAGTAGATGGGAACAGCAGAATGTCTCGGTATGCTCCAACAGCCCCTTGAGTTTCTTTTGTACCACCACCATGCCCAGATTTCACGCCCCTTAGAAACCTGGCTCTGGCTGAAACATGGAAAATAACCAAATTCTTTTCCCTTTTTCCCTAAACACAATTGAGAGCCCCCATATTGTGAATGTATATTCCCCATAAATATGAAATTGCTTAGGAAGTATCCAGAGCAATCTCATTAATAAGAAATGGAAATATTGTGGTTACCAATTTCTAGAAACACAAAATTAAGTCTGTGTGGTCAAGGCTGCTAGTTGTTATCCAGTATCCATTCTCCCCTTCTTTATTTTGTAATGAAACCACTGACTTTTAGCTGCTCAGAATAAAAGCTACACTTCCCAGTCTGCTTGCAGCTAGGTATAGTCACATTACTGACTTCTGGTCCGTGGAATTTGAGCAGATGTGATGTATGCACCTCTTGATCTACCCGTAAAAGGGAACAGTACGCCTTCCATGATTTTTTTCCCTTTTTGCGCTAACTGGAATGCAGAAGTAATGCTGAATAGTTTTGAGCAATGTGTGTGTGGGAAATACCTTGTGGCAACAAGATAGAAGCAACCTGGATTCCTGGACAACCACCAGGTTTCCTGGAGCAAAGCTACCACCTAGCCCTGAAGCACCAACCACCAGACTGTTACACAAGAGGAAATAAAGAAATAAATGTCTACCTTGTTTCAGTCACTAATTTGAGTCTCAATCTAGATACTGAACCTGCATTCTAACACATACCAGTACGCCAATGAGTTAGAAGAATAAAAAAATACCCTAAGGCTGAAAAATTAAAAATTATGTCCAGAAGGATGAAAAGGAACTCAAATGTAGTCAAAGCAATAGTATCACCAGTAAAAACCTGAAATTTAAATTTAAATATTTTTAAAAGGCTAACATGCCATTTGAAGATTGATGACAGAAAACTGAAATTGGTAAAATTGATAAAAATAGCAAATAATGTTCAAAAGCTCAGCAAAAATATCAGAAGGAATCAAAATATTTTATCACAGATGAGATGTTAAATTTTAGCTTTAAACAAGGAGCAATTGGTATTTTGAGTTGATAACAGTTTGCAGAAAGATTTGACATCCTTCTGTTCAAACTAGTGTAAATGAAATGAGGATTTCTGGAAAAGATTACTAATTTCAACTGTATGTTTAATATCTCAAATAATATTCATACTTTCTTTCATCAGTAAGAAAGTATAGGGAAGTATGTGGGAAGGATCAAAAAATAAATTGACTAAACAATATTAAAATGCTATAATATGAGTAAAGTGAGAAATGACAGGATCAACCACACCATATAATAAATTTGTTGATTTTTAGAAATAAACTAAATTCAAAAATTCCATTTGAGAAATTGGTGAGAGAATCCTAAGGACTCTAAACGTTGGTATTCAAACATTCAAAGACAGAAATGTCACTGAAAAAGTTTGAAAAGAAATTAACATATACTGACTTCTTAAAAAAATATGTATTATTGATATGACAGAAAGAGGATGAAAGTGGATGCAGATAGAGATAAGAATGAGGGCTACTGAAAGTGAGTAATTGTATCAGCTATAAATTCAACTTCAAATGAACCTTGCCCCTGATTGGGAGTGAGGGCAAAAGTGACCGATTTCTCACATTTTCTTCTTATTCAGCACATAGTAGAAGGTTTTTAAGATGGAGCATTTCCAAGTTTTTTTTTTAAATGATGCTAATAGTCTTGTATAAAAGCCCAAAGTAAGAAACAAGCAGTAAGCAGAGTGTCTCTTTCTAAGGCTGAAGCAATTGCCAGGGCCCAGAGCTCCAGCTGCCCAAATATTTTGGTTATTCTGTATCTATCTTCCCGTGCTCCAGATGGTTATTCACAGGAAGGGGTTCCTTGACATCTTAGAGGTTCCAGGAAGGCTCATTTAAACGCCATATTTATATTGTTATCGGTTTGCTATACTGATCAGTGATAGCATTCATATCTATCTACCTGGATAGCAAATATTTATTGCCTAGTGGAAAGAAACAGTAATCCCTTTTAACCAATATTTAGTACCCTTCATTTTGGTAAATATAAGTTTAAATGAGGTGCTCCTTTTCCCATGGTTGGTGGATTAACAACAGACATTATTTCCTTTTCCTGAAAGTAGGCATAGAATTTCCTCCCTTCAACTTCTCCATTTGAGAAGTATTGTTTAATAGTAACCCCAAATATTTGGTTAGGTTCTGAGTAAGAAGTTGTTCAACATTTTATTTTTAGTTTTAAAAAGAGGACCAGAAACAGTCCTGAACATCTTCCTAACTTTCACCATTTTTTCCAAAGATGTCTCTCTTTTTCTCATCCACTTTTAAAATGTGATTGACTATCTACAGGAGGCTAAGTTCTGAGTCACTCTCTATATTCAACCACTCATTCATAGCTATTACTGTTGCCTTGGGCTTTGTCCTCTGTGGACCATTTTGAAGATGAAACTGAACACAGTTCTGAACAGTCTTCTGGCCAGACCCAGAGCCACAGTGCATATTACAATATAAGACTTGTAAGTAATGGAGGGAAGAATAGAATGCCTTTCTAAAAATGTGTTTCCTGGTAGAAGTCAATAAATTTTTTTTTAATATTTATTTATTTGGCTGCATCAGGTCTTCACTGTGGTGCATGGGCTCTTAACTGGGGAAAGAGGGCTCTCTAGTTGTGGTGCATGGGCTCTAGAGAGTGTGGGCTTAGTTGCGCCGCGGCATGTGGGATCTAGTTCCCCAACCAGGGATTGAACTGGCGTCCCCTGCATTGGAAGGCGGATTCTTAACCACTGGATGACCAGGGAAGTCCCAACAATAACTTCTTTAATATGAAAAGTATGCATGGGTTCTTTATAATTTTTGTAACCCAAAATTAATATGAAACTTTATCATCATCAGGAAAAAAGGGTAAACATCATTTCCATGCCAAAAAATAGAAAAGAAAAACATGCTAGATCATATGACTCAACTAAATGTTTCATAACAATGTGTTGATAAATTATTATATTTGGTAAAATTAAGAATTTTATGATACCATTTATCCAGTTTATTCAATCCAAAATTTAAAACCACCAAAATTGGCATCATTAATGATGAAAAAGTTTCTTTTTTCTTTTTTTTTAAGTTTGCCTGGCCTTGGTATACTATAATGTTCACTAGAAACAGAACTTCAAGGGTAAGGAGGAACAAACAGGGTCCAAAGTTTTCTGCGATTCGGTAGCCCTTTAAGTGTTCCTAGAACAGGAGAAGAGTGGGGATATACAAAAACAGCTTCAAGGAACTAGCTACTTTGGAACACTAAACCACAATCCCCGAGGAAATTCTATTTTAACAATAGCCACAGAACCTTTTCTAAAGTATTTCCTCATCTTTAATGTTTTAAACCCAGTGCCTTAAGCGATATACTGGTTATCTTCCTCTCTCTAGATGATTCCTGCTTTGATGAGTTGCTTTATGTCTCAGGGTTTCAGTAGATGGTCTGCTGGGTATGGCAAAAGCATTTCACATTTGGCTGCTGAGATTTCTATACACTTCTGACAAGCTGTTGGATTTAGGGGTAAAGCAAGATTTTCTCTGAATGTGCTTCTTTGTTCTATCATGGGGTTTAAAATAATTTTCTTATAAACCCTCAACCTTTTTTTCATATTGAAAATGAATAAAAAACAAGCAGAAACCTTATTACAGCTTACTTTTCACCTAAGCAGTACAAAAGAAGATCTTTTAAAATCCATAATCTTTGTGACTTAAAAGTTTATAGATTTTGGTTTCTTACAAATGAAAGTTAAGTAGACAAAGTTATATTATGGAAAAACTAACTTGAAAGAGTG
>NW_006796397.1:2628019-2654308 GCF_000442215.2 Lipotes vexillifer
AGGCTGGTGCATAGTAGGTGCTTAACAAATTCATGTTTATTACTTTCTTTTGAGGCCATCAGGAGTTTCTTCCTTCTTCTGTCCACAAAATTATTATTATGCCAAAGTTATCCTCAAAACTCTTACAGACTTAGAATAATTATGCTTAATGAGCATCTGATTACTTACCATATTCTGAAATTGGAATTTCAAAGCAGTCATGGTGTTTATTATTGGGAAGAGGTATGGGGGAGCAGCACAGGGTGTGGCTAGGAGCATGGGCTTTGGCATTACCCAGACCTGTGTTGGAGCCCAGAGCACCCGGATAAGTCACTGAACTTCTCTGTGCATCTGTTTCCTCACCTATAAAATGGAAGAAAAAATACCCACCTCAAAAGGTGTTGGTACAAGGACCTACTGTATAGCACAGGGACCTATACTCAATATCTTCTAATGACCTATAATGGCAGAGAACATAAAAAAAGAATATATATTTCTTATATATATGTATACCTGAATCACTTTACTGTATACCTGAAACTAACACAACATTGTAAATCAACTATATTTCAATAAAAAATTTTTTAAAAAGAAAAAAGCCCCCGCCCCCGCCAAAAAACAGGTGTTGGTAAAGACATGAGATTATGCATGTGGAGCTTAGCCCAGTAACTTACATTGTGAGCATCGTTATTATTATTGTCATTATTATCAAATGCTTGAAGTGTCAGAGAAGAAAAACAAACAACATAAGTTTTAATATATTTATAAAGGTAGGTCTTCTGTATTTATACTAAATTAGCACTTTCTACGTGTGCTATGAATAACATGAGGATCCTGTTATTTTCTAGAGAATATACTGAAGTATTAGATTCTATTAACTAAATTATAAAGATTATTTTTTATATATTTACATGTATATGGAACCAGGACAAGCACTGAGGGGAAAATGCAGAAACAAAAAATCCTGAGCCTTTATGTAATAGCCACTCAATCCTTCTAAGATTCTGAGTTAAATAACAATAGTTTAATTTTTCCTCTGGCTTTTAAAAATTTACACTGTAATATATTTTCACTGTCCACTAGAGGTAATAAGTTACCCATTGGAAAGAGCCAATTGAAGGCCATATCACACTTTTTAATACTCTTTATTTCAATGACATTCTATAAACTTAATAATTATTGAAATTAATTAGTCTACAAGGTTATAAAAACCAGAGTAAAGCAAAAAAAAAAGGTAAAAAGAAAGTCTTCCTAAGACATACATAGCAATAAGCACTATTCCAGCTTAACCTTATAATGTCATCTAGAGATTTTAATATAATGACTCTTGACTCTTTCTTTCTTGTAGTTAAACTTACCCCAACCCAAAATACCTTTTTTTAGGAAGAACTTAACCCTTACTCCTTCCCCTTCCTCCTGTACCATTTTGCTGCTGCCTTACTTCTAATTTTCGCCATGTTTTCTCTGGAGGATCTTGTTTAACATCAACCCAGCACATCATTGCCCTAAAATCTCCTCTAGTTTTCTGCCTAACTTATATAGGCTGGCTTAATTCAATTCTTCCTTCTGTTTTCCTCACAAAATATACAGGCACACTTCATTTTATTGCACTTCGCTTTATTGTGCTCCATAAATACTGCATTTTTTTACAAATTGAAGATTTGTGGCAACCCTGCATCGAGCGAGTCTATCTGCATCATTTTTCCAACAGCATTTGCTCACTTCATGTCTCTGTGTTACAGTTTAGTAATTCCCACAATATTTCAAGGTTTTCAGTATTATCATATTTATTATGGCGATCTGTGATCAGTGATCTTTGATGTTACTATTGTAATTGTCTTGGGGCATCACAAACCATGCTCGTACAAGACAGTGAACTTAATTGATAAATGTTGTGTGTGTTCTGATTGATCCACCGACCTGCTGTTCTCCCATCTTTCTCCCTCTACTCAGGGCCTCCCTATTCCCCAAGATACAACGCTATTGAAATTAGGTCAATTGATAACCTACAATGACCTCTAAGTGTTCAAGTGAAAGGAAGAGCTGCATATCTCTCACTTTAAAGGAAAAGCTAGCAATGATTAAGCTTAGTGAGGAAGGCATGTCAAAAAGCCGAGATAGGCCGAAAGCTAGACCTCTTGCACCAGTTATAGCCAAGCTGTGAATGCAAAGGAAAAGAAGGAAATTGAAAGTGCTACTCCAAAAAAAAAAAAAAAAAAAAGTGCTACTCCAGTAAACACATGAACGATGAGGAAGAGAAACAGCCTTATTGCTGATGTGGAGAAAGTTTTAGTGATCTGCATAGAAAATCAAACCAGCCACAACATTCCCTTAAGCCAAAACCTAATCCAGAGCAAGGTCCTAAGTCTCTTCAATTATATAAAGGCTGAGAGAGGTGAGGAAGCTGCAGAAAAAAAAGTTTGAAGCCAGCTGAGGTTAGTTCATAAGATTTAAGGAAAGAAGCTGTCTCCAAAACATAAAAATGCAAAACGAAGCAGAAAATGCTGATAGTAGAAGCTGCAGCAAGTTTTCCAGAAGATCCAGATAGATCATTAATGAAGGTGTCTACACTAAACAACAAATTTTCAATCTAGACTAAAACAGCCTTATATTGGAAGAAGATACCATCTAGGACTTTCATAGCTAGAGAGTAGCAGTGAACACCTGGCTTCAAAGCTTCAAAGGAAAGGCTGACTCTCTTGTTAGAGGTTAATGGAGCTGGTGTCTTGAAGCTGAAGCCAATGCTCATTTTCCATTCCAAAAATCCTAGGGCCCTAAAAATCAAGCTAAATCTACTCTGCCTGTGCTCTATAAAAACAAAGCCTGGATGAAAGCACATCTGTTTACAACATGGTTTACTGAACATTTTAAGCCCACTGTTGAGACCTACTATTCAGAAAAAAAGATTCCTTTCAAAATATTACTGCTCATTGACAAGGCACATGGTCACCCAAGAGCTCTAAGGAGATGTACAATGAGGTTTGTGTTGTTTTCATGCCTGCTAACCCAGCATCCATTCTGAAGCCCATGGATTGAAAAGTAATTTTGACTTTCAAGTCTTATTATTGAAGAAATGCATTTTATAAGACAAATCACTATCAGTGATTTGTCTGATAGATTTGGGCAAAGTAAATTGAAATCCTTCTGGAAAATATTTGTCTTTCTAGATGCCATTAAGAACACTCATGGGGGCTTCCCTGATGGCCCAGTGGTTGAGAATCTGCCTGCCAATGCAGGGGATACGGGTTCGAGCCCTGGTCTGGGAAGATCCCACATGCCACGGAGCAACTGGGCCCGTGAGCCACAACTACTGAGCCTGCGCGTCTGGAGCCTGTGCTCCGCAACAAGAGAGGCCGCGACAGTGAGAGGCCCGCGCACCACGATGAAGAGTGGCCCCCACTTGCCACAACTAGAGAAAGCCCTCGCACAGAAACGAAGACCCAACACAGCCAAAAATAAATAAATAAATTTAAAAAAAAAAAAAAGAACACTCATGATTCACGATAAAAGGTCAAAATATCAACATTATAGGAGTTTAAAAGAACTTGATTCCAACCCTCATGAATGACTTTGAGGGATCCAAGATTTCAGTGGAGGAAGTAACTGCAGATGTGGTGGAAATAGCAAAAGAACTAGAATTAGATGTGACTGAATTGCTGCACTCTCATGATAAAACTTGGATGAATGAGAACTTGCTTCTTATGGATGAGCAAAGAAAGTGTTTTCTTGAGATAGAATCTACTCCTGGTGAAGATACTGTAAAGATCGTTGAAACGACAACAAAAGAGTTAGCATATTACATAAAGTGAGTTGATAAAGCAGTGGTAGGGTTTGAGAGGACTGATTTCACTTTTGAAAGAAGTTCTACTGTGGGTAAAATGCTATCAAACAGTATTGCACACTACAAAAAATCATTCTTGAAAGGAAGGATCATTTGATGTGCAAACTTCATTGTTGTCTTATGTTAAGAAATTGTCACGGCCACCCCCAGGCTCAGCAACCGCCACCCTGATCAGTCAGCAGCCATAAATATGGAGGGAAGACCCTCCACCAGCAAAAAGATTATGACTTACTGAAAGCTCAGATGATGGTTAGCATTTTTAGCAATAAAGTATTTTTTTTATTAAGGTGTATACATTTTTTAGACATAATGCTATTGCACACTTAATAGACCATAGTATAGTGTAAACATAACTTTTATATGTACTGGGAAACCAAAAAATTCATGTGACTAGCTTTATTGCATTATTTGCTTTATTGTGGTGGTCTGGAACTGAACCTACAATATCTCTGAGGCACACCTGTATTTTCCTGTGTAGGTAACATTTCTGTTGCTCTTCGTTATTTTGTGCAGACCCATATTTCCCATCTGGTGTCATTTTCCTTCTGCTTGAAGGACTTCCTTTGGCATTTCTTGCAGTGAAGGTCTACTGATGATGAATTCTTTCATCTTTTATATGTCTGAAAAAGTATTTATTTTGCCTTTCAAAGATATTTGCACTGCTTATAGAATTGTTTGACAGTTTTTTCCCTTCAGTACTTTAAAGATGTTGCTCCAACATCTCACTTGCATTGTTCCCAGTGAGAAATCTGCTGTCATCTTTATCTTTGTTCCTTTGTACAGCATAACATGTCCTTTTGTTTTCCCCCCTTTGGCAACTTTTATGATTTTTCTCTTCATCATTGGGGTTGAGCAGTTTGAATACGTAATTTTCTTTAGGTTTCTTCTGCTTTGGTTTCATTGAGCTTCCTGGCTCTGTGTGTTCATACTTTTTATCAAATTTGGAAAAATTTTTGGCTACAATTTCCTCAAATATTTTTTCCATTCCTCTCTCCTCTCTCTCTCTCTCTTTCTCTCTCTCTCTCCCTCTCCTCTCCTTCAGGGACTCCAGTTACCTGTATATTAAACTGCTTGACTGTCTCTATTTTTAAAATTCTTTTTTCTTTGTTTCATTTTAGTTTATTTCTATTAATATTTTTGAGTTCACTGATTTTTTCATCTACATATCTAATCTGTTGTTAATTCTATCTAGTATATTTTTACCTCACATATTGTTTCATCTCTAGAAGTTAGACTTGGGTCCTTTTTACATTGTCAATGTCTCTAACTTTTTGATGATATGAAATACAATTATAACTATTTTTTAATGTCTTTGCTAATTCTAACTCTGTGTCAGTTCTGGGTAAGTTTCAATTGATTAATTTTCTCCTCATGACAGGTTATATTTTCCTGTTTCTCTGTATAGCTGGTAAGTTTTGATTGGGTGCATTGTGAATTTTAACTTGTTGGGTCCTAGATATTTTTGTATGTCTATAAACATTGTTAGGCTTTGTTAAGTTACTTGGAAACAATTTGGTCCCTTTGTGTCTTGCTTATAAGATTGTTAGAAGCAGAACAGTGCCCAGTCTAGAGCTAATTATTACCCACTATTGCGGCAAGTAGCATTTGTATACTGTACCTAGTGTCCCATAAACTTGGAGGTTTTCCTGTCTGACTGGTGGGGAATGGGCATGTTTTCTAGCCCTGTTACTTCTAATCCATGCGGGTGGTTCTTCCCAGCCAAAGGCACATGTTTCCTGGCCAAAGGTGAGATTCTTTACTTTCATGATCATGCTTATCAGTACTCAGCTGAATACTTGAGAGGACCCTCTGCAGATCTATGGAGTTCTTTCTCTGATATCTCTGGTCTCTGTGATTCTCCTTCCTGTAAGCTCTAGCTGTGTTGGTCTCCCTATACTTTCAGCTCTATCTCCTTAACTCAGAGATTCTTCCAGACTCCATCTGGGTTCCTCCTTCCTGTGCTGGGAACTAGAAACTCTCTCAGAGCATACCCCACCCCCAAGTCATGAATGGAGAACAAAAAAATTTAAAGAGCTCTTAACTTATAAGTTCTGTAACTTATAGAGACTGGGGTGCTCGTGATACAATGAGACTGGAATCTCATTCTCCAAGTGGGCAGATTCCTAGGCAGTGGTCCTTTTGATTGTCCTGTACCTACCTAAGCAGGGAAAAGCAATTGGAATGGGCTATAGAGAAGGGGTTTTAGGGAATAGGCATAGTAAGAATGCATGAATTTCCCATGGGTCAAATATCAGGAGAGTAGGAGGGCTTTAACCATCGTACTAGTGCCCCAGCTAGATGGGAATTCTGCTGCTTGACATGACACCAGTAGCAAGAGGCAATCAGTGGGGTAAACAATCCTTGAGGGTATCAAGGAAGTGGTTCCTCTGAAGAATCTCACAAATGCCCCCACCAGAAACAGCAGTCAGACATCTGGCACAGAGGGCACAAATGTCGGGTCAACATTAACAAGAGAAGTGATGCACATCCATTTCAGTAATAGGCTCAGCTAAGTAAAAAGACTAGTGCACTTTTCCTTTTATCTTTTTTCCCTGCCCTCAAGCCCAAGAGAGCTTGAAGAGGGAGAGGGAGAAGAGAGCATGAAAAAGCAGCTCTTGTCTCCTTGCCCTTGTTCCCTGAGCCACAATCAAGCCAGGGCTGGGGAGGAAAGAAGATGATGTTAGAGTTTTAAACTGATCGGACTGATTGTTTAATAACTGAGGGTGACTAGAAAGTTATGTATTTGCCTACGATTCTATTGAGAGAGCAATGATTGGAGAAAAATAAAACCACTCCGTGTTTATTCCCCAGTAAGTTCAAACTGCTAGATAAATTGGTTACATTTCTACCTTCAACACAGAGTTCTCAGAACATAAGAACTATTTACTAAATTAATCAAGTAATAGCCCCTGATTATTTGGAATTATCATGTTTATTTATTTATATATTTTTTAACATCTTTATTGGAGTATAATTGCTTTACAATGGTGTGTTAGTTTCTGCTTTATAACAAAGTGAGTCAGCTATACATATACATATATCCCCATATCTCCTCCTTCTTGCGTCTCCCTCCCACCCTAGCTATTGCACCGCTCTAGGTGGACACAAAGCACCGAGCTGATCTCCCTGTGCTATGTGGCTGCTTCCCACTAGCTATCTATTTTACATTTAGTAGTGTATATATGTCCATGCCACTCTCTCACTTCTTCCAAGCTTACCCTTCCCCCTCCCCGTGTCCTTAAGTCCATTCTCTACATCTGTATCTTTATTCCTGTCCTGCCCCTAGGTTCTTCAGAACCTTTTTTTTTTTTTAGATTCCATATATGTGTGTTAGCATCCAATATTTATTTTTCTCTTTCTGACTTACAATGGAATATTACTCAGCCATAAAAAGGAATTATAATTTTTAGATGACATAAGTACATAATGCAAATTAAAATCTGTCAGGACTAAATCTTAGCTGTTAGGCAGCTGCCTGGATTCTCCAACATTTAGTTTGATAAAAGAAACTCAATTATATGAAACTGATTCTCAAATATATAAGCAATTATTTAAATTTTTTATTTCAACTGTCAAATCAGGTATTTCCTTTGTGCTGTTTTTCAATATTTGTGATGAATTTCTCCCTTTCTCTACGTTAGGAAAAACAGTATGCTTTTATGAAATACTGTCTGGGGCTAAGGTGATATTTACGTGACAGTTCTTTGTTGTAAAAAGGTAAGTGACCCATTAAAAATTACCCCATCCTCATTCAGCATCGAATGTAAACCACAGTGAGTTTACACTGCCCCATGTGATAGATAGGTCTCCTTACCACTAGATGGCCTGATCCTCTCAAAAAGTGTCTAAGAGCAATTTTATATTGGAGACTGGCATTAATTGCCCTGTATGTAAAGAGAACTAAGTTCAAGTAAGGGTATGGGACTGAGATATTTTTGTTGAAATGATTGAGCTTTAATTAACTTTTCCTGATATATTTTTTAAAAGATTATTCCCACTTCTACTATTATATTTTATCATTTTCCACATGGTATATGCTATTTGCCTTTTAAAATTCTCAGAATATCTTGCTATGGAAATGATTAGGAATAAGCTGTATAATTGCCATAATCACACTCTTTTCAAACCACATAGTTATAGTTTCATCATTGGAAGGATACTCATTGCCTTTTAAGCATTTCATTAAGAAAAAAAACTGAGGAGGCTTCATTTTAAAAAAGACCATATGCCTGTCATAAAATCCTTTGGCGTTCATAAAGCATTAAAATTGTTTAATAAATACCTTAGATAGGGACTTCCCTGGTGGCACAGTTGTTAAGAATCCACCTGCCAATGCACGGGACACGGGTTAGATCTCCGGTCTGGGACGATCCCACATGGTGCAGAGCAAGTAAGCCTGTGCACCACAACTACTGAGCCTGCGCTCTAGAGCATGCGAGCAACAACTACTGAGCCTGCATGCCACAACTACTGAAGCCCACATGCCCTAGAGCCCATGTGCCTCAACTACTGAGCCCACGCACCGCAACTGCTGAAGCCCACGTGCTCTAGGGCCCATGCTCCACAAGAGAAGCCACCACAATGACAAGCCTATGCACCACAGCAAAGAGTAGCCTCCACTCACCGCAACTAGAGAAAGCCCACACGCAGCAACAAAGACCCAACGCAGCCAAAAATAAATAAATAAAAATTTAAAACCCTTAGATATAAATTTCTCTCCCTTTACATTCATAGAACTTGCAATTATTCAGGGCTTGAGCGCTAATTCTGTAAGCTAATTCAGAGACCTCAAATCCCTATTCTTCTCTTAAGTGCAACTGGCCTTTAGGTTATTTCCCTGCTCATTAGTACCTCGACCACAGGATGGACAAGGAAAACAAAAGCTCTGTTCTTTTCTAAACACACTCCTGGAATATAAATGACTGGTGCTGCAATAACTCATATCCTTTATTTAGAAAGGAAGTAGATAGGGGCTTCCCTGGTGGCGCAGTGCTTGAGAGTCCGCCTGCCGATGCAGGAGACGCGGGTTCGTGCCCCGTTTCGGGAGGATCCCACGTGCCGCGGGGCGGCTGGGCCCGTGAGCCATGGCCGCTGGGCCTGCGCGTCCGGAGCCTGTGCTCCGCAAATGGGAGAGGCCACAACAGTGAGAGGCCCGCATAACGCAAGGAGAAAAGAATTAAAGATGAGATATGTCTGGCGCAGCTCTCTGTACCAGGCCCCACAGGCATAGCAAGACTGAGGCAAGTCCTGCTTTTAAAAAGCAAATATTTAAGATCTTTTTCCAGATCTTGGAATTTCCCTCCATTCATATTTGTGAGCATGATTAGAACTGCCTGAACTTTGGTGCTTTCCGTGATCATTCCATTTTGTGAGCCCAGAAAAGTAGCACACAGGCAATGTACATGTTTCTATAAAACCTCCGTTTTACTGTATATTCTTGGGTTTGCATTATTTCATAAAAAGCACACGGAAAGTTAAGGCTACCCTGGCTGCATTCACAAAAGTTCAGACTCACTGAAATATTCCCAATTAATCTAACCACAAATACATAAGGTGAATATAACAGCAATTGCCTTGCAGTTATTAGAGGATATTATCAGAGAATTACAGACATGGATAATGTATGTAACACATGCCTTACATATTAATAGATGCTCAATAAATTAGACTATAATAAAATATATTCAGCAATGACAATAGTCTTAATTATTTAAGTATTTATAGTACTTACTAACAAATTTATATCATTATTAGATAATTCAGAAGTTAACTCAGAACCTGGAAGTACCTCAAGGTCATTGTCCCCTATATCCAGTTAGTCACCATTATCACCTACAACTCTGAGAGCACCCAGGAGTCCTATATAAGCTAGAACAAAAGTGCTTCAAAACCCCATCTAAGGGCTTCCCTGGTGGCGCAGTGGTTGAGAATCTGCCTGCCAATGCAGGGGACACGGGTTCGAGCCCTGGTCTGGGAAGATCCCACATGCCGCGGAGCAACTAGGCCCGTGAGTCACAACTACTGAGCCTGCGCGTCTGGAGCCTGTGCTCCGCAACAAGAGAGGCCACGACAGTGAGAGGCCCGCGCACTGCGATGAAGAGTGGCCCCCGCTCGCCACAACTAGAGAAAGCCCTCGCACAGAAACGAAGACCCAACACAGCCAAAAATAAAAATAAATAAGTTAAAAGAAGGCTCAATATTTAAAAAAAAAAAAAAAAAAAAAAAAAAAACCCCATCTAAGGTTCCTTAGTATTTCTACCAGACTCAGTCTGTCCTCTGTCTGCCTTCCATATCTTTTTATTTCCCATGCATATCTTGATTCCCCCCCTCTTCCCCTACCCCTATGGATTAGTAACCCTGCTTTTAGTCATAGCTATAATCCTGGCATCCCTTCAAGGCACAATTTCTGGAATCTTATCAAAGAAAAGAAGTAACCAACACACCGCCTCCACCCTTGCTAGAGCCTTGTCTGATGGTAGAGAAAGTTTGGGCACCAGACTCTACTGATTCTGATACAAGTAACAGACACATTTTGAATTAACTTCAGTAAAAGGAATTTATTGGTAATGATTCTGACTCCAATTCCAATGTGTGTGTGTTCATGGGGGTGGTTCCCCACACCACCAAGCAATTCTCCTACACCAGCTGAGTGTCCTACAATTCAACTCAATTCTGACACTATCTACCTGGGGATAGTGTCAGATTCCACAGGGTAAGGGCTCAGTCCCACAGGACTGTCCAACCCTGCCTTCAAACACCAGTCAAAAGTCCAGGTTATCACTTGTGCTTCTGACTAACCTGCTATACATTGGAGGTTCCAACAACCCCTTTCTTGGGTTCAATTAGTTTGTTAGAGTAGCTCACAGAACTCAGAGAAACATTTTACTTACTAGATTATCAATTTATTATAAAGGGATATAACTCAGGAACAGCCAGGTGGAGGAGATATACAAGGCAAGGTATGGGGAAAGGGCATGGAGCTTCCATGCCCTCTCCAAGCATGCTACGCTCCCCAAATTGCCACATGTTCACCAACCTGGAAGCTCTCCAAATCCCATTCTTTGGGGTTTTTATGGAGTCTTCATTATGTAAGAGGCATGAATGACCAAATCATTGGCCATGGGCAATTGATTCAGTCCCTCAGAGGTGGGGGGTGGAGGTGGGGAATAAAAGTTCTGACCCTCTAATCACAAGGTTAGTTCTCCTGGCCACCACCCCTTATCCTTAGGTGGGCTCCAAAAATTACCTCATTAACATAAGACACCTTTATAGCTCACATCACTTAGGAAATTCCAAGAGTTTTAGGAGCTCTGTGCCAGAAATGAGGATGAAGACCAAATACATACATCTTACTATAAATCACCCCCATCCCCTCTATCTCTGTCTTTGTTCCAAAGCTGCCCTCAGTTTTTATTTTCATGTGGCCAACATAGCTTCCAAATTTACACCATCTTTGCTCTTGGGAAGATTTCAAACTTACTCGATGACTCAACCCAAATTTCAAATTCTCAGGAAAGGATGTGATTGGCCCAGTTTAGGTCAGGTGTAATCCACCTTGATCCATTCAGCTATGGACAAGGGGCAGATTCAAGTAACACAAATATGGCAACAGAGGGTCCACTTTTATGTTCTCAGAGAAGAGGTGGGTCGTCAGACCTGAATGGTGTCTCCTATATCATGTCTCACCCATTCTTCCCTTCTTCTCCATTCCCACTGCCACCATTCCTGGCCCTTCAAGTCAAGTAGGCCTTCCCATTCACTTCCCCCAAAGCTTTCCTCCTCCTTTCTCTTCCATCTCTGACTTTTTTCATTCACTTTCACCTATTTTTGTTGTTGTTGTTGTTCACTTTTTAAAAAATTGAGGTATAATTGACATATAACATTATATTAGTTTCAGGTTTCAACATAATGATTTGATATTTGTATACACTGGGAAATGATTCCCACAATAAGTCTAGTTGTCACTCTACATAGTTACAATTATTTTTTCTTATGTAACTTCTGCAATTTACTCTCTTAGCAACTTTCAAATATGCAATGCAGTATTATTAACTATAGTCACCATGCTACACCTTACAACCCCATGACTTATTTTTTTTAATAACTGGAAGTTTGTACCTTTTGACCTCCTCCCACCCCTCTCCCCTCTGGCAACCACCAATCTGTTCCTTTTATCTATGAGCTTGGTTGTTTTGTTTTCTTTTGCTTGTTTATTTGTTTTGTTTTTTTAGATTGTACATATAAGAGAAACCATACAGTATTTGTCTTTCTCTTTGTGATTTATTTCACTTCATATAATGCCCTCAAGGTCCATCATGTTGTCACAAATGGCAAGATTCCTTTCTTTTTTATGGCTAAGTAGTATTACATTGTGTATATATACTACATCTTCTTTATCCATTCATCATCCACCAATGGACACTTAGGACACTTAGGCTGCTTCCATGTCTTGGCTATTGTAAATAATGCTGCAATGAACATGGGGTGCATATATCTTTTTGAATTAGTGTTTTCATTTTCTTCAGTTAAATACCCAAAAGTGGAATCGCTGGATCATATGGTAGTTCTATTTTTAGTTTTTTGAGGTGCTTCCATACTGTTTTCCATAGTGGCTGCACCAATTACATTCCCACAGTACATAAGGGCTCCCTTTTCTCCAGTTCCTCATGTGACATTTATTATTTCTTGTCTTTTTGAGAATAGCCATTCTGACAGGTGCCAGGTGGTATCTCATTGTGGCTTTGATTTGCATTTCCCTGATAATTAGTGATGTTGAGCTTCTTTTTCACCTCTTTATTTTTAAATTTTTGGTTCATACCCCAGCTTTTATTTCTGCTCCTGGTCTCTTTGTGATTTTGTGACCCTTGACCACTCACTGTCACATTAAACTTCAACTTTCCCTTATGATTTGTGACTCAGCTTACTTCCCTTGGTCCAGCAAATCCACCGGCCATCTCAGATGAAGGGTTCTGTTATAGTCCTAATCCCTCAGAACCCCACTCCCTGCTCCTCTGCCCATTTCAGCAATGGTCCCATGAGAGGGAAGAGGGAGAACATGAGCCTGCAAACTGCTTCCAGATGAGTACAATATTCCTAAAACACTTCTTTGATCATATCACTTCTTGCCTCAAATATTCTTCCATGATTCTTTAGCCTGATATTCAAAGATCTTTCAGAGTCAGGCTCCAAGCTATTTTCCCAACCTTTTCTCTATTTCCTTAATGGAGGTTCTAATCCACACACATTCCCTGAATGCTTTGCACAGAATTGTATTGCAGGTCTATCGTATACCTGGCACCTGGGAAGCAATACATATTTGTTTCCTGTATGAATAAATGCAGAGTAAATGTCGGTCTGGCGTAACTTGATTTATTTGACCTTGAACAGTTTTCACAGTATAGCTATATGGAAGATGTGAGAAATTACATTAAACCTATACTGACCCTATGGCATATGTTGGTGCTGGTTTTTAAACCAAAATTCTGACAACAGCATGTTTCCTATTTGTCTTTTTTCATAAAAATGGAGCGCAGAATGTGACAGGAAAACATCTTAACTATTTGCATATGCTGGTTGTTTGAATTCCAAGCTAAACAAAAGTTTACTGTATTTCTAAATCCATCCTTTACTAGATGCCAGTAACTTGGGCTGTATTGTGAAGCCATCTGTAATTTTTTGCCTCTAGGATCTTTTGGCCTCTGGACAATACTGTTGCTTATCCTCTTTATCAAGCTTAGCCAAGTAAAATGAGACAAAGCCTGTTTTGTATGCTATAAGAGCAACCACTTCAAGTTAAATTCTTTCGAGTCTGTTCTCACATTATTTTGTGTCACAGATACAAAATACCTTGACCTTCATTCTCTAAAATCTGTCTTTTGAAAGGTCATAATGAATCACAACACCAAAAAATGATGTAAGCATAAACATTTTTTGCCGATGTATGAAGATACACTTGTCAAAGGAATATTTTACTATGAAATATACTATATCTGTTTTAGCTCACCACATAAACCAACTTTAGTGTGGGTATCAATAAATACTTGTTAAATGAATGAATGAACAAATATGGAAAGTAAGAGAATCATGCATTTCCAGTCAATGACAGCTACATTAAATGGAGTTAGATATAGGTTAATTAATTTTAAAAGTAATTAAAGAAAATAAAATACCTAGTTGAGCTAACTAAATTTATTCTATATTATTAATTCCATAACTGTCTTTCTACCCTTTTCTTTTATCTTCTCTAAAAAAGAAAATTATATTTAAAAAATTTTGGTGTTAAGGTTTTTCAGTTTTTACATTACTGTATAAATTTATAATGCTTATTCACTGCTTCCGTATTGAATTTTAAAATATGTTTTATCTTGGCATAGTGACCTTTGAATTTTTTTATTCAACTCTTTAACTGTCATGTATGCAAGGTGGCGTTGGGGCAGGGGAGGCATGTTGTCTCAGCCTGAGTTCCTAAAACTGATGCTGTGACAAATTTTGGATGAAGCTTTCTCAGGCTACTTTTGTAGTGGAAAAGGGCTGTCTTTTTAAAGGGTCATTCAATCCTTGCCTTTTTAAAAATCATAATCAAAATCTCTTTAAATATTCTTTACATTTTAGAAATAGATTTTTTAATGTATGAGGCTCATTCATTAAGCTAAGATTCCAATAAATTTTCACTTATAATATTGGAAATCTTATTGCCAATTATGTTAAATTTATGATAATATTTTCAAGCTTTTAAAATATATCTAATAATACTAATAGCTAATATTTTTTCAGGGTCCTTGGTCTATGTCAGTTATTATGTTGGGGCTTTTACATGAATTATCTTACTTAAGCCTCACAATAACCTTATTTGTGCCCATTATACAGATAAGAAAACAGGAACTGAGAAACAAAGCAATGTGCTCAAGATCATACAGCTGGCAAATGGCAGGACCAGGATTTCAAACCAGATCTGCCTGATGCCAAAGCCTCCAGTTTTCAAATCTGCAACATTATGGCGAAGTCCCTAGTAACACAGTCCTGAGAGAGGGCATTTCAGAAAGGCAAAGCTTTGAGGGAGATTGATTGCTTTGGCATACCTTCCAGGTCTTCAATACAGATTAGAATTTGCCTGTTTGCCAGAGGCAAATAAAAATGGTACAACAGGAGAACGAGTTAGAAGCTATTGCATTTCCAGGGTTAGTGCACTACAGTAGCTGCTACATCCTGGTATACTGGATTCTTGCCCTTTGGAAAGTGGGTTACAAACAGTTGTGCTCAATTGTGAGGTTTAGATGAAAGAGAATGGGAAGTCTGGAGAGCTATTTTAAATTATGTGAGCATGAGGATGTGGGGATGACTGTTTAAGGAGAAATAAAGGGACCCTCTCCCTGACCCTCTCCAGCCCCAAAGGAGAAAATACCCACTACCCTACTGCTCATGGGTGCACCTGGATTTTCCTCTTTACCTGGTACTGCAGGAATCAGACATCTCTGGGAAGTTTTCAAAGTTAATTTGTCCCCAAAGGGAGTACAAAGGAATGGCATGCTTTTAGATCTCTTTTTGCTAGTTTAAGCCAAGAATGATGCTTCTAGACAGCAGTGAAAGTTGAGTATGTGGCTGAGTGCAGCATGTGATCCTTTAATTTCACTAGAGTTCCATCCTGCAGACTGAGGTTGTTAGATGTCATCTTAAGTGTGTGTTTAATTTTTCTCAGTTTTGAACTTTGACCTTAATCTGGGCAGGCATATGCAGCTAAATGGGGGCACCAGCATTCCTTTTGTGTCAGTGTTTCAGGTCATACTCCTTGGGCATCAGATATTCCCAGAAAAAGTCTAGCATTTCCAGACTTAATTTTTTAAAGTCATCACTGATGGCTCTTGAAAAGAAAGATCCAACTAGCATGCTAAAGTGAAATTTCCAAGGCTGAGTATACAATAACTGTTTAAAAGGTATTTTGCAAAACTCTGATCCAGTTCTTCCCCTCATGTTAAGTAACATATATTTGCCACACACACTCTCCACCTGCTCTTCTAGGAGCAGGCCTTTGGTTTCACATCCCATTCTCATTCCAGCCTCATCACTATGCTGAAACTGCTTTGTTAAGGCCACCAGAAAACTTTATATTGCTACATTCTAAGATCTTCTTTTAGTTGTTTTATTGTTGTTGCTAATCCAGTCAAGTTCCTTATCCCCTTTTTACAGAGCGAAACATACCTAAATTTAGTCCAAATGAAATGCCTCCCACCCCCTACCGTGGCCGGATAGATGCAATGGATTTTTCCAAGACTCCTCAAAATCCCACAGGACATACTGCTGCCAATGACTGTATCTGCACCAGGTGGAATCTTGCTAAATCCGAGACACTTAACTCCATGCAGTGCCAAGCCATTTTATACTTGGAACTTACATCACCATTCAGGAAGTACCTACATGCCCGTCTTTAAATGGTTTCTGGTTTTGGTTTCCATGTTAGCACACTCCTCATTTTCTTTCTATTTTTTTGGCTCCTTTCTTAGTCTCTTATGTCAGCTTCTCATCTCCTACCCAACAATTAAATGTCAGTGTTCCTCAGAATTCTGTCCTAGGCCCTCCACTCTTCACCCTCTATACTTTCCACTGAGAAAATATCAATTCCCATGAGTTCAGTTGTCTATACACTGACAAATCCCAAATTTGTATCTCTGGCACAGATCACACTTCTGAGTGACACATTTGAATATGGAACTGCCTACAGGACACTTCAGTGTAGATGTCTCAAAGGCATCCCCAAGTCATTCAGTATGTCCAAGACTGAACACATTGATCCGTGTTTCTTACCTGAGTTTATGGCTCCATTATTCATCCAGTTACTCAAGTCATAATCTTGGGGCCCATCCTTGACTCCTACTTCTACCTCATCCCTCCCATCCAGTCAGCCAATCAAATTCTTAGATATGATTTACCATTGTCATCGTCCAATGGAGATGTCCTTGGCCACAGATGCAAGCATCTTAGTCCTTGGGATAGGTATATCTCATTTATGGTTTACTTATTACCAAACACGGAACTGAAGAAAGACCATCACATCTGTGACAAACACTCCCCCAGTGATGGTAGTTCACTGCCAGATGCCCCAGCAGTAACATCAGCTGCAGGTTATGTGCAGTTCCTGGCACTAACACCAACTCCATCCATTTCTCTCTCACAGATGTATGACACATGGAACTCTCCTTACTGTAATCCGTACTCAGATTTCATTTTCTAAGCAAACATTCCAGTCTTTGGGACAGTTACTAATATATAGATGTTCTGGCTTTTTCCATCAGTCTTTGTGGGCTGATTAATATAAGCCACTAATGACAAATAGATCTACGTTGTAAGAGTTGATAAAATCCAGCTTCTAAATCTACAGGACTGAAAGCCAGATCATAGGCTGTGGTAAATTCACCAAGATAATCCATCCTGCGAAGCCTCTTGAAAGGAGGCCAGTTGATCTTGCCTAGAGATACCCATGTGCTTTCCATTTGCAACATCTCTGAGGTCTTCCTGGGAAGATGCCTAAAGCCCTTGAACATTTGTTGAAAAAAAATATACAAAATTTCTTGATTTAGTATAATGCATGCACAGACTTCCTTTGGTGATGGGGATTAACTGCAAAAATATGCCAGAATCTAGGATAGCAAAGGGAGTTGCTTCACCAGCCATTCAGAGTGCCTGGATGTGGTATTCCTCCTACACTGGTAAATATAGTGGCTACACAGAGAATTAACAATGTGGTGTTTCTCATAATAGCAACCTGAATATAAATGCCTTTGTTCATCTAACATTTTATCCTTCTCCCAAAGAGGACTGACCAGCATATGAAATATGCCTTTGGGGTCCATTTTGTGACAAGTAACCTCAGAGATGGTTCAGCCCGAATACAGCTGACTCTGGCACATACAATGCCCATCCAACTCAAGTGCACCATGGCTGCAACACTGAATTGGGTTCACTAAAAGCAACCTGTTGGAATCATTGCAACCTACATGGGAAACACCTGGCCATTCTCTGTGTGTGGCAGGCATTTTAGGGCTTCAAGGACACCTTTTGTGGCCCATCCTGTAGAAACCACAAACCGCTTTAGGAACTCAGAACGATGATAAGCAATGAGGTTAAAAAAGACAGGACTTCAAGGAGGAAACAGCATTCCCTGAGTACAAGAGGAGAAGGTAGGGCATTCCAGACAGAGACAAGTTTTGGAAGCAAAAATGAGCTTTAAGAAGACCAGCCTGCAGAAAGCAGAAGGTACAAATCAGGCCAAAGTTCGGAAAACAGTGCAAATGGAGGGTTGGTGCCAGATTGTGGAGGGCCTTGAAAGCCAGGAAAAGGACTTTAATCTTGACTGGTTGGAAAAAGGGAGCATCTTGAGAACAGCTTGGAGAACAGAGACCAAGAATCAGGAAGACTAACCAGTTGACTATTGTAATAACCAGGGTCTAAGGATGTGAACTAAACTGGCTGCTGTAAGAAAGAAAGGCATTTCTGAAAGGAAAATGGTGCAGTAGAAAATAACCCAATTCAGTTATAACGAGCTATCATGCATAAGAGGTAGTGTAGGGCCTAGCACTATGAGTCTCTCAGTGGGGTCCATAAAATGTTCGTAAGCACCCACCTTGGCTTTCATTCATCACACATGCCTTGACTCAAAATTCTGGAACATTTTCCTGTTCCCTGTCTGAGCTGCATATAAGGGAAAGGGGAAAGATTTCTAGGCTTCTAGAAAATTGTAGGCCCACAGGGCAAGAAAATTACCTTGGTTTTTCCTCTTTGTCCTTCATATTTCATGTCATCAAGCCCTGCAGATCCCAAACCTCCCTTGTACCTGCCCTTTTTCATCCATCTCCACTGCCTCTGTTCTCATTGCTGTATTTGGGTTCCTACTATAGATACCTAACACATCACCCATCTTCCAGTCTTGCCCCTTTCCAATATATCCTCCATACTTCTATCAGTGAACTGATAATCTTTGCAAAACTCTAGTCTATTGCAATTCCATTTTAAAATATTAGTGATTTCCTGCTAAATGTGTTTAGAAGAAAGTTCAATCTCTTTATCCTAATATACAAAGGTTATCTTGATTTGGCCCAGATGTTGCAGACAGATGTATTTTTTTGGCCACATATTTTAATATGTTTGGGAAAATTCACATAAAAATCTGTATGTTAGATTTCTCTTGAAAAAATAACAAAAAATGTCTGACAATATTTGGACCTTCATTCATAATGACCACATCAGGCTGGAGTGAGGAATCGTTGCCCATTTGGACAAAGCATGTGCTCTCTGGTTTATCACTGTCTCCACTCTCCATATTGTATTTTACCCAACGTGCTTCACTTATTCACCTTATCTGCTTAGCTTCGGAAGCATTTTTGTTTGCGGCCTGTGGATACCCTCATATCATCCCCTATTACTTCTTCCCACATCCCTTATTTTACTGAACTACTTATAAGAAGAGGTAATATTGCAATAGGTAATGTAGCTTCCGGACTGTGTGACTTTGTAAATGCTGCTCCCTCTGTTTAGAACATTCTGCCTTTACCCTTTACCTATCTAACACCAACTTTCCTTCAAGACAGTTCAAGGACTCCTTCTCTAATTTCCCTTAGTTCCCAGGCTCATTTCTTTGCCCTTCTCTGTAGTTTTCAACTCTTACAGCATTACTTTTATTGCACCCATCACACCCTACACCTGCTCATTCACAGCACCTATCATACTGTGCTATAGTTAATAATCAGAATATTTTCCACACTAGACTATAAATTCCTTGCTAGATTTGCACTTCCTTTGCTTGGCACAGTGCCTGGCATCTTATAAGAGCCGAGTAAATATCAAGTGAGTGCTGTTGGAAAAATTTATTTAGGGGTAACAGGCAAAACTAGTCAGTACAAAAAAGAATGTAATGGAAAGAGGAAGAGGACTGAACAGTAGTTAGTAGGTGAGAAAAGGGAAAGGAAACAAAGAAGAATTAATTTAGAGGAGAATTTGTCTAAGCAATCTTAAAGAGAGAGTTTCAAGTTCCAAAGGGAGACTCAGAGCCATCAAATGCCCTAGAAATACCAAGGATGACAGTATATTGAGAAAGTCCAGGCTTTAAACAAACTGATATCCAACCCTCAGTTCCACCACTTACTAGCTGTGTGATCCAGCAAGTTACTTAACTTACTTAGCTCTTTTGAAACTCAGTTTCCTAATTTGTCAAATAAAACCTACTGTGGCAAGGGAGTGATTAGAAATAAAAAGCAAAAAGCTAAGAGAACTATTTTCATTAAAAATGCTATCATAGGGCTTCCCTGGTGGCGCAGTGGTTGAGAGTCCGCCTGCCGATGCAGGGGACACGGGTTCGTGCCCCAGTCCGGGAAGATCCCACATGCCGCGGAGCGGCTGGGCCCGTGAGCCATGGCCGCTGAGCCTGCGCGTCCAGAGCCTATGCTCCGCAATGGAAGAGGTCACAACAGTGAGAGGCCCGTGTACCACAAAAACAAACAAACAAAAAATGCTATCATACACTGGTACCCCTTTATCAGTGTGTGGTAGATACATTCTCCCTCACTTCTCCATAGAACACCATATAACTTTGAAACCCTCAAGACTTCAGGCCATTGACTGGTAGCCAATGGAATTGATAGTGATGCCCAGCAGAAACAATGGTAGCAGTCAGGAGCAGCAGTGCAGGACAGTGCTGATGCCCATCAAAGCCCAGAGGAAGCAGCACTAGTGCCTGGCAATCCGCAGCAACGTGTGCATGGCAGACACAGCGGTACCCAAGAAAGATGGTCACTGGCTGAACTTGTGTGTGAACACATGGGGCCCCACTGAGGACTCTCAGAAATATTTTAGGGTAAGCAGGGAGTTTTGAAAAGCATTAGTAGGTAAGAGCAAAAGCCAGAAAAACTCAGGTTAAATTACCATGGACAGTTGTTAGGATTCAAGATAATGCATAGAAAATTAGCTAGCAGAGCACCTGGCATTTTGTAGGCACTTTATAGTATTCAAAAAAGATGTGCATTGCTGTTATCATTATGAGAAGAGCCAATCATCACAAAGACCTTGTCACAGAAACTGCCTTCCACATGCTTTTTATAAGTACCATGTTTTACCTTTTGTTTGCCTGTTTCTCTCATTCTAAACAATTCAACCAGAATACCACCTTCTTCTACATACCTGCCCATGCTTCCTATTTTATTCTTCCCGCCATCTTGGATTCCAATGTTGCAAAGTGTCAGAGAAGTCCAGTTGAAAGATTCCACTTCACTTAGCCAATAAAACATATACCACCTATTCTAATTTCCCACCCCTCCCCGCCAGGCAGAACCTGCTATCTCCTGAGCATTTCCCCAAAATCTTCAAAATACTAGCAATAGACATTTAATGATGGCCCAGTAGGAGGTTCAGTTTTCCTGTCTCTTCGCTAGGAACTGGAGTATTTCATCTTCTCCACATATGACCTGAAGGAATAAATGAGCTCCTTCATGTTTCTAATAGTCTCTGCTGATAACTTACTCAATAACCAAAAGATAAATTACAGGAGTATGCACTGTTTCTTTTTCTTTTTTCTTTTTTTTCCCTTTTTTTTTGCGGTACGCGGGCCTCTCACTATTGCGGCCCCTCCCGTTGCGGAGCACAGGCTCCGGACTCGCAGGCTCAGCGGCCATGGCTCACGGGCCCAGCCGCTCCGCGGCACGTGGGATCCTCCCAGACCGGGGCACGAACCTGTGTCGCCTGCATCGGCAGGCGGACTCTCAACCACTGCGCCACCAGGGAAGCCCTGCACTGTTTCTTAAAAAACATTTCGCTCATATAATTTTTATGTGCTTGTCTTGATAATAATTTGATTACAAGTTACATTATCCAGTTTCAATGTAAATTCTTTTTTTTTTTTTTTTTTGGCCACACCGCATGGCATGTAGGATCTTAGTTCCCCAAACAGGGATCGAACCTGCACCCCCTGTATTGGAAGTGTAGCATCTTAACCACTGAACTGCCAGGGAAGTCCCTGCCATATTCTATAAGTTCCTCAAAGCAAAGAACAATCAAATTTTATCTTTGAAATACTATAAATTATAGAAAGAATTATTTCATAACATGTGACCTCTTAAAATTGTTTGAATAGTAGACATAAATTTGCAGAAATAGAGTCAATATATTTCTTCATCAAAAGTGACCTTTAGGGAGTTCCCTGGTGGTGCAGTGGTTAGGACTCGGTGCTTTCACTGCTGTGGCCCGCCGGGTTCAATCACAGCTCAGAAACTAAGATCCTGCAAGCTGTTTGGCAAGGACAAAAAAAAAAAAAAGTTACATTAAATATACTATAAAGGTAGAGTGAGACATTTAAAAGAGTAACTGTAGTGCCATGTACACACACAAAAAAACTTATTTATTAACAAAAATTAAAGAACTATGTTTCCTAATAATAAAGCTGAAAAACAGAATTTCTGACATAAAACCAAAGGTTGCCAATGAGGACAACCAACAAAATTGTCTAGCAGCAAGAAAAAAATGAAAGAAGGCAGGGAGTTGTTCTAAACTCTAGAGTTAGTTCATTAGGTTCTAGGACAACTAGTTGCCTTGCTGACTCTCTGACCATTCCTGAGAACCTGATCTCCTAAAAAGGCAAGAGGTGCTTCATGGGAATAGGGTAGTGGACTAGAGCAGAGAATCTGTGTTTACTGGAAATCATCATGGCTTCAGGTCACTTGTTTTGGTCTTCAGAATATAATCAGCCTCATAGAATACAAAATATACAGACATATATGCTATCTATGGCTAACATATACAAATTTGGTAATTTTGCTAGAAATTGTCTTAGTGAAAGATCACACAGTGGTTGAAAAGGAGGATTTTATCTAGGTAGCATTATTTTTATTTTACTCATGGATAATTAAGAACTCTAAATATATTGGTATGAAACATAGAACCACAGATGATTTGAGATTCTCTTTGCCACTACAAGTTGAAAGGGCAAAGGTTTATAAAACCACAGTGATAGATGTGTATAATGAAACAAAGGAGAAATGACGAAATAGTATACATTTATTTATATATATATTGAAGTTATGATTTTAATATCAAAGTAGCTGTTGACTTACATCATCCTAGATTTAAAAACAAAGATCCTTCTTGATCTCAGGCTCTTGAATGATTATATCAGGAAAAATCTTCATAATTAAGGCTTTTGGTGTCTCTAGCATAGCTCCAAATGGGAACATTTAATATGCTTATATAAACTAGAAATAGGGTGATCACATAATTATTGTCCAAGCCATGACAATTTTGAGAGAGAAAAGGGGCACTGACCAGATGGCACATGAGGAAATGAGGCATAAACTAGGACTGTCCCAGGCAAACCAGTGTGTACTCCTTCTAGTCTAGCTGGAGATAAATCCCTTCTCCCATCTCAGCTTTTTATAGACATTTCCCAGTTTCAGCCTTGTCCTACCCCATGGCTGTAAGGTAGTATGGAGGGAGAAGTCCATCTTTCACCCCTACCCTAATTTCCCCCTTAATTCAAAGAGGCTTCATCTTCCCTTTGAGAGATTTCTTCACTGGCAATATTCAGCACTTGCCTACATGTCCAGCATCAATAAATCAAATGATTATCAAAATTACATACAACGTATCTGTCAACTAGAGAAAATATAAAAGACTTTCAAAGACTAAAGACAAAGAAGATTGTAGATTATCACCTGATGACTCTGTTTAAAATGTGGTGGAATATTATCTATGAAGTATTAACAGATTGTTTTTCTTTGACACTTTCCCATCTTTTAACACTTCCCCTCCTTCGTTGCCTCAGGGAAGGGGTGTTACAGAAGAAAGCAGATTTTAGAAGAGCCTCTTCCTTGCTTTTAAGTTTCAAAACCCAGGCCCTCAGGAGACCTGAACAGACTCAGGGCAGTTTTAAGAAAAAAAGGAAAAAGGAGAAAAGAAACAAAAATAAGAACCTGGCTTCAGGCCTGGAGGGTGGAAGGAGAGGAGAGTCAAGGGGAAGAAATAAGATCTTAGAAGCTTGGGGTCCTTGAGAAAAGAGCATCTGCACTTCCTCACCCCATCCCTCAGGGTGAATTGAGACCTGCAGGGGTCTACAGAAATTTGGGATAGGTTTAGGAGAGCCAAGAACAGAGGGGAGGTCCTGCAGGTGGCAAGACCCTGGAGAACAGGCACCTTAGACAGCCTCACCCATCCCCCAAGAGGGTGCAGAAAGCATGGAACACCTTCTGTGTGCCCAAGAGGGTGATGCATGACCCTGACACCTTACAGAGTTTTCCACTGCCCAGTAGGTCATGGGAGCACTTGACTCAGCAGCAGAATGACCACTGTTGCGCAAGAGGAGGGGCCAGACCCAAAGGGGGCTTTAAGAATGAGCCTGAGGGCTTCCCTGGTGGCGCAGTGCTTGAGAGTCCGCCTGCCGATGCAGGAGACGCGGGTTCGTGCCCCGTTTCGGGAGGATCCCACGTGCCGCGGGGCGGCTGGGCCCGTGAGCCATGGCCACTGAGCCTGCGCGTCCGGAGCCTGTGCTCCGCAAATGGGAGAGGCCACAACAGTGAGAGGCCCGCATAACGCAAGAAAAAAAAAAAAAAAAAAAAAAAAAAAGAATGAGCCTGAGAGCTGACTCAATGACAGCCCACATGGAGCACAGACTAAGGACTCAGTGAGGCGATGGTGGCCCCAGAGGATGCCAGTTTGGCCAGATGATCTAATGCCCAACCCCCACCTCACACCCTGGCACTCCTGGAACATAAGTACAACGATGGGGAAAGGGAAGAGAAACCCCAACTTAACTGATATTATGTTTCTGCCATCCGAGGGGAAAGCTCAAAACAGAACTTAGGCTGAACTAGAGGAAAAGACATTTATATTTCTTATTCATATGTGTTTGTGGACGAGAATTTGAGCCCAGTACTTATAGACAAGGACATGCAAAATGACAGATCGTAGTGCGACCTACGCAAAAAGAACGAGGAGGAAGAATATCAACCAGACCAGCTTTGAATCCAGACCTCCTCCACTCACACAGTGAATTCAGATAGGTCCTCCTCCCCTCCATTCTTTTCAAAGCACTTTAACCACTATGTTAACAAGTCCTTTCAATGCCATTTCCTTGACACCATCCCCTTCTTTCTATCTCCAGTGCCACTGCTTTAGCCCAAGCACTCACCATTTCTCTTTTGCACTAATGTATTGTATTAATAATAATAACAATAACAGCAACAGCAAGCTAACGTCTATGTGGACCTCCTATGTGGCAGGCATTGTGCTGTTTGCTGTATCTCTACTAACTCTTTTAATTGTTACATCAATCCTATGGGGTAGTTACTATCTTTATCCCCATTTCACAAAGGAGAAAACTGAGGCCCAAAGAGGCTAAGTAAATCATCCACAGCCATAGAGCTAGAAAATGATGAAGCCAGAAAATCTGGGCCCAGACACCTGTCTCCAGAGCTATTTCAAACGACTACTCTATACTGCTTCCTCTTTAGTTTCCTAACTCTCCCTGCATCTAATATTGTGCCTCTCTCTTCCACATTATTACCTACATAATCTTTCTAAACCATAAATCTGAACAGAGTACATCTTTCATAAAATCCTTTAAAGGCTTCCCATCATTTTTAGCATAAAATATAAACTTCTTAGAAAGCTCACATGATTCAGCTCCTGTCTGTCCAGTCCCATCCCATAGGCATATTTTCCTGGCAGAATTTTCCTGGAATTTTCCTAGAATTTTCCTGACATATAGTACTGGCAATATTCCCTGACCCAAATGAATGGACAGGATGTCTCACTCACACGCACACCCAAATTCCCACTTGCTCCTTTTAAGAGTTCACTTGTAAGCTTCCTGGTTTTGGAAGCATGTTTTTTTATGATCCTAACCTAAAATATATAATAATAAATTCTAATCAGTAACTTTCTTGTCTGGTTAGTGAATTTTTTGTCTATCTTCCCCACTACACTGGGAGCATCCTAAAGTCAGGCTATATTTGATTTTATTTGTATTGGGTCAGAATGTGGCAGGCACTCAATACAATTGCCGAATGAAATAATCAAAATATCTTTCATATCCTCAACCATTCGGCTCAATTCAACAATAATTTCACAAATATAAATGCCAGGCACTTTGAAATACTTTCAAATTCAATTCTCCCGGCAATATTATAAGATAGCCATTAGCATTCCAGTTTTAAAGATAAAGAAAACTGAAACTGAGAAGTGCATATAGAATAAAACAAGGTAATAATGTATTATCTTGCAGGATTTTTTGAGAATTAAAAATAACATAAATAGGCTTCCCTGGTGGCGCAGTGGTTGAGAGTCCGCCTGCCGATGTGGGGGGATGCGGGTTCGTGCCCCGGTCCAGGAAGATCCCACATGCCGCGGAGCGGCTGGGCCCGTGAGCCATGGCCGCTGAGCCTGCGCGTCCGGAGCCTGTGCTCCGCAACGGGAGAGGCCACAACAGTGAGAGGCCCGCA
>NW_006796397.1:2654408-2660665 GCF_000442215.2 Lipotes vexillifer
AAAAAAAAAACATAAATAAGTACCAAGTACTAAACATAGCAGTAACTCAATAACTGGTGATCCTTACAATTATTGATCTGTTGTAAGTACCAGGACTTATTAATGTTTCCTAACTATATGTCAAAGCTGGTCCAGATATACCGCATCTGCTCATAATTTAAAATTAATGTCTCGGGTTTTTTTTCCTAAGAACGTTACTTCCATTCTTTAGTGCTCATTCTGATCCTTGGTGTTAACCCTTGGTTCCCACAAGGTCCACATTCCTGATTTCTACAGATCATTTCACAAAATGAGACACAGCTCCCCCCGGGGACCTCCTGACCCCACTTTGCAAAATACATTCTTACATTTTTCCCAGCATTTTAAAAGAATTTCCTTCCTGGCTTTAAGAAACTGGATGCTGCCTGCTTCTTGTCATTTTAAGAGTTGATGAGTTACAGCCTTGCCTACACACAGCTATGGAGGACTGTGAGAGAAGCAGCTGGCTCTGCTCAGATGAACTAAGACTCCCTCAACCTTCAATTTCACTCTCCAGCCCGTCTCCGCTAGCACCTGGAAATGCTCATGTTCTCTAATGCTCATGGGGTACCATAAAATATTTGCTTCCCACTTCAGGGTGGGGTGGGGTTGGCGCTGCCCAACCCAGATGAGCAGTGCCCAGTTTTAGGATGCCAGTCCCAGCTGTGCTCCCACCCTGACTTCATGCTCCCGCCCTCCTGACACTTCTGGGCCTTCTCCTCAGAAATTTAGGGAGAAGGGAAAGGAAGAGAGGAAAAGAGAGCAAAGAAAAGCCAGGAGCGGGTCCCAGATGAGCTCGCACTCACTCAGAAAAGAGGATCTAAATCTGAAGATCCATTAGAGTGAACATTGAAGCCAACTGGTTCACGGGTGAGTAAACGTCTTTGCATTTGGGCCACAATGAAAGTGTCTGCAGGTGTGGCAGGAATGAATCTTTGCAATTTAACAGACAGTTTTTACTCCACATTTCCTCATACCTCACAACCCTTCTCTTTACACGGGTGGCAGATAGAATATGAGGCATGTATTACCTCAAAGAAAAGATGACATAGCGGGCCACATAAAAATTCTTGGCTTATGAATGTCAAATTCATAGGCTTAATAATAATATTTTATCAAACTAAACATTTTGCATGTATTCTCTTATCTAATCTCCATAATTACGTGGTGTGTGGTAGATAGAATAATGGTCCCCTCAAAGATCTCCATGCCCTAATTCCTGAAACCTGTGAATGGGTTACCTTAGATGGCAAAAGAAACTTTGCAGATGTAGTTAGTTAAGGATCTTGAGATGGTGAGATAAGCCTGGATTATCCTGGTGGGTGAAATGTAATCACAAGGGTCCTTATAACAGGGAGGCAGAAGACTCAGAGTCAGAGAAGGAGATGTGATGGTGAGATGAGGTGAGTTGAAGGGGAGAGCAGGGGAAGGAAGGGAATGGAGTTCAAGGAGTCATTCACTCTAACCAGGACCAGGGAACTTTTGTTTATGTGATTTGGACAAGGTTCATGTTCTGTTCTGACATAAGTATAGAGTGGACATGCTTTCACCTTGATCCATCCCCTTCACAGAATGGCCTTGTCGGATGTTGCTGTTTTGTGAAATTGTTTATGTTGAACAGGGGAACAGTAAGGCCTTAGCCAACAGTACCAGGCTAGCTCTTGTATATCAGGGGCTGCTTCTTTCTCATTTTTTATATAGTTTATATATAATATTATATATATATAATTATATATTTTAATATATAATTATATATTATAATTAATATATAATTATATATTATATAGTTTATATAATCATCCATTTGATGTTTCATTCTTTATTTAACTTGATGTTTCATTCTTTATTTAACTATGCCCTTCTCTTGAACATATAGGTTGTTTCCAGATTTTCAGTATTACAAATAAACCTATACATTTAGGCCTCCAGCTGCCTTAAATAATAAAGGAGATTAACTGGCTCCTGTAACTCATATGTCAAGAAAATGGAAAGACAAGCCACAGACTGGAAGAAAATATTGGCAAGTCAAATACCTGATAAAGGTCTTGTGTGTCTAACATACACAAAGAACTCTCAAAACTCAGAAATTTTTTCTTTTTAATGAACAAAAGGTTTTAACACATTACAAAAAATATATATACATTTGGCATACAAACAAATGAAAATATGCTTAGCATCATTAGTCATTAGGAAAATGCACAATGAGATGCTACCATACACTCATCAGAATGACTAAAATGAAAAAGACTAATCATACCAAGCGCTGGCAAGGATATAGAGGAACTGGAAGTCTCATAAACTACTAGTGGGATGTATAACCACTTTGGAAAACAGTTTGGCAGTTTCTGAAAAAGTTAAACACATACCTACTGTGTTATACAGCCAATCTACTCCCAGGTATTTACCTAAAAGAAAAGGAAATATATGTCATACAAAGACTTGTATACAAATGATCATAGCAGTTTTGTTTTGTTTTGTTTTGCGGTACGTGGGCTTCTCACTGCTGTGGCCTCTCCCATTGCGGAGCACAGGCTCCGGACGCGCAGGCTATGCGGGCATGGCTCACGGGCCCAGCCGCTCCGCAGCATGTGGGTTCCTCCTGGACCTGGGCACGAACCCGTGTCCCCTGCATCGGCAGGCGGACTCTCAACCACTGCGCCACCAGGGAAGCCCCAATCATAGCAGTTTTATTTGTAATAGCCAGAAAGTAGAAACAACCCAAATGTGCATCAGCAGGTATGTGGATAAACAATTGTGGTACATCCATACAATAGCACACTACTCAACAATAAAAAGGAATGAACATTCGATACATACAACATGAATAAATTTTTAAAATAATTATGCTGAATGAAAGAAGCCAGATGGAAAAAAGTACATCTGTTTATATAAAAAGTACATTCTATTTATATGAAACTCAGAAAACGCAGCTAGTCTATAGTGAAAGGAAGCATATCAGATGTTGCCTGGGGAATGGGAGGGGTGGGAGTGACTGATTACAAAGGGGCAGGAGGAAACTTCTGGAAGTGATGGATAGGTTCACTGTCTTGTTTGTGGTGATGGTTTTATAGGATATACATACATCAAAACTCATTAAATTATACAATTTAAATATGTGCAGTTTAAATCATTACTTTTTAAAAGGAGGGAGAGTGAGGATGGGCTTCAAAGAAGCCAGTGACTGTCATCAGAGATCCAATTTCTTTCCCATACTCCACTGTGCCTCCTGGTCTGGAAGACAGAAAGCATCCCTTGATTGACAGGGGATTTCCAAGCAAGATGCCTGAGACCTGAAATTCACCCCAACTGAGTATGCTTAGGTCATGTGGCTATTTTCCAATCACTATGGTCAGAGGAACAAAATACAGGGAACTAGGCTCACCACTGGAGAAGGGGTCATATATCTTTGTAGCTCTGATTATTTCCTTGTGAGAATATTATAAGTAGAATTACTCTGAAAAAACAAAGTTACCAAAATTTGTAAGGCTTAATGTCCTGGGGAAAAAAAAAGAAAGGCAGAGTTAAAAGAGTAATTGAGGAGAGTTTAGTGAAGGACTATTTACAAAGATGTGAGGAAAATTAAGGGCTAATGAAGTTGCAGGGGGGACTAACAACAGTGGGAGAGATGGGGAGATGGGGCAGGGAAACTTCTCCATTTTCTAGACCTGAAGGTGAATGGAGGAGCTGTTCTTACAACCTGGTGAGAGAGAAAACTGGGAGAGGAGATACGGGTTGCTGCAGCCTTATGTAGGGAACACAGCCAGTCAATTTGGGGCTCAGAAGGGAGGGAGATGGGGAAACAAAGCCCCAACCTCTCTTTCCTTTTCACCTCTCTCCTGCCGGTTAACCAACCTTGCCCAGAGTCTAGAGGTTAAAGGATCCTGGGTGATGCGGTCCAGTCAGTAGAGATCAGCTTCCCAGGGCACAGAGTGCAGAAGGGTGAAGAGGGGATATTGAACAAAGGGAATATCCAGCACAGTACTTCTTGCTCAGTTGCTTTCCTCAAAGCTACCTTTTATTTTTATTCTTTTATAAATTTATGTATTTGTTTATTTACTTTTGGCTGCATTGGATCTTCATTGCTGCACATGGGCTTTCTCTAGTTGCGGTGACTGAGGGCTACTCTTCGTCGCGGTGCGCGGGCTTCTCGTTGCAGTGGCTTGCCTTTGTTGTGGAGCACGGGCTCTAGGCACGTGGGCTTCAGTAGTTATGGCGCACCGGTTTAGTTGCTCCGCAGCATGCAGGATCTTCACGGACCAGGGCTCAAACCCATGTCCCCTGCATTGTCAGGTGGATTCTTAACCACTGCACCAGGGAAGTCCAAAGCTACCTTTTAAGTTTTTGTATTTTCCTTTCTTAAAATACCGCTGGCAGGTGGTTAATGAGGGACTTCCATGCCCTGCTAAGAAACAGCCTCCTGTCTTATCCCTGTCCCCACATTGTTTGCTAAATATGTTTGAGGTTGTCCTACAAAAACTGAAGTTCTCTGTAAGGTAGGACAGCTGGGCATCCGGCAGCATAAATGGGGAATGGCTTTTTAAGGGAGTGTCTTGCCAGCTCCAAAAGAAAGTTTATGTCAAAAGAAAGTTCAGATGATCTCTTTCTCTTGGTTTCTTCCCTCTCTGCAAATTCATAAGCAGAATAGTCCTAACTGTATAAAAATGTAAAATAGGAGTCTCCTCAATTTGTCATTAAAAAATGTAAATACATGGTAGGTACCACTGAATGGCCATATTAGGAAATAGGAGAGGAACTGAGAAAAGATAGTGACTTCCTTTCCATCGTAAAAGAAAGAGATACATGCCTTTACTTTCCAAGGTTTGGTATCTGTTATAAAATGATATTGTTGTTTTGTTGGAGCAGTAGGGAGCACAGTCTAAGCAGTGAGTCACTCTGCAGACCAGACTTGTCTGAGTGTGTCTGCAAATCACTAGAAGATGGTGGTGGGGAGGGGGGAGGGGGGTGATGGTGGAGGTCCTGGTCTGAGTCAGAAAGCTGAGATCAGGAACATCCACGTTCAAGGACAGGAGAAGGTGGATGTCTCAGTTCAAGTAGAGAGGGCAAATTCACCCTTCCTCTACCTTTTTGCTCTACTCTCTTTTGGTTCAATGGATTGGATCATGCCTATCGGAATTGGTAGGGTGCTCTTTACTCAGTCTACTGATTCAAATGCTAATCTGGAAACACCCTCACAGACACACCCAGAAAAAAATGTTCTACCAGCTATCTGGCCATTCCGCAGCCCAGTCAAGTTGACATATAAGTTTAACCATCACACTGTGTTTGAAAAAAAGAAAAACCTGCTTTTACTACCTGCTTAACAGGATTATTGAAATATTACACTAAAATATTTAATGTGAAAAAAAGCACAGTGTCTGGTTCATAATAGGCAAAGTTAGTTTTCTTCTTTTTCATACTATCTGCTTCCCCACTCAATGCCACTGTCTACATAAAACCTCTTTTCATCAGTCATAAGAAGTTGTTTTTAATCACTTGACTGCTTTGTTCATTTTTTTTTCTTTTTGTTGAGACTTCAGCTGCCACTCAATCAGGTATAATTTGCTAATATCCTTTTGAACATACTCTGATTTAATTTAAGATAAATGCTGTGTACATTTAAGGAAGGAAGGGAAAATGGGACTGTAACTATAGTGGATTGAATAGTGCCCCACAAAGATAGGCCCAGCTCCAAGTCTCTGGAACCCATAAATGTGACCTTATTTGAAAAAAAGGTCTTTGCAGGTGTAATTAAGCCAAGAATCTCAAGATGAGATCATTCTGGTTAATCTGGGTAGGGCTCAAATCCAATGACAAGTGTCCTTATAGGAGACACATAAGGAGAAACAGGGAGAGAAAACAAGAAGATCACGTGAAGATGGAGGCAGAGATTGGAATTATGCTGCCGCCAACCAGGGTATACCTGGAGCCCCCAGAAGTTGCACCAGGCAGGAAAGGACCCCTCTAGAGCTTTCAGAGGGCGGGTGGCCCTGCTGACACCTTGATTTCAGACGTCTGGCCTCCGTAACTGTGAGAGAATAAATTTCTGTTGTAAGCCATCTAGTGTGTGGTAATTTATTATAGCAGCCACAGGTACTGATATAAGAAATCACATCTGGGGCTTCCCTGGTGGCGCAGTGGTTGAGAGTCCGCCTGCCGATGGAGGGGACAGGGGTTCGTGCCCCGGTCCGGGAGGATCCCACATGCCGCGGAGTGGCTGGGGCCCTGGGCCGCCGGCGCCG
>NW_006796397.1:2660807-2676448 GCF_000442215.2 Lipotes vexillifer
AAAAAAAAAAAAAAAAAAAAGAAATCACATCTACTGCATGCTAGCGCTCTTACAGGAGCTTCAAACATGCTGTGTCATTTAGCCCTCAAAAGAACCCGTTCAGGTAGTATTACAATCAGTGCCTATTTTTAGGTGAAGTAATTCATCCACAGTCACAGAGTTAATGAATGATGAGCTGAGATTAAATCTAATAACTTTGATCATAAAGCTCATACACTATCCATTGTATCATGCTACCTGTCAAATACATTATGCTATTTAAAGAGAATGTGACATTGAAAAAAAATCAAGTTTTTTTTTAACCCATAAACATACAAAGTAGTGTCACCACATAAGTGTTCATAAATATTTTCTACCTGCTTGATAATTGAATGGACAGGAATGTTTAAGTAGAGATAAGATGGCAATACCCTACTAAGTATGTCAAGGAGCACTACACTTCAATAGTGGTATTTATGTTTCTTTTTAATCTTTTAACTTTTCCTTTAGGTGACCTTAGTTTTTTATTTATTCATTTAATAATTCATATGTGCCAGGTAATGTGCTAGGTGATAGTGATATAAAAATAAATAAGATATTATTCCCGTCCAAGTTACTCCAAAAGGAAAATTAATTACAGCTTATAAGTTGTATAAAATAGATTGTTCAAACACTTTAACCATCGATAATGTAATGTTGCTAAAATTTTCATACCTTCTGCTCTTTACTGCTATTCAAACAATGAAGATTTCCTACCTTGGTGTGAAACATAAATTTACATAAGCTCTGTTTTACATGTATGCATGGAACAAGTTGTCAATATGACATAAGTACATGTAGTTATTAGTCATGACAATAATGTGTGGGAATGGGTAAGGGTCAAGGCAGACCCATAGAACTTCTAAGTTTTTGCAGTTTAGCTCAGATCATTGTGTGATTTTTTCCAACGCAGGAGCAAGAGACTCTGAAGAGATTATCTCGTTTAAGCAAGGTGACCAGTCTCAAAAGACTCTTAACATTTCTGTTACTTAAACCTGTTAAACTCCATTTCTATTGAATACCACTCGTAAATGTTGGGAGATGATTTTCTATTGATCTCTCACTTTTCTGCACGTCCTGTTAATAGAATCACTGATAGCTATTGTTCTAGGCTGTCTTTATGTCTATATAGCAAACAGCTTGGGATGACTGAGATAGTATTTGTCTCTGGAGTAGAGGGCAGATTTATTTGCTGACCAATAAAATAAAGATCATGTCTTTCATCAGGGAAAAGTTTGAGCAGGTCTGCTTGTGGCCACTCTGGCATGTGCAACCTGGAAGGGAAGAGGGAGTTGACCAATGGGGAAGAGAAAGCAGTGAATAAATACTTGCTTCCTCTTTTAAACCTGGGTGAAATGCTCTATAACACTTTCAAAAGCCCCCTCAGAGGATTCTGCAAGATTGTGCACCAGTCACCCACAGGGGTGGCCAGACCCTTAACACATCCTTGTCTTGGCTTCTCCACCTTCCTTCCTGTTATGCCTGCTCCCTGGAATAACACAGTTTAATAAATGTTATTGTTCTTAAGGGGAATCCACACAAAGACACCACCTTATATGTCTTGGTTTTAGCAATTGTTATTTTCCTGTAAATTAATGTCTGGAATATTTGAAGAGTTATTATTATCAGTGTTGGGACTAAGCTGTTTAGTGCAAAAATCCTGGGTTCTAACAGAATCCAATGCTTTTCAGGTGCCTTAAGAAAAGTGGTTAGTTCCTCTCTTAATTTCTTTCATAGGACTCCCTAATTTCATATTGAAAAAGAGAAAATGTAAACTGATAACCACAAAAGAGCATGGAAGAGAGAAGTGGGCATATTCTTTCCATGAATACATTAGTTTCTATAACTGCCTACTCAAGATTAACTAAAAAAAAAAATAAGAAAAAAGACAGGAAAATTTGGGATGCTGGTTGTTAAACCAATTGTACAATAAAGTGTTCACTTTGTTCAAGCAAAGTGTAAAGTTTAGGGAACTTATCCTTCATTTTTTAATATTCATGATGACTATCCATGGGTAAGCTGCAGTGGAAATGTGGTGGAAAAAACGCACTGGCCAGGGGTCTTGCTGCAAGGAACTATCTTGTAAAGTTAACTTGCTTTGACAAGTTCCAGATGTGCTTCATCTGATCAGAATTATTGACATACTGGAGCTGAGCATAGATCAAGGAGATATGATTTCTTGCAATATAGAAGATGAGTGTTTATATAATCAATTGTTTGTCTTATAGGATCTAAAACTAGAATATATATATTTTTTATTTTAATCATTTTTGGTAAGACTGTTGTTATGTTTTATGTGTGTGTCACATGAAAGAAGGCATCAATCATTTTCATTTCTGGGCCTCTATTTTCCCTTCTCTTTTATATTTTGGTTGCCACCCTCCGCCACTTTCTTAGCTATGTCATGGCTTCAAGAGATAGTGGCAATACCTTCTTAAAGCCAATAACTCACTACCTTCAAGGATGGCTAGTAGGCAAGGGACCCTCTTTAGGTCCCTCTAACATATTCTGAGATCAGAGTTACCCTTTCTGAGGAACTTGCAGGTTTCTATGGAGGTGCCATTAAAAACTCTCTGGGCTTCCCTGGTGGCACAGTGGTTGAGAGTCTGCCTGCTGATGCAGGGGACACGGGTTCGTGCCCCGGTCCAGGAAGATCCCACATGCCGCGGAGCGGCTGGGCCCGTGAGCCATGGCCACTGAGCCTGTGCGTCCGGAGCCTGTGCTCCGCAACGGGAGAGGCCACAGCAGTGAGAGGCCCGCGTACCGCAGAAATAAATAAATAAATAAAAATTAAAAAAAATAAAAACTCTCCAAGAAAGTTTATGATGTAGCTTATAATTTGCTCCAAATTTTAAGACACATGTGCTACTCTAACCTTTTCATGTGGATAGGGAGAAAGCATGTATTAGAATGTATGAGTAACAACATAAGTGTGACTTAAACTGTTAAGAAGGATTAGAATCATTGCTCTTGAGAACACTGAAGTAATTTTACTGGCTTTACCATAACCCATTACCAGCTATACAAATGCAGGAAGGAAAGGCTCAGTGGATCTTTGCCTTCACTTCAAAGAGGCACTGAGTATTTGCTGTCTTCTCCCTCTTCATATCAAAATTAAATACCAGGGACTTCCCTGGTGGTGCAGTGGTTAAGAATCCGCCTGCCAGTGCAGGGGACACGGGTGGTTCAAGCCCTGGGTCTGGAAGATCCCACATGCCGCGGAGCAGCTAAGCCCATGCGCCACAACTACTGAGCCTGTGCTCTAGAGCCCGCGAGCCACAACTACTGAAGCTCGCGCACCTAGAGCGCATGCTCCACAACAAGAGAAGCCACCCAGTGAGAAGCCCGTGCACCGCAAACGAAGAGTAGCCCCTGCTCGCTGCAACTACAGGAAGCCCGTGAGCAGCAATGAAGACCCAACTCAGTCAAAAATTAATTAACATTTTTTTAAAAGAATGTCACTTGGTTATCAAGGGTCTTAAAAAGAGTATTTAAAAAGAAAAATTAAAGACCAAAGTCATTGTCCATCCAGAGTCACACTGTTAAAGACTTCAGGATATGGATTTGTGCCATATTTCCTCCACTCTGCCTTCTGTATTTTTTTCACACAGAGAGGGTGAATTGGGGCTCTCCTATCAAGAAAAAGAAACTACCGTTAGAAAGTACTAGTCTCAATTCTTAACTGTTGTAATTAACAAATCCTAGTGCATTTGTATCCTCTCTTTCTCTGTATTAAATAGCTGATTCACTGTATGGTAAAAATTTCTTCTGCACTCCTTAATGGCATTTGTTTAATTCGTATGTTCATGCTAAAATGCAAGCTGCTTTTGTGAGGCTCTAAAAGCTGACAAACTTTTTCCATAAAATATCTTAGACTTTGTGGGCCACATGTCTCTGTGGCACCTATTCAACTCTGCCACTGTAGGACAAAAACAGCCGTAGACATTACATAAACAAATGAGCATGGCTGTGTCCCAGTAGAACTTTATTTATGGCATTGAAATTTGGTTTTCATATAATTTTCATGTGTCACAAAATAGTATTCTTTTAAAAAAAAGTGTTTTCAGTAATTAAAAAATGTAAATTCATTTTAGCTTGCCATGTGTACAAAAACAGGCAGCAAACTATATTTGGCCCACAGATCACTGATGCTCCAATATCAAACTTATGAGAGTTACAGTTTATCACTGTGCTTAAAGCTTCAGAGCAAACCATGCCTGTGCCTCCATTTTAAATTCTATTTTAGTATTTTGGGGGAGGGGCAAGGATTTACAACCTTACTGTAAAATTCTTCTTTGGGATAAAATTTGGTATTTAAAACCTAAAATAGAAAAGACAATTGTTCTAAATCTGAAAAATCACTAGGACTGAACCCCAGCTAATGTTGCTGTATTAAACTATATCTTGATTAACTGTCTTAAAAATAATGAACATTCACCTCTTTAAGTATTTTAAATAAAAGCTGACTAATTATAATTTTCTCCTGTAATTTAAAAACATACAGGAGGGACTTCCCTGGTGGCACAGTGATTAAGAATCAACCTGCCAATGCAGGGGACACGGGTTCAAGCCCTGGTCCGGGAAGATACCGCATGCCACGGAGCAACTAAGCCTGGGCACCACAGCTACTGAGCCTGTGCTCTAGAGCCCGCGCGCCACAACTACTGAACCCACGTGCTGCAACTACTGAAGCCTGCATGCCTAAAGCCCATGCTCCACAACAAGAGAAGCCACTGCAAAGAGAAGCCCACGCACTGCAACGAAGAGTAGCCCCGGTTCACCACAACTAGAGAACGCCTGTGCACAGCAACGAAGACCCAAAGCAGCCAAAAAATTTTTAAAAGAGCGAATGGCGGTGCCATTTAAAAAAAAAAAAAAACAGGAATATTAAAAATTTCCTACAAAACTGATATATCATTTAAAAATTTTCCTCAAGCATATTTCTTTTCTAGCAAAAGGGCGCCAAGACAAAGGCCTGAACTTGGAAATTCTAGTGATTTTTCAAAACCTTAAATCATCTTCTTTAAAGATAACAAGAAAATGGAAGTCAAACAATTATGACTTCACTGTAGTGAATATTTTTCCCATTAATGGCTGAAGTGAAATTGTCAGCTCCTTTTGGAGTGGTACAAGATGCTAGCAAGATTTAGTCCCAGGAGATGAGGCTCGACACATCATAGTACTTGCTCCTTGACCTCCCTGTCCGGACAGTATTTTACATTATATTGGAGCCCAGTGAATGTAAAGAAAATCTCAACTTTCATAAGTTTGCATTTGAACTTTAAAAATATGAATTTGGTCCTATGAGTCTCTCTGAATTTTAGTGATAATAACAGGATTTATTCCAAAGTGTTTGAAATCTGTATGTTTTGGGGGGGGGGAAATATGTTGTTTTCTTTGTATGCTTCAATCACCTTCAAGTATAGCACGTTTATTTCATCTTATGAATACTTTTTCTCCCTTGGTAGATTGCCAGTTATTTCTTACAGATCTTTCCATTCTTCATGTTTTTAATTTTGGAACTGAGTTACAACTACCCACATGTACCACATAGATGGATAGATGAACAAGTATACAAAACAAAAAGATAGATAAATATTATACTAAATAGATTGTCCTCTTCTTCTTTTTTAAATTTTTTTCCTAATCCTGAGAGATTTGTACTATGCTACAAAACAGTATTTTCTTTCCAATAATGGAGCATGCAATTACTTATACTGTACTTTCATAGTGAATTACAAATTTAACTTAGCCTGAGGCACTTATTTGCTATCTATGTTAAACAAAACATTTTTGAAAATATAACTGAGGTGTACTGGAAAAACTGGATATCCACATGCGAACAAGTGAAGTTGGACTTTCACCTAACACCATATACAAACATTAACTCAAAATGGATCAAAGACCTAAACATAAGAGCAAAAACTATATATCTCTTAGAAGGAAACAAAGGGCAAAAGTTAGATTTGGCAGTTTCTTGAATATGACACCAAAAGCACAGGCAACAAAAGAAAAAAAAATAGACAAATTGAATTTCATAAAAATGAAAAACTTTTGTGCATCAAAAGACATTATCAATGGAGTAAAAAGACAACCCACAGAACAGGAGAAAATATTGGCAAATCATATATCTGATAAGGGATTAATATCCAGAATATGTAGAGAACTCCTAAAATTCAACAAAAACAAAATGCAATTCAAAAAGGGTGAAGAACTTGAATAGTCATTTCTTCAAATAGGATATACAAATGACCAAGAAGCACTTGAAAAGATGCTCAACATCACTAATCACTGGGGAAATGTAAATCAAAACTACAATGAGATATAACCTCACACCCATTAGTATGGCTCCCATCTAAAACAAAACAAAAAACCAGAAAATAAGAAGCGCTGGCAAGGATGTGGAGAAATTAGATCCCTTTATGCACTGTTGATGGGACTGTAAAATGGTACAGCTGCTGTGGAAAACTGTATGGAAAACTCAAAAAATTAAAAATAGAATTACCATATGAGCCAGCAATTCCTCTTCTGGGTATATACCCCAAAGAAATGAAAACAAGATTTTGAAAAGATATTTGTACACCAAGTTTATAGCAGCATTATTCATAATAGCTAAAATGTGGAAGAAACTTGTGTCCACTGATCGATTAATGGATGATCAAAATGTGGTATATGTACACAGGGGAATATTATTAATCTACAAAAGGAAGGAAATTCTGACATATGCTACAACATGGATGAACCTTAAAGACATTCTGCTTAGTGAAATAACTCAGGCACAAAGAGACAAATGCTGTATGATTCCTCTTTTAGGTGGTACATAGAATAGTCAAATTCATAGAGCTAGAAAGTAGAATGGTGGCTGCCAGGGGCTGAGGGAAGCAGGGAATGGGGAGTTATTGTTTCACGGGTATAGAGTTTCTGCTTTGCAAGGTAAAAAAGAGATCTGGAGATGGCTGGGGCTGATGTCGCACAACAATATGAGTGGACTTAATACCACTGAACCGCATGCTTAAAAATGGTTAAGATGGGTAAGGTTATGTGTATTTTTGTTTTAAAAAATTTTTGTTTTAAATGCAGTCGAGGTCTAATATAAACCAAGACCTTTGTAATCAAAGAGTCCTGGATTCAGATTCCAGTTCTGCCACTTACTGGCTGGTAGTCATCAGCAATTTACTTAGTCTTTTCTAAAGCTCATTTTCCTAGGCCATAAAATAGTTTCAGTAATTAAAGAATTAAGAATTAATGAGATAGCACATATTCTAAATCTTACTGCAGGGCCCGACTGAGTGCCTGTGACAGTACCCATTCAATATATCCTTTTCTCTTCTTCTCATTATACCAATAATTCAAACATACATCAAACGGGATTGAAAGGGAATTCTTGGAAGTTTTCCCTTATTGCACTGCTATTGAACTTTCCTAATTTCTATTCAGGATGCCTGGATGAGAGGGAAGTCCCCTAGTTCGGTTGCTAGAATTTATGTCCCTCAATGCCACTACTGTGTTCTTTTACCTATAAATGTCCATTTCTCTCACTATTCCAATTTAAGACTAAGCTTAAACATTATCCACCTACCTCAACTGGAGCTCAGCCCTGAGAACAGGGGTGGGGTGGGAACAATTTATCCCAATTCTCTCTCAACTATCCACCAGGTTTTAAAAAACAAATAGGCCTATTTATTCGAGAGGCAGCAAGCCAAAAAGAAAGTAGTGCCAACAGCTGTCAGCCTCTTTTTGTGAGCCAGCACCTGTATACAGGGAATATCTGTTCTGTTTGTTCATATTCTCCCACCACGGACCCCAGAGCAGTGTAGTCTCTTGTTTTAGGTGTTTTCTCACAGGAGAGATGTGTCTGGAGGCAAGTGCCATGTTAGTGACCTTTCCTGGACTGTGACTTCAACTGCAACTGACTCTCATCTTCAGGGGGAAGCAAGAAAAGGTAGAATCCAGTCTCAATCATCACCCAGACAAGCAGGATACACACAGGAAGTTCCTCCTGTGCCCAGGGTTCAGGCTGTCCCTTCTCCAGCCCCTACTCCACACAGGGCCCCATTGCTCACTAATCCACCTCCCTCAAAAATGGCTACATGAGAAGAAGGGATGTCTTCTTCATTGGCTAATTTGTTCCTACATCCACTCATTAGAATCACCGACCTCGTTATTATTGCTTCAGCTGTTTTCTCCTGCAAAGGAGACCACATTTGGCAACACTAGAAATAACATTCTAGTGGTCACATCAGCAATGATGAGAACAGGGTTGTTACTTTTGCTTTCCTGTAAACTTTTTAGGTTATAAACAAACTAGATGTGTCTCTCCTTTCAACATCTCTCAAGGAGAAATAAGCACAAACAAAATAGAAAGAACTTGTATGCAGCATAAAGCATCAGGTAGGAATAAACTCCTTTTGAAACTTTTCCATAAAGAGACCATATTACAGATCATCTATTTTAAGTTTTCACTCTTGCTCGCTCTCTCTCTAAACACTTATTGAAAAGGGCACCTTGCGGGCCTCCCTGGTGGCGCGGTGGTTGAGAGTCCGCCTGCCAATGCAGGGGATACGGGTTCGTGCCCCGGTCCAGGAGGATCCCACATGCCGGAGTGGCTGGGCCTGTGAGCCATGGCCGCTGAGCTTGCGCTTCCGGCAACAGGAGAGGCCACGACAGCGAGAGGCCCACGTATCGCAAAGAAAAAAAAAAAAAAAAAAAAAAAAGGAAAAAGGGCACCTTGCTTATAGCTACTTCCTCCTACACTCTCTCCTAAGTGATCTTAATAAAACTTGTGTTCTTCTCTCTCTCTCCTGCAGTTAATATCCTTTACTAGCTCTCTACTGCCCTCATTTTGAGAATAGCACACGAGAAGCTTCATGATGAGGTTCCTGTTTACTCTCTAGCTTTTCTGCTACCAATCTTTCTCTATTTGTGCTGAAATAATACCAAGCAACTTATAGTTCCCTGAACAGTCCTCTTAGAAAGTCTGAGAATGCCTCTTCCTTCCCCCATCACTGGGGAATTTCTATCAAATTTTCAAAACCCAGCTTGGACTTCAACGCCCCTGGAAAAAGTTTTCTGATTCAGAATTAATAACTCCTTCTTCTATGCACTTATTCCATTCTACTCATTCATTTATTTGAAAAATTCAGTAACATTTGACAAATATTTACTGACCTACTTAACGCATGTCAAGTACTGTGCTAGAGAATTTTGTCACCATTATTGTCATCCTGGCTAACACTCACATAGAGTTCACACTGTGCCAGGCACTGTTCTAAATGATATACATGTACTAATTCACTGACCTGAGTAACAACTCTTTGAAGTAGATACTCTTACTATCACCATTGTGTAAATGAAGCAACTGAATCCCAGAGAAGTTAAGTAACTTGCCCTTGCTCCCCCTGGCAGTCCAGCTTCAGAGTGCATGTTCAAGACAAGCCTCATCCATATCGTAACAGAGATAACAAGGCTAATGAGGAAGATTGACATTAACAAGCAATTATAGCACAATGTGATAAAAGAATGAATACAGGATGCTGTGGAAGCATGTATTTGAAGAACTAACCTATTCAGTTGGTGAGGCTTCCCTGAGAAAAAGGTGCTTAAAGCTGAGTTGGTGAAGGATGAGTATGGAAACTGTCCACTTCAACCCCTAGATAGACTTCAAACTACTTGAGGGAACAGTCCTCTTTTTAGTTCTCTCTGTATGACAGGACCTATTCTACTGCTAGGCACACGAAATGTGAGGAGGTATTATTTACTGAATAAATACATAAATTAAAATGTTAGGTATCTTCTATGAGCTCCACCAGGAGCTTTATTTTTATTTTTTTTAACATCTTTATTGGAGTATAATTGCTTTACAATGGTGTGTTAGTTTCTGCTTTATAACAAAGTGAATCAGCTATACATATACGTATATCCCCATAGCTCCTCCCTCTTGCGTCTCCCTCCCACCCTCCCTATCCCAGCCCTCTAGGTGGTCACAAAGCACCGAGCTGATCTCCCTGTGCTATGCGGCTGCTTCCCACTAGCTATCTATTTTACATTTGGTAGTGTATATGTGTCCATGCTACTCTCTCACTTCGTCCCAGCTTACCCTTCCCCCTCCCCGTGTCCTCAAGCCCATTCTCTACGTCTGCGTCTTTATTCCTGTCCCGCGCCTAGGTTCTTCAGAACCTTTTTTTGTTTTTTTAGATTCCATATATATGTGTTAGCATATGGTATTTGTTTTTCTCTTTCTGACTTACTTCACTCTGTATGACAGACTGTAGGTCCATCCACCTCACTACAAATAACTCGTTTCTTTTTATGGCTGAGTCATATTCCATTGTATATATGTGCCACATCTTTATCCATTCATCTGTCGATGGACACTTAGGCTGCTTCCTACCAGGAGCTTTAAATATTTTACTTAATCTCTATATAACAATTCAGTATATAACAATTCTATATAACAAATCTCTATATAACAATCTCTATAAAAACAATTATTTTTCTCTTCTGAATTACTAACTGAGAAACTAAACTTCAGTTCATTAGTGGACCTCTGTGTATTTCAAAATTCCTTGCTGTTCTGCAGTTTCAGAATTGACTCATGGACAGCTCTTTGACTTTTAAATAATTTATAATTTTTTTTTTTTTTTTTGGCCATGCCACGTGGCTTGCAGGATCTTAGTTCCCCAACCAGGGATTGAAACTGCACCCTCTGCAGTGAAAGCATGAAATCCTAACCAGGGAATTCCCTATAACTTTATTTTTGAAGTACACATTTTCCTGATGAAACTCTAAGTGTTTTGTCCTATGTATATTTTACAATGAAAATCTAGGATTTTATTTTATAACATGTGGGTTTATTTCATTTACCTGACTATTTCTTAGTCCATTCAGTCTGCTGTAACAAAAATCATAGATTAGGTGGCTTAAACAACAAACCTTTATTTCTCACAGCTCTGGAGGCTTGGAAAGTCCAAGATCAAGATTTAGACAGAATGAATATCTGGTGAGAACACGCTTCCTGGTTCATAGACAGGAACTATTTATGTCTATTACCATTGCTATGTCCCCACCTGGCAGAAGAGGTGAGGTAGCTCTCTGAGGTCTCCTATATAAGAGCCCTAATCCCATTCATGAAGCTCCACCCTCATCATCTAATCACCTCCCAAAGGCCCCACATCCTAATACCAACACTTTGGGGATTAGGGTTCAGTATCAACGTGTGAAGTGGCTGGGGCGGTGGGAACGGGGGGGGAGGCATAGACATTCAGTCTACAGCAATTGCCCTAAGAGACCATTTTTGTTCATATTCAAAAGCTATGTACCTTGAACGACCTTTAGTAAAAAACATGGGGTTAGGGGTGCTAACCCTCTATGCAGTCCAAAATTTTTTACAGTCAGCCCTCTATACCCATGGTTCCTACATAATCACGGTTCTACATCCGTGGATTCAGCCAACTTCAGACCCTATAGTACTGCAGTACATATTTATTGAAATAATCATCTTATAAGTGAACCCACATAGTTCAAACCTGTGTTGTTCGGGGGTCACTTGTAATTGCTAAGTTGTCTATCTTTGAGGACTTTCTAAGAGAGTACCTCAGCTTCTCAGCTTAATAGTGAAGATAAAAAAAATAAGTGGGGAGAGGATAAGCCTTCTCATAACTCTTCCTTTTTATACACTTGGCGGTTCTTTCTTTTTCTTTTTTTCTTTTTTCCATTAGTAGGTACCTCCACAAAGAGAGAGGAGATGAACAGAATTATTTGAAAGTTGTGCTGGGAACTTATTCTGTGTTGACTGTACAACTAGCCAGGAACTCCACACTCTTCCCAGAGTGAGAGACTGTACTCAACTCAAATTAAGTCTCTACTTGGTGGGCACCTGGTTTTCCCCATACTAGCTGTCTATGATCACTTGGAATCTAAACACAGATCGCCTGGTGTCCAAGTACTTTGAACCTCACTAATAAGATTGTTCACCCCTACTGCACATGGGAGTCAAATGGGGAGTTTTAAGAGAATCTGATGTTTGGATCCCACCCCCAGAAATTCTCATGTAACTGGTCTGGGCTTCGGCATTTTTAACAGCTTCTTAGGTGACTCTAATGTGTAGGCAAGGTTGAGAACCAGTGTTCTAGAACACTGGACTGTAGATTCTGATCCAGGAGGTATGGGGTGGGGATGAGGTTCTGCATTTCTTTCCTGTGCCTATGTGCTGAAATGGCTGCAAGCAGAAAGTACTAATGGAGCCCAGAGGAGGGGTTACTACTTACTGCCTGGGGAGAAATTGGAATAGGCAAAATAACTGAGCCTGAGCATGGGAATCAGGATATTTTCAATCAGGATAATTTGGTCTTTCCACACCAAAACACAACTTTTCCTCCAGCAAATTTAACTACCCTGTGGAATGCTCTTATCTCTGAAATCCCAGTTTTTGCCACTCTGTGAACCATCTACTACTTCTATTCTTCTAACTCAACCTTATACCTCCGTTGTAACCAATCCTTACATTACAGAGAGAGTTCCAATTCATTGTTCCCAGCACTTCTTATCTACCTATCTATTGATTCAACAGTCCATCAATCTATATATATCATTATCTATCATCTTCCTAAAATCTTTCCTTTTCACCTCCCAGAGATTCCGTGGTACATCATTACAATCACTTCCTTGTAAATATGCTTACTTGCCCCTCTCTGTGTGATGTCCATCCTTAGTTAAATCCAGCTCTTCCTTTCCACATCTGCATTCTCTTGACTGAAGTTTACTTGAGGACTCTTGACTGAAGTTTACTTGAGAAATAACACTATGCTGTCTGGACTCACTTTAAATTTATGACACAAATAGAAAATGGGCATTCAACCCCGCTGGCAATGTCACAATCTTTCTACACTTCACCTCCTCACTCTCAGAAGATACCTATGGCCTTCTCAGTCCTCCAACCTTTAATACCCACTTCTTGCTGAAGACCTCATCTCATATTTTATTAAGAAAATTGATGTGATCAGGTAGGAGCTATCTTATTCTCCCACCCAAACACAAACCATTGCATCTGAATTAAATCTTCTGTCTTTCCCTCTTGTTAAAAGGTTGGGAATCTGGGTTCTTTTCAAAGGTCCATCCCCCCTCCTTATGCTTTGGATCCATTCCTTCAACCTCCTCTATAATTTCATTCCTGTAGGTATTCCCTTTTTCTCCAGCATCAAATATTTCTTTCTGCATTACATCATTCCCACAAAAATATAAGCATTTATCTGCCAACACAACATCAACAACAAAAAACTTCCCTTGCTCTATTTGACCAACTATAGCCACCATCCTATTTCTCTAATCTTCCCCCTCCAAAAAAACAAAAACAAGAAAAAGAAAACGAAAAACAAACAAACCCAGAAACCAACCAGCCAAAGAAGCAAAACCTTAAGACTTGTCCTACTTGTACACCTTTTGTTCTTCATACACTTCAGTCTTTCTGTCTCACTATACCTCTGAAACTACTCTTGCCAGAGACTAATGATTGCCATGTTGCCAAATCCGTTGTCACTTCTGTCCTCGATACTTGACTTCCATGAAGCATTTACTATCGTTGACCACTCCTGTTCAATTGTAAAACGTTCTCCTCTTGATTACTATGACATCACCTTCTTACCTCACAGGTTATTCCTTCTCATTCTCTTGCTGGTTCATCTTCCTCCTCTGCCCAACTTTGAAATGTTGGAGATTCCCCTAGCCCAGTTCTCTATCTACAGTCTTTGATTAGATAATCTTGTCTAGTCCCAAAGTTTTAAGTTTCATGTATAAACTCATAACTACCAAGTTTATGTCTCCAGCCCAGAATCCATTCCAGACCAGTATATTCATCTGTTTACTTGACATTATCACTTAGATATCTAACAGGCATCTTGGACTTGATTATTGTCAATGCCCTCCAGCAAAAGACCGCTAGGAACACAACTGTAATTGAACAAGTTAGGTTTATTACTTGCTTCTCTGAGAATGCAAACCATGGAGAACCATGTGACATCTCAGTAAAAGGGTGTTAGGAACTTGGGTTTGTGTTATGTGATTTAGGAAAGGGTTCAAGGAAGAGGGATTTTGCTCTGGATTGGAAGCTGTAGGAAGGCAGGAGTAATTCTATAATTGTGTATTTTAATTAGTACTATCTAGAATGACTGAATATTATCTACTGGACAGAGGCTAAATAATTAGTACAGGAGCAGCAGTTCAGTCATATTATCCAGGATAAGGAAATGTTTGCTCATTTTTGTGGCTTGGACAATGTTTATGTTTAGTCTATATCCAGGCATGATTACAGTGATCGTTTTTATTTTTATTTTTTGTCTTGATCAATCATGGTCACAGAGTAGCCTTGTCCGGTGTTGATGTTCTGTGAAATTTCCCCCCTCTAACTTATCAAGCTCATTTCTACCTCTGCACTTATTCTGTCCTTTGCCAATTAGTCTCTTTCCCATTTGGCTCCCATCATGGTGAGTCCTTCTTAGTCACCATCACATCCTTCCACTTTTTTTCCTTCTTTGGAGCCCTAATCAATATCTAAAAAGAATGTTGCTCATTTGTTTGTTTATTGCCACTGCCTTACTGGAATTTAGCTTCATAAAGGGAGGGCGGTTTATTCTATCATGTGTTCTCCGCTGTAACTCCAGCCTCTAGAAACCAGCCTCAGAGCCAAGGGCTCAAATATATACTGACTGACCGACTGAGTGAATGTCACTGGGCTCATTTCTTCGAATACAGCCATAAACAATTAGTACTTGCCTTTCTCTGTTTGCTTGCTTTTAACGGAGAAGTAGGGCACTCAACAAAAACAAATGAAGCTGGGAGTCAAGAAAATGAATGTCTTTTATTCAGCGTGCCCAATGTCTCTGTAAGTCGGGGTGTGTTACGACTCCAGTACCTGAGACTTTTCTGTCTCTGAATTATCCTCTCTCCTGAAAATACTGTTAGATCCTTAACCTTACGTTTCACTCTATTTTTTAGTAAAGGATTATGCCCGGACTTTATATCTGTAACCGTTATTTCAGCCAGGCACAGCCTTGCGGAAGAAACCCAACCCGCTTGCGCAAGCGCCCAGTAGCGGTGCACAGGGATTTTCAGTGCGCATGAGCAATTAGAAGCGGCAACGCGAGAAGTGTTGCGCAGGCGCGTTTGGCAGACTCGCTAGGTCGGCGCTCTCGGAGGCGGCGACCTAGGCCTTTGGGGAGCCAGAGAAGTCGTATTCCTTTAAACCGTGAGTTTCCGACGGTTTGCTCCATGGCGCGGGATTGTGAGGGATTAGAAACGAATTCTGGATCGTGACTTTGGTCTCTTAGCAGCGCAGTTACCCCCACCCCCACCCCCACTTCGGATCCCCCTGACCTGCGGCGGGAAAGTCGTGCGCCTGCGCACTAAGCATCCCGTTCGGTCTGGAGTCTGAGGGAAGAAGGTCCTTCCCCGCGGAGCTCGCAATCCGCGCTCGCCTAGGGATCCCATTCATTCCCCCTTCTCTTCCTCCGCCCGGCGCTCGTGAGCCGTGTCGTATCAGTTCTCCACCAACTTGCGTGGGGCCTTGGACAAGCCTCCTGGCGCTCCCTTTCAACAAACGATCTCCAGCCCTCTTCCTCCGGTCGAACCGC
>NW_006796397.1:2676665-2691427 GCF_000442215.2 Lipotes vexillifer
TCTTCCCCCGGTCGAACCGCTCCCCCCACTAAGGCCTCTCCCCCCCCCCGCATTCGCTGCCTCTGCAGTTCCCACCGCCGCCCTTGCCCCTGACGGCGGCTGCCGGGGAGACTCCTCTGTTAGGCACATTTCGCTTCGGCCCCCTGCCGGTGTTTCTGGGAGGTGAAAGTGAAGCCCATGGAATCCTTAGAAATGGCTCACGGTTTTCCTTCCTTTGGGGATTTGGACATACGGTACGTTTAAAATTGTTTGCGCCTTTGGGGACAGTAGCATTTTTTAGTGCTTAGTTCCCTGAGTGTTTTAAACTTCTCATCTTCTCCAGTATGCCGAGTTTCACAGCTGCTTTGCTCCCCCTGTGGACATGACCCCTTAGCTGGCGTTTTGCGCCGCAGTCGCTTTGCGATGGAGGCTTCTTTGGGGATTCAGATGCAGGAGCCAATGGCTTCTCGTGGCCGGTTTCTGGCGGATGGCTCATTAAAACATGAGCAGAATTTTAAACTACCAGGTATGTGTTCATTGCCAAAGATGTACAGGCAACAATTCTGTAATTTCGATTATTTAAAAACAAAAACACGTCCTGAATCTTAAAGTGAGTTGTATGTTTATATAGGAGCATTTTATGAATCAGTGAAGCTTCATAAGCTCTAGATTTAGGATTGGATTGCATTTTAGAAGGACGATTGTAGTCCAACCATGTCATTTTACAGATGAAGTTGCTACAGTCTAATATTAGTCGTTGTCTAAGAACACAAAGTTTGTTGATACCCAAACTAGAATTTCTCTTCTAGACCTGTGTTCTTATTTCTAATCACCGTATTGCATTAAGCTTGAATTTAGAAATCGGCATTGGAGGGACTTTAACTTACATATTCAAAGGCAGAATTAGTTGACAAAAGTAAATGAAATGTTTGTCGCAGTAATGAAGGACTGTATCTCAGTGTACATCATGAAGTGTTGCTTCACCCTTACCCAGACCTTGAAATGAGAAGGAGAGGGTCAAACAACGCCTGATCTTGTACACTGTAACATGCACCTTCATTCCTGCAGTGTGCCTGGGACATAGCAGGCATTTAATAAATATTGGTTAAAAAGGAGTTCCGATTGACTGTTGTTTTTTTTTTTTTTCTTTTCTTAAAATGTAGCTAAATGTTATTTTCTGTCTTTGTCTTAAGCATATTTAGTGCTTTTTCAAAAATATTAATTTTGACCTTTCGTCCATGATATATATTTATACACTACAAAATAGACTTTAACTCGACCCTAGAAAAATATGACATCCCATACTTTTGCTTTCTGACTAAGGGTAAACTCATCTCTGATGATAAAATGAGTACCATTCCTGATAGGAACATTTGATGCATTTCATCAAATAGGGACATTTGATGAAAGCCACTATTATTCCAGTTAAAGTTTCTATGCTTAAAACTTTAGAGTTATCTTTGACTTGTGCTTTGTATTTGCTCCCCTCATCCAGTCACCCAATTTTATCTTACTTCTTTTCAGTATGTATAGTGTTGCATCTTCCCATTCCCACTTTCACCACATTAATTCATTCCCTTACACTTTGCTCCTGAATTACAATGAAATGTCTTACTTAAACCGCCTGCTTTCACTTCTTTTTTCATCCTCCAGTTCATTTTGTACAAGAATAATCTTAAAATGCCACTTTCATCCAGTTTCATGGATGCTTTCCCTCTTGCCTTCCATTTTTCTTGCAATTACCTGTTTTTCATGGTTCACCTTTCCCTATGTCATCAGACACATAATACAATAACAGTCATATTATTATTATTCTTGTATTGTTTAGCACTCTGTGTATTCTGTCTCTTCAGTTATACTATAAGGTCTTTGAAGGCAGTATCTTGTATAGCTCCTGATGTACATTGTGCATTAGGCAGAGTGTATGAATGAATGAATCTGACTTGGCTCTAGCATCTGTTCAGGTAAAAACTGCTATTCTAATACTCTTCTGAAAACCTGCTAGGAAATGAAGAGTGGTGTGAATTTTATTCCAAATTTCCAAAGTTTGGTGGCTTTTATATGTAACAGAACATTGAGCATTATAAACAGTACCTTTGATGATTTATAAAACATGCTGAAATTTTATTCATATGGTTCTTTTTTATTTGACCCTTAATAAAAGCTAAGATTATATCAAAAACATAACTTGAATAAGGAGTAAAGCTGATGAAGTCCAGGCACATAACTGTCTCATGATCTAATATGATTTACTCTCCTTTGATGTAATAACTTTTGAATGGTGGGATTTTTATATATCTTTGTATTCCCAGAACCTAACAGTCTTCAGCACGTAGTAGGTGCCTGAAAATATTAGGTTGAATGATTAGATATCATTCATCCACAGGATATAAAGTAAAAATTTTAGTACAGTGCCTGCATAGTATGACCCTTTGTTTTGGGATATTTGTCAGTTTTTTATAACTGTTTTTCTGATAAAAATTTTACATGCTTATTGAAGAAAATACAGAAAGTCAAAGTAAGAAAATATCCTACTGTACAGATATTGCTACTGTTGACATTTTGTTATATTCCTTTGGTCTTCCTGTGCATACAGAGATACATTTTTTAAAAACTGAATTAGGATCACAGCCAACTTATTTCTGATCTCCATTTTTAACTTAGCAATATATATCTTGAACATTTCTTAATGTAATTAAATACTCTGTGCTTGGACTGCCTAATGTTCCACTGCATGGTATCGTATAATTTATTTAATTGCCTTTTCTTATTGAACCTTTAGCTCGTTTTCCATTTTTTCCTATTAATAAAAATGCTGCAGTGAACAAAGTACCTGGCAAAGTATTAGCTCAAATGTTTATTCTTTCATTCTTTCAGCAGGCTTTTTTTTTTTTTTTAAGTATCTACCATATGCCAAGTTTAGTAAGTGATAAAGATCTTTTCAGTGAAAGAATGAAGTATAAACTGTATATATACTGAATGTCTCCTCCATACTGTTGAACTGTACTGGAAGGCTTGCTTTCATTATGTTATATGGATGCTCTTAGCCTACGATTCTAAAGTGGGTTATAGGTAACGTCCTGGTTTGCCTGAGACAGATCCAGTTTATGCCTGTTGTCACAGTGTGATTATTAGTGCCCCCTTTCACTCTGAAGACTCTCCCAGTTCGGGCTAAATTATATGATCTCCCTAGTTATAGGAAGCATTATTTTAGGCAATACATAAAGCCCCAGAATAAGCATGACATATATTCCTGGAGGTCAGTTGTACTCCTTGGTAAGTAATTGAAAACATTTCATTTGTATGATGAATATTTCTCAAATATCTATGTCTGTTATGTGCAGGCACCTTTCTAGGTGCTAGGTGCTAGGAATAAATCCGTTCGTAAAACAGACAAAAATCAGTGCCCTCAATCTAGTGGATAGAGATAGAAAATGAATAAATAGTATGTTCAAAAGTGATTAGTGCTGTGAAGAAAATGTAGAGGGGAAGGGGAGATAGGAGGTATTGGGAGAGGAGATTGTGATTTTATTAAGTGTAATTGGTTGGAGAAGACTTCAGTGTGGTAACATTTGAACTAGGACTTGAAGGTGGTGAAGGAGTGAGCTGTGCGTGTATCTGGGATAGAGCATTCCAGACAGAGGAGTCAGCAAGTACGAAGGCCCTAAGCTGGGAGTGTGCCTAGCATTTAGAAATAGCTAGGAGGTCATGTGAGTGGAAGTGGGAGAGTGATGGGAGTGAAGTCGAAGAGGGGGGTGGGGAAAGGAGGTAGTTCTTTGGCTTTTATGTGGAACAAGATGAGGGTGAAAGCAGGGAGTATAGTTAAGGATGCTGTTGCTGTAGCCAACTTGGTTATATTATGTAGCAGAAAAAAAATTTTCTTAAAATTTCAAAACAGAAGCGTAGACCTTCATAATATTTAATGAAGACCTAAATAATATTTTAGTTTGTGGACTTTTCAGGGTCTTTCCCCAGTCCTCAAAGTATATATTCATTGGTCTCTGCCTTTAGTAGTATTTTCTAGCTTTTGATATAAGTACTCTCTTTCACTGTCTACTCTCATCTCCCAATTCATAATCTGGGGATTTTTCATTCACTTTGGTTGTCAGGAAATTTTTCTGTTGTTCAGAAACATCAAAATTGTTCTGCAGTGACAGGAAACCTTAATATAAACATAGTTTGAGTTTTGTAGAGATATGTACGTGCATAGTAAGTGAGTGGTGGTGTGGAAGCACATTGAGCTTGCATAGTCATTCACATGGCCTTGCATTACAGTATTTTCTTACTACTTATATTTTCTTCCTGGTTATTTCTAACTTAACCAGCATCTCTACTACTAACTGCCAGCTCATGTTTATGCAAAGGGAAGTTCCAAAATGTGGAACTCGTAGGAAAAGCATAGAATATTGTAGTTGGAAAGTAAAGTTCATCTAATCCATTTCCTTTGTTTTAAGGGTTAAAAACCTGAACAGTAATGTGGTTTAATTATAGGAGTTGAATCCAGACTCTTTAGATTCCAGGCTTTTTTCTGTATCAGCACTGTCCAGTAGAACTTTATGCACTAACAGAAATGTTTGTATGTTGTCACATGTGGCTAATGTGACTAAGAAAGTTGATTTTTAATTTTATTTAATTTTAATTTAAATAGCCACATGAAACTATATCATCCTACTACAAAGCTTTTGGTGTAATTAGTCATGTATATACAACAAAGCATGCACACAAACACTTCAATACATTTAGTAATAAAAAGACCACAAATGGTTCTTAAAATATTTTGTCATACCTAAACACCATTAATTATAAGATACACCATTATTTTATGTACTGCTCAGAAATACTGCCAGTTATACTGTGACAGTGCTTTCCTTAACACCTAGAATTTTTTTTTATAGTTATTGGAAGAGTTCTTTTAGATGTAATTAGACAAATAATTGTATATCTCTGGGACATACATGAAATGGAAAATAAACATTTCAGATCTGTCTCTTCTGAATCACTTTTTATACTCAGACTTGTTAATATACTATTTTTTTCCCCTCACAATATTGTTCTCATACATTAGTTTTTGTTTTTTTGGCTGCATTGGGTCTTCATTGCAGTGCGCAGGCTTCTCACAGTGGTGGCTTCTCTTGTTGCGGAGCACAGGCTGTAGGTGCGTGGGCTTCAGTAGTTGCAGCATGTGGGCTCAGTAGTTGTGGCTCACGGGCTCTAGAGCGCGCAGGTTTAGTAGTTGTGGATCACAGGCTTAGCTGCTCCGCGACATGTGGGATCTTCCCGGACCAGGGCTCGAACCCCACGTCCCCTGCATTGGCAGGTGGATTCTTAACCACTGTGCCACCAGGGAAGTCCCTGTTCTCAGACATTAGTGATGCAGAATTTCTTTGAAGAATTCATTAAAAAAAAAAAGCCATTGTTAATGAGTTCTTAAGAACAGCCCAGTTATGTGGAGCTGGCCTACATTTGATTTCTACTTCACCACCTCTACTATTCCTCCCTACAGCCATTTGGCTCTTAAGGATTAAATGTGAATGCTCCTCTGTGATTTCTTGAATTTTCTTCAGGTCATTGACACCTGTTGTATAAGTTTTGATGCTGGCCAGCAACAGTTGTAAGTTGCATCCCAATTTCAGAGTCGTTAAAATTGTGTCTTAGAATCAAAGAAATGTATATATCATTGTAGTGCCTTTTCATGATGCCTTTCCTGTGACACTGGAATTTGAAGCTGGTTGGACTTGACACTCATTAGGAATGATTGTAACTGACTGTGGCAACTATTACTGCTAGAAAGCCAGCTTTTCCCCCAGGCCTTGGTTTTGTTTTCGAGAGAGAAGTAGTGTGGTAGCTGATGGTGAAGTGATTGCTTTTGTCTTTGGCTTCACTCTGTTGTAACTTGTAAACTTTTGCTTTTTTTTTTTTCCTACAGCTGTCTCTGAACAACCATGATGATAGTAAGAATTCATTCAACAAACATGCCAGGCAGTTTTCTGAGAGCCGAGTGCATTGTGGTGAATTATACAGACAAGGCGCCTGTACTGGTGGAGCTTATATTCCAGTGGGAGGAGGCAGACAGCAAACAAATAAATAAACAGGATAATTTTATAGTGAATAAGAACTCCAAAGACAATAAACAGGGTAATGTGGATAATGGGAGGAGCGCTAATTTAACTAGCGATGTCAGAGGAAACTGACAATTGAGCCAGCCATACGAAGTTATAAGGGAAGAGGATTTCAAGCAGAGGGAATAGTAAGAGCAAAAGCCCTAAAGAAATAATGTTAATAATAGTAACCACAGCAATAAGAATCACCAGTATAATTTAATATTTACAATGTGTCGGGCATTGTGTTAGAAGCTGCTCTTGTGTTGTGTATATTATTTCATTTAACCCTCACAGTATTTCAGCAGCATGGGTACTGTTAGGCCCCTTTTCTATAGGTGGGGAAATTAAGGCTCACAGAGGATAAGCTGTGTGCTCTAGAAAGGTCATACCGGCTGGGTAATAGTGGAGCCAGCATTTTGATTTAGGCCTGTCATCTCCAAAACTGGTTCACAGGATTACTGTTATATTGAAATCCATGAAGCTTCTCCAGTTCATCTGCAAGGTAGATGGGAAGGTGAGGGTAATTTAAGTAAGTTCTTCCCATTACCTTAGATGGAGTGATATAGTGGAAAGGCTACTGGATTAGGTCTTCTTGGCCTCTTATTTAATCTCCACCTCTTAGTATTCTTAGTATTCTTCACCTCAGATTTATCCTCCACTTGTCATCTTCCTGCTTAAAAACTTTACATGGCCTTCCTTTGCATCCTCTGCCTTTCCTTCCTCAGCCACATTGAATTTTATTATCTCTCCTACTCTCGCCTCCCTCCACAATAACCCATGCCTTTTTCCTTTTCCATGTCTTTGTATACATAGTAGTTCCTTCCTAAAATGCCTTCTTGCACTTTCTCTACTTGGTGAATGCTTCAAAACACAGGTTAACAGTCACCTGAAGCTTTCTGGCACCTTCAGGAGTGTTCATTCCCCTCCCCCCTTCTACCTAGTAATATGTGCATTCCTCTAATATTACAGTTTAAATCTTGTATTAAAAGTGAGCTTTTAACGTCTGTCTCTTCCACTAGGCTAAGCTCCTAGAGAACAGGGGCTTCCACCGCCTTTGTTCATTTGTATTTTTAATATGCCAATTGCTGGGCACTTTTAAAAACACAGTGTTTGTTAAGTGAGTGAGTCTATAAACTTACCAGCAGTACCTCTGTGAAATTGGACAAGTGATTTAATTTTCCTGAATATGGATTCCTTCTCTGAAAGATCAGGATAATTATTTCTGTTCTCCCAATATCACAGTGCTATTGTGTAGATCTGAAAAGATAATATGTGTGAAGGTGCTTTGAAAATGCCTTAAAACTGTTGCATGATGCAGAATGTTATTATAACTTTAAAAGTAGCTGATGCTTGGCCTAGATATTGTAATAAAATCTGAGGTAAGTATGTAGTTCTTTTTTGTATCCAGTAGTTTATCACATTTTGTATTATTGCCTCTCTGAATTTTAACCATGTAGGTTTTTGTAAAGAGCTTATATTTATTTAAAAGTAATGATTTTTCTGCTGTCAAGATATAGGATACTACTGGTAATTGGGACAATTTTTAAAGAATATTTTTTTTAACATTCTTGAAACCTTTAGTAGACCTTCTTTCTAGAGTATACTGTGAATATTCAATATGTAAAACTTTTCCAAGCCTGTAAGATTTTGTATCTTTGGGGGAAAGAAACAGTTTTCAAGAAGATTGCATTGTGTCCTTGTCATGCCATCTAGTGATCGCAGCGCAAATTGTTTAGTTATTTTTTAAATTTAGCCTCTTCATTGTGTTGTACTCGATGCAGTGACAATGTATCTATATGTTAGTATGTAATTTCAGAGTAGCAGCAATTGGGTGTGAGTGATTCAGTTACTTTGCAGTTTTGTCTGTTCAGGAGGTGTGTGAGTTAGAGCAACTTGATGGGGTTTTAGTCTTATCATGAGTTTAAGGTTTATTATAGATATTTTTATTTGTAATGTAATTACTTATGTTTTAGAAATTATTTTATTGAGATTTTTCAACCTAAGTAATTAATTGTACCTAAATTCTTTTTTCCCTGATAGGTGTTAAGAAAGATATTCAGAAGCTTTACGAAGCTGTACCACAGCTTGGTAATGTGTTTAAGATTAAGGACAAAATTGGAGAAGGTAATCTGGGGATATACTTCATTATCTTTATAAGCTTTTTTTCCTCCTGTTTTCCTTTATATAATCTTGATTTTCATTATTATTTCTTATTGGAAAAGTACCCCTTTTAAAAATACTAAGACCGTGGTTATATTACTAATTATCAGCTTTTCTTTTTTCCTTGGAAAGAATCTAAGAATAAATAAATATTTACAGTAAAATGAACAGTCCTATTTTAACCTTTATAATTTTATACTATTAAACGTATTGCTGGGGCTTCCCTGGTGGTGCAGTGGTTGAGAATCTGCCTGCCAATGCAAGGGACATGGGTTCGAGCCCTGGTCTGGGAAGATCCCACATGCCGCAGAGCAACTAGGCCCATGAGCCACAACTACTGAGCCTGCGCGTCTGGAGCCTGTGCTCCGCAGCAGGAGAGGCCGCGACAGTAAGAGGCCCGCGCACCCGCGCACCGCGATGAAGAGTGGCCCCCGCTCGCCACAACTAGAGAAAGCCCTCGCACAGAAACGAAGACCCAACACAGCCAAAAATAAATAAATAAATTAATTAATTAATTAAAAATAAAAAGGCAGATGCTTGCTTTTAAAAAAAAAAGTATTGCTATATTATTGATAATTATTAAAAATAAAAAGTTTAAGATTTAAGTGGGGGGATTTGATCAGGGAAAGCTGAATCTTTTTTCTCTTTCTCCATTGCGTTTAGGTAGAATTGTATGTTGAACAATGGCAATTTTTCATGGCAAAATGATGAAAATAAAATGGTACAATATTTATAGGATAGTCAGTATTTACGTAAATACCATTGAGAGACTGGCAATCATATTGATTGAATGAAGGGTGAATTTGGCAGACAGATGTGAAGGGATTGAGAAGATAAAAGATAATTGAACTTTTTAGTGACTATACTGAGAAATAGTAAATAAAAACTTAACAGTTAAAAAAAAAAACAAAACTTCCATTTATTCATTGCTTGCTTTTCACAGTGGAAAGTGTGAGATGAGAAAAGGCTGAGTCAGCGAGGGCAGAGAGATTAGATGAGATGATTTGGGATGTAAGAAGCAAATCTTTATATTTTTTTTCTTACCTTTTTTTGAACACTGACTTAGTGTTCAAAAACTTTGTTCTGGAAAACTGATGTCCTCATAACAAATAGCTAACTATTCCTGGAGAGGGGGAGGAGTGGAGTGTGCTCTAAGGCTAATAAGTTTGAAAACTATAGCATGTATAGCTCCCTTTTGGTTATTTATGATGTACTTCAGTACATTAAAGGTCTAGAAATAATCTATCAATTTGCTTTAACTCAGTATTTCTCAGATTTAACTGACCACCAAATCATATATTTTTTTTCTGTTTAGTTTCATGGTGAATTTAAAAGTTTAAAAAAACTTTTTAAAATAAAAAATGTAGTTTTTTTTGCCCTCTAAGACTGTTATCATTTTTACTTCTAACAGAACTGAATCCAAGTCTTAAGAAAGTAATTTCCAATGATAATATTGTAGAAAGATATTGGTAGATTGGGTCATACCATGGAAATATTTTATGCTAACTCAGTTAAACAGATTTACTGTATAGCTTTGCTGAATTAATATACCCCCTAAAGATGTGAGGACAGTTAAGAATGTATTAAAAATTGAAAATAAGTTGTATTTGCAAATGTGTTTGCTTTTTGTATTCAGTGTCATTAAAATATTGATGACAGATTATGATAATTTTATGGGTTCCAAACAGTTTTTAAGAATTATTTTAGCATTGTCTCATAAACATTTTTAAAAACCAAATATTGAAAAATCTAATAAATTGTTTTACAGGCACTTTCAGCTCTGTGTATTTGGCCACAACACAGTTAAAAGTAGGACCTGAAGAGAAAATTGCTCTGAAACACTTAATTCCAACAAGTCATCCTGTAAGAATTGCAGCTGAGCTTCAGTGCCTAACAGTGGCTGGGTAGGCAATTAAAAGATATTTTTAATTGAACTGCTATATATAATTTTTAAGATTTTTAAGTAGATATCTAATAAGGATGGTGAGATTGTGGATTAAACATATTCTTCAGTCAGGTGTTTGCAGTTTGCTAGCACTTTTCCGCTAATCTTGGAATGGCTAGTTAAGTTTATATTAATTTTTAAAGTGGATTTCTCCTGAGGCTCAGCTTGACTTCCTGTTCTCTTACCACTTCTTTTTCTAATCTTCCTGCCAAATCATAAACCTTGGCTTCCATGGTGTAGATATTTTTAAAAATGTGGGGAACTCATATTTCACATCTCCCCAGATATTGACAGCCTCATCTCATATTTTATTTTGAACAGCAGAATCCTCTGGCATGTCTTTCTGCTTGGTTTTTCTCTGCTAGGTCATTCCTGTCAACATAGAGACGTGATGTAGTATCTCTTATCCTCCCTGTACCGCCACCCCCTTTCCAGCTACTCCATCATTTCTTTGCTTCCCTTCATGGCCAGACTTCTCAGAAATTACCTGCACAGACTGTTTTCACTTCCACACCCGCCTTTTGCCACACACACAGTGAGGCTGCTCTCCTCTGTGCTAAACGGAAACTACTTTAGAGGCAACCATGACTTTGTTTTGCCGGTTCCTTTTTCTGTTCACATGAACTCCTAGCAGTGTTTAACATAATTGATTTGAACCATTGTCTTTTGACTTCTGTACTACCATATACTCCTTGATTTCTTCCTGCTTTATTTGGCCTTTCATTTTCAGTATCCTTTGCCAGTTCTTCCTCTTCCACCTGACCCCTAAATGTTGGAGTTCCTCAGTGCTTGATCCTGGACTTTCTTTCTCTAGACTTCTTTAGGTAGTGTCACATGGTTTTAAATATATAGTAATGATTCCCATAAGTGTATATCTAACCTCAGACCTCTTAACTGCAGATTTGTGTATATCCACCGGACGATTTGATATTTCCATTTGGGTACCTAATAAACATCTCAAACCTAATATGCCAAAAACTAAATTTTAATCCACCTTCATCTGCCCCAAAAATTACCTATTGCAACAATCTGTTTTCATCTACCCATCTCAGCAAATGGTACCACAGTCTGCTCAAGCCAGAAACCTAGTAATCACATTCAATTTCTCCGTTTCTCTCCTAGTCCACTCCATCACCATGTCCTGGCAATTCTGCCTCCAAAATATATCTAAAATCTCATCCATATCTTTGTCTTCTCAACTGCTATCTCAGTCCAAGTCTAGATTACTATAGTAGCCTGCTTCTTCTCTTCCCCTCTTAATCCCATAGTCAAAAAACAGCCAGAGTGATCCTTAAAATATAAGAATATATTTGTATATAATATAAATTGGATACTATTACTTCCACTACTTAACAATTCTTCAGTGGTTTCCCAATGTTCTTTAAAAAAAAAAATCCAACTTTATCCCATGCCAGTCTTTCCACCTCCTTCACTGTGCTCTATTTTCTTTAGCTCCTCAAATTTGTGTCAAGAGCTTTCTCACTTCAGGGCCACTTCCCATACTTCTTCCCTATCCAGGAAGACCCCTCCCAGTCCTTGCATGCTAACTCCTCATCTTTCTGCTCTGAGCAAGAATGGTACCACTTCAAAGAGGTCTTCTCTGAATTAGATTCTATTTTTTATTGTCACAGCACCTTTTGATATCTTTCAAAACCCTTACCATAATTTGTCATTATTTGTTACCTGGTTTATTATCCATATTGCCCACTATTTAGGAAAGTCCATGAGGGCAGAAATCATGTTAATTTTAATTCACCTTCTCATCCTTAATGTCTAACACAGTGTCTGTCAAGTAACAGTGCCCACTAAATATCTATTGAATGAATAAACACGCTTATTAATTTGTTTTACTCCTCTGTTTATTACAGAAGACAAGAGAATAAGATGGTTTCTGTAAGGCATGATTACATAATACCTTCTAGTCCCCTGAATAAGATTATTCCTTTTTCCACACTTTAAATAACTCCCTCTACCACTTTTTCTTTCCTTGTTGTTCAAAAATGTGCATGCTAAAAAAAGTCTACCTGATCTTGCTTCCTTTCTAGCTCCCACACTGGTTTTTATTCTTTGACAGATATTTCAGGAAAATGGTCTTTATGTTCTGTTTCCATTGTATACTATTTTCCCTCCTTAAATCCTGTTTGGCCTCTTCCTTTCCACTTAAACTGCTTTCTGAAAATTAGTTAATTCCTTTTTGCCAGTTGATTCCTCTTTGCCAGACTGAAAGCCTTCCCTCAGTCCTTATTCTAATTGACCTCCTTGTTGATCACCCCTTCCCTGAAAACTCCTCACTTGCAGATGTCCCTATCTGGGCTTTCTGCTCCTTCCTAATTTTGCCCTCCAACATGAGACTTTTCCAAGGCTCAGTTTTCTCTTCTCTAATAATTTCACAGCTTTAGGTATCATTTATCTATAATATTGTCACTGACTTACACTTGACTTCTCACTTAAGATATAGTCTTGTATCTAGATATCTCTATCAGAATGATGAGGTTTTGGTTTTTGATGCTTCTTTTCCTGTTTTCTCTACATATTTTGTTGGTATCCATGTTGTTTTACTTACTCAGTCTCAAAGCTCTGAAAATCCAGTTTACCCTATTTTCCTCACCTTTCTCTGAGGTAGTATAGTATAGTGGTTAAGAGTCTAGGTCTGGAGCACACTGCCTGGATTCAGATTCTGGCTCCATGACCTACTAGTTGAGTTACATTGGGGAAGTTCCTTAGCCTGTCTGTCCCTCAGTTTCCTTATATGTTAAAAAAAAAGGGGGTGGGGTAGGAAATAATGGCACCATCCTTATAGGGTTGTTGTGAAAATTAAGTGAATTTGTTGATAGGTGTGAAGTGCTTAGATCAGAGCTTGGCATGTAGTGAATGTTCAATAAATATTAGCTATTATTAATTTTTACTTGATTTATTTATTACTGTTACCATCTTATCTGCTACTAAGTCTTGTTAATTCATTTTTATTATTCATCTTTTCCTTCCCATTCTGTCACCTCCCCAATTAAAATTATAATTATCTCATTTTGAATTATAACCTCATAACGTACTGTGTTTGTTTAAAAAAAAAAACCTTTATCTTGTATAAGTCAGTTAAATGAGTAATCTCTCCTATATGGTGATGGTTTTAAGTTAGTTTTCTGGCATTATTTATGCATTGCTAAAATTGCATTTTTAAAAAACTGCATAAAGTTTCAGTTCGTTTGACCTTTCTTCTGAAGTTCGTTGTGCATTTTTCCACTAGGGGGCAAGACAATGTCATGGGAGTTAAATACTGCTTTAGGAAAAATGATCATGTGGTTATTGCTATGCCATATCTGGAACATGAGTCCTTTTTGGTAGGTTTTAATATTTCTTGAATTTTTATTAGCTAAATATTTCATTGAAAACAATCTTATAACCTTATTCATAACTTTATTTTAGGACATTTTGAATTCTCTTTCTTTTCAAGAAGTACGGGAATATATGTTTAATCTTTTCAAAGCTTTGAAACGCATTCATCAGTTTGGTATTGTTCACCGTGATGTTAAGCCCAGCAATTTTTTATATAATAGGCGCTTGAGAAAGTAAGTATGGAAAGTTACCAGCAAATACTTATACTTGACTGAATCTGTGCTGTGGGGTCCATCTCTTAGATGCAGAGCATCCTGCAACAGCCACACACATCTTTTTCTGTTTCAGATTTTCACTGTGGTTGAGGAAGGGAAATACCCTCAAGGAGAAAAAAAAATTGTATTAGTAAAACAGTGTACATCATGAGGTGTACCATGGCTCAGTGGAAATAGCTAAAAGAGACTTAGAAAGGGTCTAGATTTTTGTGTGTTTGTTTAACCTTATACATTTATCTCTGGGCTTCATTTTTCTTTTCTAGTAAATGAGGGGATTGGACCACATGATAACCAATTTCATGTTTCAACACTAAAGTTTTGTTTTTTGAATATTTTTTATGCTGATTATATACGTAGAAGCATTGTAAGCTGAAAACTTAAAAACTGCTGTTTATATAATGGCTCATATTGAGTATAATACGGATAATAGAACCATAACTTCTTTTCTTGGGCTTTTGTATTCCTGACTTTTAATATTTTCCTTAATTAATCAGATTTTTAAACCATGATTTTAATTTATTTTTCATTTAAACTTGTCTAATTAAAAATTTTCTGCTATGGTGCCATCTCTGCCACCATCAGAGGACAAAGGATTGTGTTTACATCTTGCATTCCTTGTTGCCTTGTCTGCATAAGCCATTGGAAGAAGGGGAGAAAAGATGTTTTCTTGTGTGGGATACATCTTTCCTTAATTTTCAGTAGTTAGCTATTAAATCCTTACCTTGTCTGTAAAACTTACTTTTCTTTTTTCAAGAATGTTATAAATCCTTAATTTATCCCCCAAAGAATACAGTTTCTGTGTGAATATGGTTTGAGCATATTATGATATTAACTAAGCTTTGTTACAGAGAAGTAAAAGTGCTTATTTTTGTTTCATAGGTATGCCTTGGTAGACTTTGGTTTGGCCCAAGGAACCCATGATACTAAAATAGAGCTTCTCAAATTTGTCCAGTCTGAAGCTCAGCAGGA
>NW_006796397.1:2691437-2711383 GCF_000442215.2 Lipotes vexillifer
CAGCAGGAAAGCTGTTCACAAAATAAATCCTATGTAATCACCGGAAACAAAATTTCATTGAGCGGCCCAGCAGCACCTAAGGAGCTGGATCAGCAGCCTACCACAAAAGCTGCTGTTAAAAGGCCCTACACAAATGCACAGATTCAGATTAAACAAGGAAAAGATGGAAAGGTTCTACCTCTTTTATTTCTTAAGTACTAATACGGTTTTAGAAATGTACTCCATTCAACAGAGGGAGTTATAATTCTAGGATAACACAACAAAAAGCAATGTTGTTTACATGTGTTATGTATTCAACTGATTAGATTTAACTAAGATTTACAATGGATTGTTTTATGATTTCAAAACTGAAAATTTTGCTTGGTAGATTTATGTCTTTGTCATTATAATTGCATTATATAACAAAAACGGAAAGTAATAAATTTTCCCTGCATGTTATAAAGTTCATATTAATTATCCATTTTAAAAGAAAGCATTAGTTATAGGGGAAAAATTCTGAAGTGTCTATCTCCATTTTAGCTGCACAGCAAAATGTAATATCCATGCAGGTGGTTTGAGAATTTTTTAGTTATATATATTTGTGGACTATGATAACATTGTATGGGGGTTAAGAGTTCTGTCTAGACTGTTTTCTCCTTTCACAGAAGTGTTTTGGTGCCTGAGAATGACTTGGATGCAGCTGTTTTTGTTTTATGTCACTTAACTCTTTCAAAACTATGGCAGAGTACAGCTGGCAGAAAGTGTTACAGATATAATCCTTATTTTCCTTGTTTTTGTTGGTATTGTAGGAGGGATCTGTAGGCCTTTCTGTCCAGCGCTCTGTTTTTGGAGAAAGAAATTTCAATATACACAGCTCCATTTCACATGAGAGCCCTGCAGTGAAAGTAAGTAATGTAGCTTAATAGTGCAATCATCAGTCAGTCGTACACTGGAGAGAATTTGGGGAATGGCTAGCTTTTATTATCAGTAAGTTTTTAAGAGTTTTGCTTTAGCAGAAGGTATTACTGCTTTGAGCATCTAGTCAATGCTTTCGTTTTCTCCAGTTCTGAACTTTTCTTTTGGAATTTTTTGTCATTTTTGATTAGCTGACTATTGTTGCTCTTTCTCTAAAGGAACATTTAGAACGTTAAGGCCTTTTCTCTCATTGGCTGGAACGTGAGCTCCCAACAACTAACACATTTCTGACACACAGTTGATAGCGTAAAGATGTTTGTAAAATTTACAAAATTATCATCAATGTTAAGTGGTTTTAAATTGACTTATGATATCCTGTAGCTGCTAGATAGCATGAGGAGCAAATTAAAACTGATTTTAGCGAATGTAATTGTGCAGTTTACAGTTCTGAAATGGAGTTAGACACTAGAATGTAATTGTTTTGTAACATTTCAGGAAACATTCTAATAAAGTGTAATTCAAATATTCACCAAACTAGGAATGGTTAGTAAATTTTTAATATGTTTATTCAACACAGTAACCTAAAAAGACCTTAAATATTTTGATAGACGAGTGTTTATTTACAATCCAACAGCACATTCAGCAGTTTTGAAAGTTATGCTTCGCCTATTGCTTTTTGCTCTACTAGCATCTCAAAGGCATCATGTTAAATGCCATGAAAATAGAGAATATGACTTTTCTTTTACAGCTTATGAAGCAGTCAAAGACTGTGGATTTACTCTCTAGAAAATTAGCAACAAAAAAGAAGGCTATTTCTACAAAAGTTATGAATAGTAGTGTGATGAGGAAAACTGCCAGTTCTTGCCCAGCTAGCCTGACCTGTGACTGTTATGCAACAGATAAAGTTTGCAGTATTTGCCTTTCAAGGTAATGTGTTTTGATGGTGCTATAAAATCACCAGCATGCTGCCAGACAAGATGAGAAATTGCATTGATTTTGGTGGACAGTTGATTTGAGTGAGTGAAAGGGAACAGTGCAGTTCTGTGAACTGCATAGGCACTAATGCAGATTGGTACCTTGAAGAGCAAATGACAAGTATTGTCATATTTGTTCCCTTGACATGCAAATGCTCTTTGGAAAACACATTTACTTTTACATGCAAATAATTTTGGTAAGGGTAGGGATAGCTCTTATGAAACTTCAGAATTGCATGTTTTACTTGCTTATTTAATCTTGTTTTCTTTCTTTTTTCCTGCCTGTGTAGAATAACCTGAACCAAATACTAGAACTCTTCTCTCACTCCCACCACCAACTCTTTGCCACATAAATTTCTTTCTTCCCTTCAAGACTTTTATAAGCTTTCATGAGCCTTTCCTGATTAACTCAAGTATATAAGTGAACAAGTATCTCAGAAATTAATCACTCCAAACAGAAATAAATTTTTATACCTCAGAGTTCCCATTGTATTCTATTTTTCTGTTATGTTCTTACCATATACTACCTCTTTCTATGCCTGGAAGTTACCTTGAAACCCTTCTGGAATAAGGCCTGGGAACTGGTGTCAGGGGAGAGACCTACAGAAACAAAATCCAGGATTTTCATCACACTGGATTATCATTTGCTTTGTAATAACTTTTATTTATATAGATATCAAGGTAGAATTTACTGTGAACTAAATTGATAAATGTTATTTTTTGGTCTTAAATAATTAAACTTTACATAACTAGAAAAATCTTATTTCATCATCATAAGGCGGCAACAGGTTGCACCTAGGGCAGGTACACCAGGATTCAGAGCACCAGAGGTCTTGACAAAGTGCCCCAACCAAACTACAGGTATGTTGCACTAGAAATACAGAACCCAGTTAAATTGGTTTCTGTGGGTGTATTTTATTTTATGATTTTTGTCTACTTATGATTAAATTTGAGCTCTGCTGTTTTTAACTAAGTTATGTAAGTGGTTCTAGCAGTGTGGCATTCCCATTTTTGAGATAGTGCTATTTATGAAAGCTACTAATCCTAGTGTTTCCTTTTTTTTTTTTTACCCGATAGATTGCATTTTGCTTATCTGTTTACAAGATGATTTCACCAGGAATAATTTTAACATCACCTCTGTGGGGGGAAAAATTGTGTTTAGTAGTATTTGCTAACTTAAGGCTTGTAACATTTTATGTTTGTCCAATACCTGAAAATTCTTCTGTGATACACATATGATTGTGTGTTGGATTAAAATTTTTTGTTATTGTGAAAACAATGTAATAGCATTAAAGAGATTTTTGAAAAAGAAGAAAGTCTATAGCCTGAAAGAGTTGTCATGGAACATCTTATTGAATAGATGAACCCTGCTGTTCACTTGGATTATGGACCTTACAGAAATGTATTCATTTGTTCTGTGTTTATTCTGTGCTTGCTAATGATATAAAAAAATGAATGAAACTCTGCTTACTCTGCTTACACTCTGGTCAGGACATACTTGCAAATATAAAATAACCTGTTAAGTATGGTTATAAAACTTTATACAGAGTATTTTAGGGGTATCTAACCTTATCTGAAGGGATTATGGAAGGAAATTCATGGAAGATAGAACGTCTGAAAAGAGAATGTAAATTGGAGTGAGGGGTTTGCATGAGCAGAGGAACTCAAGAAATAGCATGGTCATAGAGGAATCAATAAAAGTTTAGTGTTGCTAGAATGTATGGTGAAAGTCAAGGAGTGGTGAGAAATAAACCTGGAAAAAGGTAGACAGTGTTGGGTCACAGTTGTTATATGGCTTGGAACAAATACCTTGTAGGTTTTGGAAAGTTATTCAAGGGAAAGGGATGGTAATAATTGTATTCTAGATGGGTCATTCTGGCAGGTGTGCAGAGAGGACCAGGTCCAGGTGAGAGATGATGAAAACCTGAACGAGGGCAGTAATAATACAAATGCACAGAAAAGTGAAGAATTGGGGACTTCCCTGGCGGTCCAGTGGTTAAGACTTCACCTTCCAGTGCAGGGTGTGCAGGTTCGATCCCTGTTCGGGGAGCTAGGATCCCGCATGCCTCATGGTCAAAAAAACAAAACATAGAACAGAAGCAATAGTGTAACAAATTCAATAAAAACTTTAAAAATGGTCCACATCATAAAAGTCTTTGAAAAGAAGAGCGAAGAATTGGAAAGGCAGAGCTTGATGGATAATTGGATGCGGGATTTGGGTATGAAGTGGCGGGGAAAAGGCATCCAGAATGTTTATCAGACTCCTAGATTGGGAGATTTGAATGGGTACCAGTAACCAAGGGGAGAATAAAGAGGTAACTGGTGTACAGAGAAAGATAAAGATGATTGGGGGCATAATTGGTTTGAGATATATATGGAACATCCAGATAGAGATGTCCAACAGAATAAAAGTAAGTGAAGCACAGGGAAGTCTGGACTGGAAATACAGTTGACTGTCATCATTACTATATAAAAGATAGTTGAAGCTGTGAAGTGTATGGGCCAATAAGGGAGAGTATATAGGGTAGAAGTTGGAACTCTGGGTAACCTCAGCGCTTAAGGCTTAGAGGAAACATTGAAGGAGCAGGTGGAGGTACAAAGGGAGCCAAGAAAGGCAGATGATGCAGTGGCCAAGGGAGTAGAACCAATAACTTGGTGATACTGGGAGTTCAGCCATTAGGAGAGAAGATGTCCCTAAACATTTTTTTTTTTGGCCACACAGCATGTGGGATCTTAGGCATGTGGGGTCTTAGTTCCCCGACCAGGGATCAATCCCATGTCCCCTGCAGTAGATGTGCAGAGTCTTAACCACTGGACAGCCAGGGAGGTCCCCCTAAACATTTTTTTTTTTTAATGAGTTTATTCTCATGAGGCTGAGCTGGTCTTAATCATAACTGCCAGAATTCTAGAGATTGATAGTTTCTACAGCAAAAGTTAGGGTTAACATCTTCCTGAAGATGAGCTTCTAATGTTTAATGCTTTTCACTAAAGTGAAACACTTTCATTACTATGGTGTGTAACTCTTGGGGTGCATCCAGATTTTTTCCTACGTAGCTACTTTGGATTTATTTTGATGTTATAAAATGTGCATTTACTTAGTGATGAGATATCCTTTTAAACTTAGCAACTTTCATGTTGCTCAAGAAAGAAAATATTGTATTTTGCATTAAGGATGTTAAACCAGGGATTCTTAACCCTAAAATCATTAAAAGCACCTGAGGAGCTTTAAAAAAAAACTGATGCCTGAGCCCTACTCCAGAACAATTAAATCAGAACCTCTGAGGGGATTGGCCGGGGCATCAGAATTTTTTTTAAGGCTCTTAAGAGGATTTGAATATACAGTAAAGGTTGAGAACTACTGATGTAGGAGTAAAATTAAAGCTTGTTTTCTGTTACAGCAATTGACATGTGGTCTGCAGGTGTCATATTCCTTTCTTTGCTTAGTGGACGATATCCATTTTATAAAGCAAGTGATGATTTAACCGCTTTGGCTCAAATTATGACAATTCGTGGATCCAGGGAAACTATCCAGGCTGCTAAAACTTTTGGTAAGCAGTTTTATATTATAGAACAAAACAAATACCTTTGATCTATCTCCTACAAATCACTTAATAAATTATTATGAAATTCACTTTAAAAATAAACATATTCATAATGTTCTCTGGTTAGATACAAAGTTTCTCAATTGCTTGAAAATTAATTGCATTGTGTAAGAAAATAATTTATCGCTTCTCTTCTCTACATGTAATCAGTTTATCTTATCAAGAGCAGAGTACTACACTTTTCCAATATTTAAAGTTCAACTTTATAATCTTAAAAGAATAAGGAATAAAATCTTAACTCCCTGTAGTTATGGTTTGACTATATTGCATAAATAATTTTCATAATATGTTTTAATTTGTTTATTGTATATTTATTAAGCATCAGGTGCTCTTGGGCCTGCCTTAAGTACTCTTAGTCTGTATTAACAAGTAAATAGTTAATTATAATACAGTGTAGTAAGGACTGCAGTAGGGGACATAATAGGATGTATGTTGTTGTCAGGTTCCTTAGGGTTAGAGTAGCTGAGAAGCGAAATGAACAGAATACCTTTACTGATGGAGTAATATTGTAAGCATTTATTGGATGTGGGAAGTCATCTTAGCTACACAAGTTCTTGTACTTCAAGTCTGGGATATGCAGTGTACCTCATAGGGCACCTGAGAATTATCTCAGCCTTGCTCTTGCCAACAACTTGAACTCAAATGGCCACCTTGTATTTATTCTCCATGCACAATTATAGTTAATACTTTCCAAAGTGGGTGGATGTAATTGAGTCAGCATGCTGCCCCAAAATATGGAACACTCCTTTGGGACAAAATTTCAGTCAGCCCACCTCAAAAGTAGCTGGGCTGCCTCTTGCCCAGCCCCAGAATCAGTGGGTCTTAATCAGGGGTGCATAGCAGAATTATCTGAGGAACTTCAAGAAGTACATATGCCTGTCTCACCCCACCTATTCCTGGAAAATATGATTCAGAAAAGTATGATACCTAGAAAGCGTTGAGACTTGTTAGTTTGAAAAAAGTGATTTTGACCAAGAACTATTTCTGAGTAAGAACTACTGCAAAAGTGATTGTCCCTCACTTGGGCACCAGTGCCATGGTCTGATCCACCAGGAAGGCTTAGTGGCGGTTGTGGTTCTGCAGCACAGTCAGTCTACGACTTGCACCTTTCTTGAAACTATAATAAGAAAATTTTATCTGAGGGTGATAGGGTGAGATATTACATATACACATGGGAAATGGAACCATGAAGCAAAGCCTTGGAAACTATTCTTACATGAGAATGTTTATTTTCAACTGATGGGGAAAACTATCATCTGCTATTGAATAACTTCATAAGAAGTTTATGAACATGAAATTTATCAAACCCTAAACCTTTTGTTGAAGAGCTCAAATCTCCCCCATTTGTAATAGTAAATGATGACCAAAAATGGAAGTGCAACAGCTAACAAAAAAACATCGTAGGGCAAGCATCATGATAGCATAGCAGGCAAGGGCTTTTAGAGATTTATCATTGTAATGCTTGTTCTCATATTTTAAAAAATGCTATATAGCACTTGTCTTAGTTTCATTAGTATGACTTCTGTAGTTACAGCTGACCCTTGAAAAACATGGGTTTGAACTGCTTGGATCCACTTATTTGCAGCTATTTTTCAGTACAGTACTGCACGATCCACAGTTGGTTGAATTCACAGATCAGAACTGCAGATACGGAGGACAGACTGTAAATTTATATGTAGATTTTTGACTGCGTGGGGTCAGCCCTCCTGACTCCCTCGATGTTCAAGGGTCAGCTGAATTGCAGTCAAATCTTACTATGACTTTGGGCTGAGTACAAAAGGATTCAGAACTTCAACAGCGATGACCTTGTTCCCCTTTATGACCCAAAGAGACTTACCAGAACAGCAGGAGCACTTCTCTACTTCTCTTGTGTTGTGTGTAACCTTCCCCTCTGTCCTCAACCCGTAGACCTGACCCCATTATAGACTGTCATTAAGTACTCGTTGAATTAAACAAACTCAGAAGAAAAACCTTGAGCTATTCTCCTCTGGCTATAATTTTTTAGAGAGAATAGGAATAATGAAATAGATTTAAGAGTAAAACAGGATTAACACGCTATACCCTCACAAACTTAGTTTTGGGTAGTTTATTTCCTTTGTCCCCTCACTGCTTCCCCCCACCACCTTTTTCCCCACCACCTTAGTCCACCTATCCAGCAGAGATGAGTGTATGTAAAAGTAACTTTTTATCATCCAGAGATAGATTGTTTTGTTAACAATCCACATGCCCCAGAAAGGAATCTAAGTGCTGTGCAAACTCATTGTTTAGAGCCATTTCTATTTAATAAGGAAATAATACGGCAAAAGTAACAGACTATTGCCTATTTGTGTGCCTAGCTTATTTTTGCCCGTGTCTAATAATTTTGTTGGGGAATTGTTTCAAAGACATTTATATTTCTTAAAACAAAGATCTGGTTGGTTTATTAACTGATTTAAAAACATTTATTGAGACCGTATGTGTACTAGGTTAGATAGACTATTATTGAGTCTCTTCTCATAGAGCTTAAATTCTAATGGGGGAGAAAAAATAAACAAATACATACTGTCAGACAGACGGGTGGTATTGCAAAAAATAAAAGGGGAAAGGGAGTGAAGAAGGCTTAGCTATTTTGAATAGGTTGGTTAAGGACTGCATCTGTAATAAGGATGTGATATTTGAACAAAGACGTGAGAAGCTGAATAATGCCTTTTTGTCTAGTCCAACAGGCATTAATTGAGAACCTAGTATGTACCTAGTATGGATGTCTAGGTTTTGAGGGTTCAAAGATAAATAAGATAGTCCCTATCTTCAGAGAGCTCATAGTCTAGCAGGTGAGACAGACATATATTTTATCAGTTACAATACAGAATAGCAAAAGTAATAATAGAAACCTTCACAGGATATAACAGAAGCTTAGAATGATCAACTCTGTGAGTGTCAGGCCTCTTAGAGGTAATGCTTGAACTGAGTGGTGCCCTAAGTGGGAGTATTCTGGGCACGGAGTTGGGCGGGGGAGGTGCAGGGCATCCTAATCAAAGACAGGAACCATGTAGTCAGAGGCATGTAGAAGCTTGGAAGGGGGAGAGGGAGTGGGAGCTGCTGATGAAAGATTACAGAAGAATATAATGAAGCTGGAGACTTTGACAGAGTCAAGTGAGTCCTTTACTTATTAAGTCACTGCTTTCTACTTACTATCTTTCACTTTATGATTTGACCTTCAACTATGTAAGGTAAAACACAACTTAAATATAGCACGTGATGTTCTATCTCATATTCAGTGTAAATATATCCAAAAAGCATGCAGTTGGACTTGCATGTTTCTCATGGGAGAGACTTCTGATATATTCAAATAATATAAAATATGTATATTTTTTCTCCTTTAGGCAAATCAATATTGTGTAGCAAAGAAGTTCCAGCACAAGACTTGAGAAAACTCTGTGAGAAGCTCAGAGGTGTAAATTCTAACACCCCTAAATTAACAAGTGATATACAAGAGCTCACTTCTCAAGACCCAGCTTTTTCAGAGAAGATGGACCATAAAGCTGCTCACCTCATACAAACACCTAAAGCACAACACTCAGAGAATTCATTGTATAAAGGGGACAGTAATGGCTGTGGGGGTAATTTTGATGAGTCTCCTACCAATCTAGAAGGCTGGGATGAGGTACCTGATGCAGCTTACGACCTGCTTGATAAACTCCTAGATCTAAATCCGGCTTCAAGAATAACAGCAGAAGAAGCTTTGTTGCATCCATTTTTCAAAGATATGAGCTTATGATTATTGTTCTTTAAAGTTTGCTGTTGTGTATTGTGAGGTGAGGTGAAAAAGAGTTATTTGTAATAGCCATAAATTCTTGATTGGAGACCTGGGTAGGGTGAATAATTTGTTTAAAAATTTTAGTATTTGCTCTCCTGGCAGATTCTAAAATATGGATAAAGATTACTTAAAATAACTAGGATAGTTCTTAGACTAACAAAATGGTCTTTGAGTTAGATCTACGCGAGTAGGATCAGATCTTTCATTTTCCTAATTACTTGTCACTGCCATATGCAGAAATAAGAGCAGTTTTGGCCTAGTACATAGGGGTTCAAGGTACGAGTCTTAAAGTTAAGGGTTGTGACAGGGATTAAATAAGTCAAAAGACTTAGTTTACTGGTTTCTTCGAACTATCTGTACTTTTGGAGAACTCCACCTGGTGCTGGTACTCTAACCATTCTGTAGATAAAGAAGATAATTTCGTTTTCTAGAGGCATGTATTATACCTTTTATGAACACTAAAACAATGAGAAAATATTGGGGGGATATTACTTGAAATTGAATTTAATTTATTCATTTTTTAGAAGTATTTTGTGAAAGCATTTTTTGTGTGAATTGCCATGTTTTTCTTAATGGTTTCTCTTGATTTTTCTGCCTTCTCTACCCCCACCTAACATATTCTCCTTGGAAATTTTATGATACTTTCCACAAAGTTTCTGGGTGCTTTGTTAAATATTGCCTGTGTTCACAATTGAGAAATTAAAATAATGTGTTCACTGGTTGATAAAGGGAAGCTGCAGGACTAAGGTAAAGATTGATAGTCCAAAATGCTTTTCTTTTTCTCTGAACGGGTATGGTTTTTTCATACCATCTTAGATATGATTAGGTAGCTGCTAAAAGGAAAAGTGAACACAGAATTGAGAATATTATTGGAGATTTTTCCTCTGCCTAGAGCCATTCTATATCCTGTTTTGACCAAGTTGTTCCTGCTCAGAGAAGGATGCTTACTAGTGTCTTGGGGTAGGTTGGGAAGAGTTCTAATGAAGTAGGCAATGTAGAAAAGGAACTAAGATAGAGGTTTATATATTACGACATTTCAAAATGATATATATATCAATGACAGCATTTCAAATATACTATGGGAAATAAGTCTGCGAGTGTGGGTCAGCTGAGAAGTTTCCCGCTTAGTAGTCATAGAGGTATAATACAGCTAAGGAAGATAAGAACACTCTTTTTGTTGTTTTGAGCACTGAAGTTAGTATGTCTTAACTATACTCCGTTTGGCAAGTACTATATGTATATATACCATTACCACTGATCTGCTATCTTCTCATGCTGTAATCTTTTTTTAAAAAAACTTGAATGTTCTTGAATTTGTATGTTTAATAAAGTCATCCTTTTATATTTTTTATGTCAATGTCAGACTACTCATTTGAAAAATGCCCTTTTTTAAAAAAGTATTGACCACTAGGATTATTTTCCTTCTGAGACTGATGAATTCTCTCTTTTCAGCAAATAGTTGGTAGTAGATTAACAAACATTGACCTGACTCAAGTAATATATGAAAGATAGATGTATCTCTTTATAGAAATGTGGCTCACAATCAAGTTAACATATTCTCAGAAAATTAACAGGAAGAAAAATTTACCAAAAGTGCAAGTAAGGAGACATTCTCTAAGAAAGTTTAATATTCAGGACTGTGGTTTCAACTTTCCATTAATGTCTTTTGAACAGAAAAGTTGAAATACTCGACTTTAAGAATAGAGTTTGGTTGATATGTAAGGGAAGGTAAAAGGAGCTAGTGTTTTAAAAGATATCCAGTGTTACAAGTTAGTTCTCAGGGAATTTCAATCCCACTAGAGAATGTTGCCTCAATTTTTGGTGTTTTGTAGTTAAAAATTAGGAAGGAGCTTCCCTATTCATATTCTTCAGGTTTTTGAGCCTTCTGAACACTGTAATGACAGATATCTCCCTAAAAGATGATATTAATAGGCAGAATAGTCATTTCTAGGGGAAGATTGAGAAGGTAACTAGTTAATGCCATTTCCTATTACTATGGAATCTCCCAGAATATTCAGCTATTTTTCATTGTCAGCTTTTTAAAATTCTTATTGCTCAGACTCTTGAGATAAAACTAATGGGTGTTTTCATTTAATAAGCCTTAGACATTTATAACTATTAATATAACAAGCTACAAGTATTGGTTTTCAAAACAGGCTGCAGCTCTCTAGCATTTTTAATGAAACTTTTCCTTATAAGGAGATGCTTATGGTTGTCTTAATGACCTAAATAAAAATGTGGCTCAAGAATGGTTATTCCAAAGAATTAAACTTAGTTTATTCAAAATCTGAACATAAGTCATCAAGTGATGTTATTAATCTCTTACGTTCCTGGCATCAGTAACAAAATGGTGTTACAGATGTCAGAGTATTGATTGCATGAAATCTTGAAACCCACAAAACTCGTAGGCTTAGGTCTTAGTAATTTCTGCTGTTTATGTAATTTCAGCCCTACGCGTCACCGAAAAGTTATTTATCTTTAAGAAACTGTGGCCAAATTTGGCGGGTAATGCTGTCTGCCAGTGTCTGCAGATGTATTGTTTCCGCCTACAACTGTGTGTGCTGTCTGTGGTCTTTAAAGAACACTAACACCAGGCAGAAATGTCAAATCTCTGTTCAGATTTTTTCCTATGTTCTTAGAACTGATGTTGCCATTTCCTAATTTTGTCAAATTAGGTGTTTGAACTATCTTCCTTTCTTGAAAGCTGGGTATTATCACCCATGTACTAGATAAGTAATCAGAAGTAGTTAATGCTGTGTCAAACTACAGCAAGATGTTCAACAAAGTCACCACAAAGTTCAGTGCTAAGGCAGGTATATAGTAAATAACGACATTTTAGATACCTCAAGTAAAAAGGCATGATCTTCGCAAAGCAGTTGGAAGTTGGGTGAGAAAATTATAAAAAAAAGTTCGGAAGAAAGAGATTGCAAAATAGTTTGTGCTTAATCTGAGCTGCTATTTTTTTTTTCCTCAGTAGAAGAAAATGAACTAAGAGAATAGAATTTCCCTATCCCTAATCTCTGTTTTGAGTACTTTAAAAAATTAGCAATGTATGTAAAAGAATTCTAGAGGAGCAAAAAACTTATTTGGAGACTATGTACAAACCCTTTATAAGGCAAGAAAGATGACTACAAAACGTAAATGTTGTATCTTTTTGGCTGTGCTGGGGTTTATGGGATCTTAGTTCCCCGATCAGGGATCTAACCCAGGCCCCCAGCCATGAAAACCCTGAGTGGTAACCACTGGACTGCCAGGGAACTCCCAAGATGTAAATGGTTTAGAATTCTGATGCACTGTATGCAAAATGTCCATTTAAATTTAACACATGACACTGTCCTAGCCCTTAAGCAGATTCCATCTTGGACCCTACTAAAGCAATTCTTTGAGGAAAGTAATGGATTTAACACTAGAAAATTTAATCCTATCTTATGAAGGGAAATGAAGACCAAATAGCATCTAGATCGATCTCTAGTTCTAGATTTAGAGAAGGCCAAGGTCACCCACTCTAGTAGGGAACCAAGAAGATGAACCAAGGGGTAGGCTTCTGACATCCTGAAATCAGAACAGTAATAACAACACTGTCAGCTGCAGGGGTGAGTGGCACAAATCAGAAAATGAAAGAGCCATCTGATAATTCTTTCTAATTTTTGCATACGTTTCTTGTCTACATTCTATTCATGGTGTGTCTTTATATGTGTATATTTAATTATGTATTCACCCTTTGTGTAAATTCCTTCTGTAATTTCTCTGAAGACTGTAGCATATGATCTAGAAATGACTCCAACTAGGACAAGACTAAGACAGTAAATCAGAAACAGATGTATGGCTCTGTAGCCTCACATTGTTGTTTAAGCTCTGTCCATAAGCAAAAGGAGCAGGGGGCCCGGGAATCCAGCCACCTTCGAATTTCTCTAGACGCTCATCTTACTGCTTTTTTACCCGATAGAAGTTTCTCTGTTTCTTCTGGCATGTTGCTGGTCTTCCTACACACAAATGTTCTGACTGAAATCAAAACCAGCCCCACTGTCTGTGTATGTATACGAGTAATCTTTAGACAAATATTATCAATGCTCCTTTACGCTTTTCCCCAAGGTTAGTGAAATGAATGTCTGCTGTTCTGTGACTGTCCTTTTTGTCATTTTTACATTTTATTTTAAAACTCCATAAATGGGGGCTTCCCTGGTGGCGCAGTGGTTCAGAGTCCGCCTGCCGATGCAGGGGACACGGGTTCGTGCCCCGGTCCGGGAAGATCCCACATGCCGCGGAGCAGCTGGGCCCGTGAGCCATGGCCGCTGAACCTGCGCGTTCGGAGCCTGTGCTCCGCAACGGGAGAGGCCACGACAGTGAGAGGCCTGCGTACCGCAAAAAAAAAAACAAAAAAACTCCATAAATGGCCACATCAAATGTGTACTCCTCTTTAAAATTTCAATAACTTTTATGTGTTAAACACCAGCATCTTTACATCTCTATGTTGCGTATTATGAAGAAACATCTTTTTTGTTTGCCCCTGTACAGTGTGACTAGGCATTTATTGAGTGGGTGTTCAATGGATATTTGTTGAGTGCATGCATTTAAGTTACACCTAATTAATTTGCTTCTTTGGGCAAGATATAAGCCAAAAGCCTCTCTTAAGAAGGGTGCCTATTTTCCTGTTTGGTACAACTTATTTGATAGGGAGTGACACCAAATGGTAAGAAAAATGAAATGCCTCATCCCTCCTTACATAATCTCCAGTCGACCGTCCCCTCCCACTCCCCCCGCCCCAACAAATATGTAGTGTAAAGAAGGCACGATTTTGATGCCAGGCTTTAGGTTCAGGATAGCCATAAAGGGGCTTTGGACTTTTAGTTGCCTTTCCCTCCCTTAGCCCAGATGCATTCATTGTTACTAGGCTACCAGTAGTCCCACTCCTTCCTCTACAAAACCTTCCCTGATCACTCCAATCCAAAAGATCGTTTTCTCGGTTCCCTGTACCCAGATTGTAGGAGGGTAGAGACTGTTTTATGTCCCACCCCCCCCCCCCCCCCCATTCTGTGGCTGCCCCCCCCCCCCCCCACACACACACACACATTTCTTATCAATGCATTAGAGACTTAAGTACTCAGTCAAAACGGGTTGACGAAGGACCTGACACCAGGGTTTATTTCCAAACCCCAACAAAATAATCTCAGCCTAAAGGCAGCCACTTTCATTCTTAAACATCTACAGGATTATAACGTTTTCCCGTGGTAGTCTGTCCTAAAATTTCTCAGCTTCTCACCCACTTCCCATCCATATCATTTCTAATTTTTCTCCACTCCAATTCCCATCGCTGTGACCTCAGAGACAGAACAGCTGGTGGACATTCTGTTTTTAATAACCCTTAACATCCTTGTATAAGAGGCAAGTGAGCAAAAATTTTTATAATTATTATAGTCATGGTTTTAGCACCTACTGTGTGCCAAGCACCATAACAACAACAAAATCAGTTTGTTTTAATGACTTATAAGCATGTGTAAATTCCTATGGGAAATCATTGTATACACACTTGATTATGCTTTGCTAATGCGATTCATCTTCATACATGCAGGACGCTATTCATCTTGGATTTTTCTGAGGCAGCTTCTGTTACAAAAATATCAGTCCTCATTGATGTGTTCTGAGAATTCCAATATTTTCTGCATCCAAATTGTGTTGGAATGTCTTTCTAACTAGAAGTAGTGTGAAATTGTTAGAAACACATTCTACGTTTTTTAGCTTTGAAAATGTGTCCATTATAACATATGTGGCATTTGAGGTTCTCTTCTTTGGGAACCAGCTGATGTATATATTATTGAGTATAATGGAGAGTCTTCTAATGCCTTTTGAGCACCGAATGGGGCCTTAAGTATTTTCATTGAGGTCCTCACACTTAAAAGTATAGATGTCACAACTGGAGAACTAATGCCCTCTTACTCATCCTTTGTCGATTAAAAATAAACCCTAGGGAATTCCCTGGCGGTCCAGCAGTTAGGATTCAGCGCTCTCACTGCCAAGGGCCCAGGGTTTGATCTCTAGTCGGGGAACTAAGATCCCACAAGCCGAGCAGCACCGCTAACAATCGAAAAAAACCCTGCCTAGAGGCAGTATAACGTAAAGGAGTCGGCCAAGGCTGGCTTTTCCCTTTACTGAGAGTCTTGGTTTCCTCAACTGCAAAACGGGGTTGATATGCCTATCTATTGTTTGGAGGAATGAGAGCCTGCTTCCTAAGTATAATGTTGACACAGTACACAGTTGTTCTCCTTTCTGCCCAAATTTTCCCTTCATCTCCCCCACACAGGGGAGTAGAGCCTGAGAACATTTGTATATATTTCTTCCTTAACCTTTAAAAAAAATTTAGCGCATCAGGGCTTTTATACCTTTGAATGGAAAATTGCAATAATCGGGCATGCTGTGAGCCCGACGTTACAGTAATGCTTATCTTCTATGCATTGTGATGTTCTGTCTGTCCACCAGATGGCAGGAGTTCCTCTGGCACGTCCTGTCAGCTGTCTAGACACATTCGGACTGGTGTATCAGTAAGGCTACTAAAACAGACAAGAAGGTACCCAAAAATACTGGCCCTTACACAATCAAAACAATTTTACCAGGCAAAGGAGGAGCTAGTGATCATCTACCACACACTCATCTTTTTCAGTCACAAACTTATATGTTCTGCTCTTTCTCTCCTGGGCTTCTGCATATCCTGCTTCCTTTGCCTGGAACACTTCTCCACCAAACCCCAGCCACCATCACCTGGATAACTCTAGTTCATCCTTCAGGGCTCAGTTCAAACATCACCACCCTTAGGAAGGCTTCCTTGACTTCTCATTCTGGGTTCAGTGTACCGTACTCTTCCCTGATTCCTGGATCCTGTCACTATTCAGTACCCCGCTCAGATGTTGCCTGCTCATATAGGCCTCCCAGTTTACTTATTTATCATCTCTTCCTCTAGGCTCTAGAACAGTGCTTGGGACAAGTAGACACTCAGACCCCTATGGTAAGGAATGACTGTGCTCCCATAGCACCCTGTAGCCTCCAGTCATTCCTATGTGGTGCTTACAGCCTATATCATCAGTCTTATCTGTATCACCTACTAGATTGTAAACATCATGACAACAAGAATCATGTCAATTTTATGCACCATCGAATCTTCAATGCCTGGCACGAAATTGGGTCTCAGTAAATCTTTGTTGAAAAATGAGCACATGTAACAATAATATACACATAGGCACACAGTATGAAGCAAATGATTTTGTTTTGTTTTTTGAAGAGCTCAGTGAAGCAGAGGAAGAGAAATGGTAGGAGGGACCTATACTAAGCCTTTTTTCTCCCCCTACAACAACATCTGTACGTTTGGAGTCAGCCAGGTGGGCTTTTGACAGCTGCTGCACTAAATGAATAGGTTTTATGTTGGCCTGAATTCTCTAGTGGATTTAGAATTAATGTCAAACTTTGTAGGAAGTTAAACGTGGTTTGCAGAGCAAGAGTTTGGGAGGCTGCAGAAAATTTGAAGAGGTAGAAAAAATGCTTGTGAGCAGCCATCTGGTGACCAAACAGATATGGTGATATAAAAATACGTAACAGGAAAAGTTAGATTTAGACAGTTACAGAAATGAGGCTGAGGTATAACATCCAGCAAAAGACTCAGACTTGAACATGAGAAGCACTTCTAAGGATGTGCTCTGGGTCTTGACCAGCACGTGATGCTCATGTAAATGTGTGTCAGAGGGTCCCAAGATAAAGGTAGAACCAGTTTTAGCCAGAGTCAAGAAGGGTCACTTCCATTTCCTTAAAGATCCCAATATATATAATTTTTAAAAGAATGACAAGGGACTTCCCTGGTGGTGCAGTGGTTAAGAATCCGCCTGCCAATGCAGGGGACACAGGTTTGAGCCCTGGTCCGGGAAGATCCCACATGCCGCAGAGCAAGTAAGCCCGTGCGCCACAACTACTGAGCCCACGTGCCACAACTACTGAAGCCCGTGCACCTAGAGCCCGTGCTCCACAACAAGAGAAGCCACCGCAATGAGAAGCCAGCACACCGCAACGAAGAGTAGCCCCCGCCCGCCGCAACTAGAGAAAACCCGCGCAGAGCAACGAACACCCAACGCAGCCAAAAATAAATAAATAACTTTAAAACATAAAATAAAAGAATGAGATGACAAAGCAGGTTTACAAAAATGATAATTTTTAAATATTTCATCTAACAAATTATCATCAACATATATAATTTACAATGTATGTTATGTATTAAGTTAAGCCACATGACATTACTGATATTCAACCACTTTTTTGACCTAGAAAAACAACTGTTCCATATAGTTCCACTTAATACAACCTCACCTGGAGATAAATGTCAGAAATCTGAATGGGAGGCTCTGCTCTTCCTTCTCATGACTATGAGCGGTGAGCTAAATCCACCCCTGCCCACTCTGACTCCCCCAGTATTGACCAGAGCCTTAAGATTGAGGGTGTTTCATTTGTGTGTGAGCATGAACTCTCAACTTCCAAACAAAAGTGGTCTCAGCTCTCTGACCCAGGGCTGGAGGCCAAACAACTGGCTAAAAGAAAGCTACTTTCTAGAGACGAAGCCCATGTATTCATTAAGGGTGAGGAGGTGTCTGCTGCATCTTTGTATGTCTCCAAGTGCAAATGCTGGAGGTTTCTCTGTCCCTAAGTAAGTTCCCAAGTCAAAGAAGATGCAGCTGTGCCTGACCCAAAGTGGGCCTACAGAAATATTGACTGGCTCATTTTCTCCCTCAACGGATCGCCTCCTGGCTCTCTACTGCTAAAGGTGAGACTGATTGTTTACTTACTCTCCCCTACTTCAATAGTGAAAACCGTGCTAACAACTCCTGTTCTTCCTTTCCTTTCCCACCTGTTCCCAAGCATATGCACCCTCCTCCCTCCTTAATCTCCCTGCTTCTTTAGCCTTCCCTTCCTCTGCATCCCCTTCGTCCCCACCTCCTCCCATAACCACTGGCTAAAGATAAGCCAAATGATTGGTGGTAATTGAGGAAGACCCCATATCAGATTCCCCGCCCCCATATCAGATCCTAAGCTGATCTTTCCTGATCCTGAGAGGTCATGAGGTGCACCTGGTGCTCTCAATAAAGAAGTTGTTTGGATAATCCCAATGGGACCAGATGTTTAAATTCTTCTCACTCTCACCACCATAATGTGAGATGGATCCAAATATGTTGCAACAGCATGGCCTTGGGCCTGCAGCTCATGAGTTACAAAACGTTGCAGCAAACTCCTTGTATGGCAATGTTATCAGCAAAGGACTCTGTCCTGTCCTTAACCCTATCAGTAAGAATTGCACACAGCTTTCTTCTTGTCTGTGCCCACAGACTTTCAGAAGTGTCTCCCTGAACATCTGCAATCTTCGCAGGAGTATAGGCAGGATTCTCCTCTAGCAAGTCCCTTTTTCCTTCCCAGGTACCATGTTTATACAGTCCATCTAAGCAGGGCTTAGCAGTGGCACATGAGCCCCCTAACTGATGCTTCCCTAAGTGCACATTTAAAGGGTGACATGTTTGAATTGGCAGCTGGGCTGCAGTAGGTGAAAATAAGAACATTGTGTTCCTTTCCGCATGGAGTCATGCATGTATAGATTCTCCAGCATATGATGAAGTTGCAATAAGAAGGAAAATATGGACTTTAGTTTTTTGGTTTTCCTCTGCATATAAATTTTAGGAATCTCTCCATATTGTAAAACCTCACAGCACTTTGTACGTCTTGGAGCGTGGCTTCCTTTATCCTGACTTGTATTGTCGTGATTTGTATGCTTATCTTATCCTTGAGCCAGATCTTACTGATTTTCACATCCCAACCTTATTTCTTTCCCCACCCAGTGTCTAGCATAGTACTTTACACAGCGTAAGCATTCAATGACTATTTGTGGAACTGTTAAAGATGCTTTGCTTTGGAGCTGTTTTCATCCAAACCTTCCATTATCCAATTTTATTTGGAGAACATAGTATTTAAAATATTAGAAAGATGGCTGTAGGTGACTCAAGTTAGGGTGTGTGCCCAGGCCTCAACAGTTCCCTTTTCCTTTGGGAAAAGTCTCTAATACATGGGAGTGATAATCATATTAGTGTTTGTTTACCTTGCCCCCTCCCAAACACCCTACCATAGCCAAATGATCCAGGACTTATACCTGACCAGGTGGGGGTCCCTCAAATTTTCACCTTCAGATATTTGAAACTTTAAGGGAGTAGACTTGACCTGAGTCCTATTAAAGACTGGGATCTTAAGGGAAGGTTCAAGGACTCATATCACTGGGACTCTGCCTTTGTTCCCACTTCATCCAAGGTCTAGTCCTTCAGCTCCTCCAATTACCTGAGCTGCCCAAACATCCTTCCAGGAAATCATTTTTGTGCTCAAGTTGGCTAGTCAGTTTCTGTTGCACATACTCAAAGGACCTGAGCCAATACAATGATTGAAAAGGACACAAAGAAAGCCTGCTAGGCTTTGAGGCCTGACCCTGTCTTCCACTTACTGTGTGACATATTGGGCTGGCCAAAAAGTTCATTTGGGATTTTCATGTTACAGAAAACCCGAACGAAATTTTTGGCCAACCCAATGGTACCAGTCATGAACCACTGTGAACCTCACACACTCAGCTTTCTTTCTTTCTTTTCTTTCTTTTTTTTTTTTTTTTTTTTTTTTTCA